>NC_090304.1:78303537-78903537 GCF_039906515.1 Pseudorca crassidens | reverse complement strand
TAAATGGGTGTTGAATTTTGTCAAAAGCTTTTTCTGCATCTATTGAGATGATCATATGGTTTTTATTCTTCAGTTTGTTAATATGGTGTATCTCACTGACTGATTTGAGTATATTGAAGAATCCTTGCATTCCTGGGCTAAACCCCACTCGATCATGGTGTATGATCCTTTTAATGTGCTGTTGGATTCTGTTTGCTAGTATTTTGTTGAGGATTTTTGCATCTATGTTCATCAGTGATATTGGCTTGTAGTTTTCTTTTTTTGTGACATCTTTGTCTGGTTTTGGTATCAGGGTGATGGTGGCCTCTTAGAATGAGTTTAGGAGTGTTCCTGCCTCTGCTATATTTTGGAAGAGTTTGAGAAGGATAGGTGTTAGCTCTTCTTTAAATGTTTGATAGACTTTGCCTTTGAAGCCATCTGGTCCTGAGCTTTTGTTTGTTGGAAGGTTTTTAATCATAATTTCAATATCAGTGCTTGTGATTGGTCTGTTTATATTTTCTATTTCTTCCTGGTTCAGTCTTGGAAGGTTGTGCTTTTCTAAGAATTTGTCCATTTCTTCCAGGTTGTCCATTGTATTGGCATATAGTTGCTTGTAGTAATCTCTCATGATCTTTTGTATTTCTGCACTGTCAGTTGTTACTTCTCCTGTTTCATTTCTAATTCTGTTGATTTGAGTCTTCCCTTTTGTCTTGATGAGTCTGGCTCATGGTTTATCCATTTTGTTTATCTCTGAAAAATCCAGCTTTTATTTTTATTGATCTTTGCTATTGTTTCCTTCATTTCTTTTTCATTTATTTCTGATCTGATCTTTATGATTTCTTTCCTTCTGCTGACTTTCAGGTTTTTTTTGTTCTTTCTTTCTCTAATTGCTTTAGGTGTAAGGTTAGGTTGTTGATTTGAGATGTTTCTTGTTTCTTGAGGTAGGATTGTATTGCTATAAACTTCCCTCTTAGAACTGCTTTTGCTGCATCCCATAGGTTTTGGGTCATCGTGTTTTCATTTTCATATGTTTCTAGGTATTTTATTTATTTCCTCTTTTATTTCTTCAGTGATCTCTTGGTTATTTAGTAGTGTATTTTTTAGCCTCCATGTGTTTGTATTTTTTACAGATTTTTTCCTGTAATTGATATCTAGTCTCATAATGTTGTGGTTGGAAAAGATACTTGATATGATTTCAATTTTCTTAAATTTACCAAGGCTTGATTTGTGACCCAAGATATGATCTATCCTAGAGAATGTTCCAGGAGCACTTGAGAAGAAAGTGTATTCTGGTTTTTTTGGATGGAATGTCCTATAAATATCAATTAAGTACATCTTGTTTAATGTATCATTTAAAGCTTGTGTTTCCTTATTTATTTTCATTTTGGATGATCTGTCCATTGGTGAAAGTGAGTTGTTTAAGTCCCCTACTATGACTGTGTTACTGTTGATTTCCCCTTTCATGGCTGTTAGCACTTGCCTTATGTATTGAGGAAAGAACTACTATTCTGATTCCTCTTCTAAACCTTCCGCCCTTGTGAAGGCCTGGAAACAAATAAGCTAACTATGGAGAATTTAAACGGTTAGGTATTTTATAGTTATTTTATTTTTATTATTATCTATTTTGATTTTATTATATATATAGTTATTTTTTACAGTTACTGTATGTCTCTTTTGTTGCAGGAGTTAATTTCCTGTATACTGCAACTCATGAACTTGGCCATTCCTTGGGTCTGGATCATTCATCTGATCCTAATGCTGTGATGTATCCAACTTATGGAGAAGGCGATTACAAGAATTTCAAACTTTCACAGGATGATATCAATGGAATTCAGAAATTATATGGTAATATTTATGATTTCCATATTTCCAATGTCTCCTTAAGACATTGCCTCCTTTGGGTAGGCTTGAATGAGAAAGACTGGGAAATAGGTATTTACTTGGAAAAACACACTGGAACTTTTATATCTAAAAGCCTATTGAGGGGAGAAATTTGAGACATTAGATACTTGAAATTTAATCATGCTATTTTATACTATGAGGATATTGATTTTAAGTTTTAAGTAATATAGTATCATTTGGTGAAATCATGAAAATGATGCTCTCAAACGTTTTTTATAAGCTGCCACTCACTCTTCTTTCTTGCTTGGTTCAAATACTTTAGGGAGCCTCCCCCATAGGGACGGACAGAGGAACATAACACCTTCCCCCGTAGCTTCCTGCTCCCAAGGGTTTGGCCCTAGGTCCTTAAAAGTTACCCAATTTTTCCTGCCTGTATATATGCATAGGGAAATGGGTTAACCATAGACAGTGACTTCTTATTATTGCTGGTCATGATGGGTATGAATATACCATGTCCCAATCTACACTTTTTTGTTTTAATCAAGTTTCAAATTCAATTTAAAAGAATAAACTGATTTGTATTTGCTTGATCAAGTCAAAAAGAGTAATGTGAGAAAGGAATCAAAGGACAAGGATAAAAAGCCATGTCTCTAGATAAAGATGAGAATAGTAAGAGTCAAAGAAGCTAAATAAATCGTCCAAGGACAAGAAGCTGCTGAATTCTTGAACAAAGATTCCAAGCCAGGGCTGCATGATTTCACATTCTTTCTACTTCATATTTCAGCCTATCACTACTTAGTATGCTTCTAAAAGCAATTTGGAAAAGAAAATACATACAGAATGATATCTTTAAGTACACAGATATAATTAAACCTTTCCGGCAAATTACCAGGATGATAAGAATATTCAGCAAAAAGATAACATAAGAGTCTCTGAATGTTTAGAAGAGCAATGAAAGTGCTTCCACATAATAAATAATGTAATGTCCTCAGGGGGAAATTACTCCTGTAGGATAATGGATTTAAGCTATCCGTTGAACCTATAACTTACTATCAATCAGCATCTCCCAAACTGTGTTCCCAGAACACTGATCCTACCAGACAATTCCCCAAAAAAAGATGCTTTGGAGAAACAAGTTCAAAAACCACTACCTACTGTATTTAAAATGCAGAGGATGTTAAAAATGATCTAACAAACTGTCATTTAACTCAGTGCTTCCCAAATTATAATCCTTTTTGTGGCACACCCATTGAGCCCTCTCAGAATAGCATTTCAGAGAACACGTTTTGGAAAATATTAACTGTACCACAAAGTTCTGACTTAAGGAGCTGCTGCTGTCCAAAAAAGTTCACGAAACACTGACAATTGTTGGTAAAGTCAACACCAACAAAACAGAAAATAGTACCTCCCCTTATATAAAACTATGGAACTTACAGAATATTCTATGGCATGTATAACTATCTTCGAACCTTAAGAAAATTAGAAAGGGCCTGAAAAACGTTCTTCGGCAGACTGATTAGATTTAACATAAAGAAGATGGATTAGTGCATTAAATCCTTAAGTATTAGACAGTGAAGTGCCTCTAGTCAAAGTTGGAAAGAGGTAGCTTCTGGACAAATGAAAGTAAGATTTAATTACATAGGTTTTTAATGTAGGTAGTTTATTAATACAATAAGTGATGTGAGCAGAAAATATAAATTCAAAAGAATGTGGTTAAACTCATGGATATAAAATTCCCAACGTTCCTTTCAGAATAATAAAAATAATAGCTAAAATGCATCAAGTTTTTATAGTGTACCAGGCATTTCATGTGCAATAGCTTATTTAATTCAACAATCCAATGAGTTGTTACTGTCCTCATTTTACAGGCTGGTAATCTAACATGAAGAGAAGCTAAGTAATAACTTACACAAGATCACATGGCTGGTAAAATGACAGAGTGAAAAGACAGGGTGCAAAGATATCTGACCACCCAGGGACTACACTCCATACAGTGTTGCCTTTTTAGCCTTTGGAGGTTGTTCTTCAGAACTGTTGTCCCAGGCACAGAAACTGGGCTGGGTGAATGATGGACTGTACATACTGTGACATTTCTTGTGTTTTTATAGTCTTAGGATTTTTTAATATGTTTTATACGTTGTCAGAATGTTCTTATTTTGTCTCTTCACAGGAAAGAGAAATGATTCAAGAAAAAATTAGAAACTTCAGGGAGAACACACATTCATTCATTGGATTCTATATAGTTGTTCCCAACCAGAATTAAAGAACACTGTTGCTGCACTCCATTTACCCCTTGCTGCCTCCATCCTTGTATTGTGGTTGGTTTTCGTACATCTCTCTCCCCCTCATCTATGACTCTCCTCAAGCAACATGCACTTGGTGGATGTCAATAAATGTTAAATACATAGATAAATAAAATTTTTATTCCATGGTAAAATAATTTCTATTTGGAAATACTGTTTCTGTGGCAAGAGAAGATATGCTAAGATTAAGACCAGAAAAAAGAATTAAATAACCCCACCACATTATTTTGGGACTTCAGCTGCACCTCACCCTATCACTAGTTGGGTAAGGTATAGTATAGTATAGTATAGTATAGTATAGTATAGTGCAGTACAGTACAGTATAGTATAAACCAAGATAGTATAACCCAAAGGTACCTTAAGTTCCTCTCATCCTTTGGTCCAATCTCTCACTCTGAGTATTCTGGGAAGTCCAAATCTTCCCACAAAATGTGTGTGAATTCCCAGGGATTTACATTCTCATAGTCCCTTCTGGCACCAAGTTCCTGCCCCTGAACTGACTTCATGGCATCTCTCCGACCACAGCTGCTCTGTGTTCCCTTTCCTCTGCCCCATCAAAACCCAAATATCAATCTCACTCTCTTCTCTTTTACTTTCTCCAAACCAGTCCTACAAGGCTTTTGTCAGATTGTTGACACTGCTGAAGATTTGCATCAACGGTGAGATTTTACACTGCACAAGGACAATGAAATTGAACTAAACTCAAATTAGATATTATCCTCACCCTTCAAATCCTTTACCCATCCCAGCATCAGGAATTTCCCACTGGCCACCTACCTCTGCAGGTTCCAACCTCCTACCACATCTCTCCCTAATCCTCAAATCTCTAAACCCCAGTCCTTCTGACTTCCCTCAGACACTCATTTCCTGAGGTTCAAGTAGCTCTCCCTCTCCATGCACAGAGACTCGCTACTGTATTTCTGTGGTAAAAACACTCTCTATGCGGGGCTTAATCCTTTAGCAGGACACAGAGCTGGCAAAGGCTTTTCCATTTCAGCCGTTCCTCCTCCATACTCCCTGCACCCATGCATGGTTTTCTCTACAAATAGAGGGATAAATAATTGTAATTTACTTTCTTACTGATACAAATTATGCCACACATAAGCACCCTGAAAAGATGTATTCATTTTTTAAAATTTCATTTAAGGATTTTTTTTCGCCCAAAATGGATCAATAATCCAAAACTCATAAATACCACCAAAACCATTAAAGGAGCCATTCCAGGGACAGACAAAATGAGGGGGGGAATCTACAACCTAGGCAAAATGAGTTATATATTCAAAGACTCTCTTAAAACATAAGGGAATAGGTCTATAATAAAAATAAAAAGGAAGAAGTCATTAAATTTAAGCTCCTCACTTTGTAGATGACAAAACAGACCAAGAGAGGTTAAATTTTGCAGTAAACAAATGTGTCCTGTGATTAAAGCATTTTGTTTGTTTGTTTGCCTGTTTGCATTTTGGTTTGGGCAGCAGAAAGCAATATCTATCTTGTAGCTGAAGTGGATATTGTTTTTACCTGCCCAGCATCCCTTCACCCTACTTTTTGGGACAGGGACAGTCTTTCCCCTTTGTATATTATCTTAGTGAGACATACTTGAGTATGCCACATGCTGCCAGGGCTGAGAAGGGAGTACAGGACCCAAGTTTGGCCTATCAGACACTCCCTCTGAAAACACCAGACACTGATTCACCCTGGTAGTGAGTTTTGGAGACATCGCCTATTCATTCCTGCACCCAGATAAATCTCTGAAGCTGCCTTGGGTCCTGTCCTACAAACAGCTTAGGTACGGGGCGTCTCTTCCATGTTTTGCAGCTGACTGCATTGCCTTCTAATAAATTTTGTCTTTTGCTTATGTTAGCAAGAGTCAGTTTATGTCTGTTGCTTGCAAATCCCTGACACAGTAGCTTGAATGGCTCTCCTATGGTATCTGATATATGGATTCTGTTATATATCTCACCACATACTCCAATCTTAACCCTATGAAGTTAAGCTCTAACTGAGCACAGAAGTTGAATTTTCTTATTCCTATCCAAAAACCATAAAGCTGACTTCTAAAGAGAAATTTTGCCTAGAAAATAAGGAACCATGTTCTCTTTTTTTTTAATTGTGGTAAAATACACATAACATAAAATTTATCATCTTCACCATTTTTAAGTATATAGTTCAGTATAAAGTATATTCACATGGTTGTACAAGGGTAAGTGTTCTTACCCTTAGCACTATTAGCATGTTCAACTGAATAATTCTTTGTTAGAGGCTATTCTGTGCATGGTAGGATGCTCAGCAGCACCCCCTGGCCTCTCCCCACTACATGCCAGTAAAACATCCTCAGTCGTGGAAACCAAAGATGTGTTCAGACATTGCCAAATGACCCCTGAGGGGCAAAAGAGCCCCCAGTTGAGATCCATGGAGCTAAAGAAAATAAAGTCCTATTTCACTGCATTATACTCAATGTCCCTTTTTACCTTTTTTTATCCCTACCATCTGGTAATCCTGTGTCATCCCATGGGAAAGGAAAACCAATAAAACATTAATGTGGCTTTGTCTGTTTTTGACACTTCTTTGAGGAAAGGACTGTCATATTTTAAGGAATAAAACCAACTGTATGCCAAAGCCAAGATGACGTATATTTATAGAAGTTCACAAAACTTGTTTGTATTCTGTCAATTATTTTTATTGTTGTCTTTTCTAATTTTAATGTCAAACTTCAGTTTCAGATAGAGGGCTGAGCACATGAATTTGTCTTCACTCCCCTCTGAGTTTCCATTTAAGTGGTAGTAGGGCAATAAAACAGAATAGGCGGAGGAGGTCTATCCATAGACAAGGAATTTCAGTAAATTTCTGACGACCTAATACAGCTGATAGGTGAAACATATCAGACTTAGCCTGGGATATGTGAAGAGGTCTCAGGTGGAAATGGGAGTTAACTATGGTTACAGGATGAAATGTAAATTTGATCAATCACGACAAGGTAAAAATGTAGGAAGTTGGAGCACATTGCCAATTTCACGTATTATAAAACATACATGTTTACATATTAACATTGTTAAAAATAAGATGACATCTTGCAGCCGGGGCTGGCAATTCTCCAGGAGAAGATTTGGGTTTGCTTCTGCCAATCACATGGAGCCCTATCAACCTGAGATCACTTTATATTACATCATTTGCTTGGGGTTGTTCAGACTACACTGTTCATGTGAATTCAGTCAGCAAATCTGTAGGAGTACCAGCTTGGAGTCCACATATTCAGAAAGTATGTCTTTTTCCTCTCAGTACTATGACTGAGGCAGCCATGTGCCCTTGCTGCCTTGTTGGTGTTGCAGGTTTATTTCTCTTTTATCCTTGCACTGAAAGACCAGCCATTTGGTCTCCCAGCTTTAAGTCAGGATCCCCTGTTAGAGTCTGCTTCTTGAACATCTTTTCTTTTTTCATAGTACACAAAGAGGTGGTTTCATCCTACAATAGATGACATTTTAATTCACCGAAATGTGCTAATTGGAATATGAAGTTTAGATGTAGTATGTGAAAAGACACAAAACTTTGTACAGTAATCCTCCCTTATTTTAAATGTCACTTTTCCAGAACTGTTGATTTCTTGTCAGTCTTTTTAGGGATAAACACAAATAACAGTCACCTTCAGGATGTTGACCGCTTCTCCTGACAGTCTTTATTCTCTGAGAAGTGCCACTGACCCCCAGTGGACCTCAGGCGGCAAGTGTGTACTAGCCCACATCCTGCCACAGGTGTCTGGAACAAGGGCAGACACCCACCTCAGGTAAGGCCCTTTAGGTATCTTCTCCAGGGGGACTGTGATTCCACTCACTTATTTATTCAATAATATTTATTGAGTGTTTACCATGCTCCAGGCACTGTTTAACCTTGAGGATATAATTCCAAACAAAGAAAATCACTATGCACATGGATCCCACAAACTCATCAAAAACAATGAACAGAGAGACCCAGAGACTGGGATTCCTGAGCTGAGCCTTGTTACTGGTGAGATTCTATAGGAAAGATCCATAAATTCCTGTGGCTAAAGATCTCAGAAATTCTGAAGTGCTTTCATTTCCCAAGGCCTTGTTGTTCAATAGTTTTCTGGATTCCATAAGCAGTCTAATGTCCTTCCAATAAACCTCCTTTTCAACTAAGCTAATACCAAAACAAACAAGTCCAACAATTAAGAGAAACAGTATAATATAGGCATCTTCTTCCTCCCTTCACTAGCATCATCTACCATTTTTGCCATGAAACCTTCCAGAAAAATGGACACCAACAATACAGAACAAAGATCAGATCAAAGTGACTGAAGTGGTGTAGACTGTGCCAGCCCAGTGTGAAGCTAACCAAAGCTTCTCTTACTTTGTTGTCATTGCCATTGCTGATAATGTAAAAATAATGATATGTAATGAAAAGAGTATTGAACTGTGTCTGAAGTTCTGTTTTGATCCTGGCTATGTTTTAACAGACAGTAAGGAAGCCTTGGGCTTCCTTACCTTCTCTTGGCTATGCGCTATCCTTTGTTTTAATTCTGTCACTTCATAAAGCAGGACTTAAGATCTAGAATTCAATGATCAACTAAGGTTTCACTCTTGACTAAATTTACCTATCAATTTGATCAGGAAAAACAAGGATATGAAGGTAAACGTGTGCCATCAGAATCACTCACCGAGGCTCTACAAGAGAAACAACCCTAGTTTATAGCACTCAAAGAAGATACAAATATATATATATATATATATATAGGCATCTCCTTTTCTTCACCTGGCAATCCTACAGTTTTTCACACCTCAGCCTTGACATTTCCATGCCAAAAAGACCTCCACTTGACCTCACACTCCCCTACACCTGCCTAGCTTCCCCTCTTATGATTTTCCATGGTACCAAACAGGTACCCCTCACAGTCATCTTTTATCTCACTGAATTATAATCTTCTGATGAATTATGACAATATCCACTAGATTGAAAGCTCCTTGATGAAACTGAATATGTTTTTGTGTAAAGAAAAATTATTCCTGAAGTACAATGAAAGGTTCACTCACAGAAACCTCTCATTTAGGTTGTGTCCAAATTAATAAATCATTCAAACACTTCTAAAAGACATAAGATCAAGCTATACATTAGAATGTAATTGGATTGATGCCCTAGAAATTATGAAAAAGAAAATACAACTTTACAAAGAAACATAGAGGAGGATTCTGGGAAGATGGTGGAGTAGGAAGCATCAGTAATGTATCTCCCCACCTAGACAAAAAAATGCACTGGCAAACTCTGTTTGATGTAACTCATTTGGAACTGTGGAGTCTATTGAAGGCCTGAAACTTCCAGGGGAAGGCTTGGACAGTAAATTACAGTCAATATTGGTCAATTTCAGCTCTTAGTATATTGGTAGCTACCCACCTCTCAGCCCCATGGCAGGGAGCTGTGCACATGCTCCTGGAGCAGCCTGTACACAGCTTGCACACAGCTGTGGAAGTGAGGGTGTCCTCCAAGTACTAGAGATCTGATATCTTATCACTGATTGCTGCTTCTGATCACACAGGTGCAGACAAAAAGGCAACAGCCATTGTGGTTGCAATTCCTCCCATCATTGCAAGTCCCTCCCACTCCTGCCAAAGTGACTTCCAGCTGCTTTAAAGGATCAGTAATTTTTTTCTCCCTCATTTTTGTCTTTTTTCCCTATAGGGAGTCAGACAGAAGACTAGGAAATTCAAAAGCAACTGTATATCTAGGGAAAATTAGAAAGTTACCACACATGCCCCGGAGAAGGTGCAGGCTCAGAAAAGACATAAGAAAATCTTAAATTGCACCCCAGGCAGATCCTTGGAACAGAGATAGTCTATAACAATAAAAAATAAATAAACAAAAACAAAAAAACAGCCAACACTGTGAAAGACAGAGAATCAGATCTCCAGTTACCACATTATTAGATTCAGCTGTCCAGTTTTCAACAACAACAAAGAAAAAATCACAAGGCAATCAAAGAAACCACAAAGTATGACTCATTCAAAGGAAAAAAAAAATCTATCCCTGAGAAATACCTGATGGTGGACTTACTACAAAAAACTTTAAAGCAACTATCTTAAAGATGATCAAAGAACCAAAAGAAGACATGGGGAAAATCAAGAAAACAATGTATGAACAAAATGGAAATATCAATAAAGAAATATTGAAAAGAAACCAAAAAGAAATTCTGGAGCTGTAAAGTAAAACAACTAAAATATTAAAATTCACTAGAGGAGTTCAAAGAGATTTGAGCAGGCAGAAGAAAGAACCAGCAAACTTGAAAATAGGACAATGGAAATTATTAAATTATAGGAACAGAAAGAAAAAAGACTGAAGAAAAGTGACCATCAAGCAGACCAACATACACACTGTGGGAGTCCCAGAAGGAGACAAGAGAAAAGGACATAGGAAATACTTGAAGAAATAATGGCCAACAACTTCCCAAATTTGATGAAAGACATGAACATAAATGTCAAATAAACTCAACAAATTCCAAGTAGATAAATTTAAAGAAACCCACACCAAGACACATTTCAATCAAACTGAAAGGCAAAGACAAAGAGGGACTCTTGAAAGCAACAGGACAGAAGCAACTGATCACATACAAGGGATCCTCAATCAGATTATAAGCAAATTTCTCATCAGAAATTTTGGAGATCAGATGTATTAAGCTGATATATTCAAAGTGCTAAAAGAAAAAATACTGTCAACCAAGAACTGTATATCTGGTGAAACTGTCCTTCAAAAGTGAGGGAAGGGAATTCTTTGGAGGTCCAGTTATTAGGAGTCAGTGCTTTCACTGCTGTGGGCCCGGGTTCGATCCCTGGTCGGGGAACTAAGATCCTGCAAGCTGCACAGTGCAGCCAAAAGAAAAAAAAGTGAGGGAACAATTAAGACATTACCAAATGAAAGCAGAAGGCGTTCATAACCACTAGACCTGCCTGCAAGAAATGCTTATAGGAGTCCCATAGGTTGAAGTGAAAGGACAGTAATTCAAAGCCATATGAATAAATAAAGATCTCAGTAATGTAAATATATGGCCAATTATATATTGTAATAGTGATGTATAACTCCACTTTTGTTTTCTACATGATTTAAGAGACTGATTTTTTTTAATTATTAGTCTAAAACTAGGATTATTGTAACTTTGGTTTGTAACTCCACATTGTTTTCTACATAACAAGAGATTTTTAAAAATTACTAGTTTATATTTTGGGACACACAATTGTATAAAGATGTAATATTGTGACATCAACGACTGAAAGGGATGGAGATGAAGCTGTTAAAGGAGAAAAGTTTTTGTATGTTATTGAAATTAAGCAAGTATAAATTAAAATTAGAGTGTTATAACTTTAGGATGTTAAATGTAATCCCCATGATAACCACAAAGAAAATAGCTCAATAATACACACAAAGGAAATGAAAAAAGAATTTAAATATTTCACTACTAAAAAGCAACTAAACATAAAAGAAGACAGTAATTCAAGAAATGAGGGACAAAAAATTATAAGGCATATAGAAAACAAATAGCAAAATGGCAGAAGTAATTTCCTCCTTATCAGTAATTACTTTAAATGTAAATAGATCAAACTCTCCAATCAAAAACAGAGATTAGCAGAATGGATTTTTAAAAATATGATACAACTATGTACTGTCTACAAGAGACTCATTTTAGATACAAAGACACAAATAGGTTGAAAGTGAAAAGATAGAAAAGTATATTCCACACAAATAGTAACCAAAAGAGAGCAGGGGTGGCTATACTAGTAGCAGATAAAATATACTTTAAATCAAAAAAGTTTACAAGAGTCAAAGAAGGACATTATATATTAACAAAAGTTCGATACAGCAAGATTATATAACAGGGAGTTCCCTGGTGGTCTAGTGGTTAGGATTTGGCGCTTTCACTGCTACGGCCTGGGTTCAATCCTTAGTCAGGGAACTGAGATTCCACAAGCCACATGGCACAGCCAAAAAAACCCAAATTCTTTGGGAGTTCCCCAGTGGTCCAGTGGTTAGGATTCGGCACTTTCACTGCCATGGCCTGGGTTCAATCCCTAGCCAGGGAACTAAGATCTCACAAGGCACAGCCAAAAAAAAAAAAAAAAATTATATGACAATTATAAATATTGTACATCTAATAACAGATCACCAAAATATATGAAACAAAAATTGACAGAATTGAAGGGAGAAATAGATAGTTCTACAATAATAGTTGAAAACTTTAATGCCTCACTCTCAACAATGGATAAAACAACCAGGCAGAAGACAGTAAGGAGACAGAGGACTTGAACAACACAATAAACAAGCTAGATCTAAGAGAAATATTCAGAACACTCTAAACAACAACAGAAGATGCAATCTTCTCAAGAGCCATGAGACATTTTCCAGGACATGTGACCATATGCTAGGTCACAATAAGTCTCAACAGATTTTAAAAGATAGATATCATATAAAGTATCTTCTCAGACCACAACAGGATGCAGTTAGAAATCAATAACAGAAATAAAACTGGAAAATTTACAAATTTGTGGAAATAAAGCAACACACCTTTAAAAAGCCAATGAATCAAAGAAGAAATCACAAGAGAAATTAGAAAATATTTAAATATGAATGAAAGTGAAAACACAGCATACCAAAACTTATAGGATGTAGCCAAAGGAGTGTTAAGGGGGAAATTTATAACTACAAATGCTTACATTAAAAAACAACAAATATCTCAAGTCAAAAACTTAACTTTACAACTTAAGGAACTAGATAAAGAAGAATGAACTAAATCAAAGATAGCATGATGAAAGATATAATAAAGGTTAGAGCAGAGATAAGTGAAATAGAGAATAGAAGAATAATACAGAAAATCAGTGAAGCCAAAAGTTGTTTCTTGAAAATGATCAACAAATGCAAAGTGGTAGAGCCATTTTGGAAGACAGTTTGGTGGTTTCTTACAAAACTAAACATAATCTTACAATATGATCCAGGAGTCACACTCCTTGGTATCTACCCCAAAAAGCTGAAAACTTGCATATGGATGTTCAAAGCAGCTTTATTCATAATTGCCAAAATGTAGAAGCAACCAAGGTGTCCTTCAGTGGATGAATGAATAAACTGTGATTTATCCAGACAATGGAATATTATTCAGCACTAAAAAGAAATGAGCTACCAAGTCATGAAAAGACATGGAGAAAATGTAAATGCATATTACTAAGTGAAAGAAGTCAATCTGAAAAGGCTACATACTGTATTATTCCAGCTATATGACATTCTGGAAAAGGCAAAATTATGGAGACAGGAAAAAGATCAATGGTTCCCAGGAATGTGGGCAGGACAAGGGATGAAGGTGGAGCACAGAGGATTTTTAGAGCAGTGAAAATACTTTGTGCGATACCATAATGATGGATACATGTAATTATATACTTGTCCAAATCCATAGAATGTACAACATCTAAAGTAATGTTAACTGTAATGTAAACTATAGACTCTGGGTAATCTTGATGTGTCAGTTAAAGTTCATCAATCGTAAAAAATGTGCCACTCTGGTGGGGGATGTTGATAACAGCAGATGCTATATGTGTAAGGGGATAAGAGGTATGTGGGAAATCTCTGTACCTTCCACTCAATTTTGCTGTGATCTTAAGATGTCTCTTAAAAATAGTCTTAATTTTAAAAAAACTATAGACTAAAAATAACATTACAATCTGGACTTTTTAAAATTAAAAAATTGACAAACCTTTAGCTAGATGGACTAAGAAAAAAAGGAATAAGCCTCAAATTACTAAAATGAGCAATAAAAGTGGGGGCATTACTACTGATTCTAGAAAAATAAAAAGGATTATAATAGAGTGCTATAAGCAATTCTACACCAAAAAAATGTATAACCTAGACTAAATGGACAAATTCCTAGAAATGCAAAACATATCAAGATTAAACCATGAAGAAATAGAAAATCTGGATACACTATAACTAGTAAGGAGATTAAATCACTAATCAAAAATCCCCTGATACAGAAAAGCCTTGGACCTGAGGGCTTCACCAGTGAATTCTATCAAACATTTAAAGAAGAACTAACATCGATCCTTCTCAAACTTTTCCAAAAATTGAAGAAAAAAGAACACTCCTTAACTCATTATATAAAATCAGCATTATCCTTCTATCAAAGCTAGACAAAGACACAAGAAAAAAAAAATACTACAGACCAATATTCCTTATAAAACTGATGCAAAAATTATCAGCAAAATACTAGTAAACCAAATTTAGCAGCATATTAAAAGGATTATATACCATGACCAAGTGTGATTTATTTCTGGAATGCAAAGATGGTGCAACAATATGAAAATCAGTGTAATACACCACATTAACAGAAAAAAGGAAAAAACTACATAATCATCTCAATCAATGAAAAGCGCCTGACAAAAATTTAACACATTTTTATGATAAAAGCACTCAACACACTAGGGATAGAAGGAAACTACCTCAACATAATAAAAGCCATATATGAAAAATCCACAGTGAATGTCATACTCAATGGCGAAAGACCTAGATATTTTCCTCTAAAATCAAGAACAAGGTAAGGATGCCTGCTATTGCCACTTCTATTCAAATGGTACTGGAAGTCCTAACCAGAGCAATTAGACAAGAAAAAGAAATAAAAGCCATCCAAATTGGAAAGGAATAAGCAGAATTATCTCTATTCACAGATAATATAATCTTATATACAGAAAACCCTAAAGATTATATACACACACATGCACACACACACCAAAAGAACCTGTTAGAACTAATAAACAAATTCAGAAAAGTAGCAGGATATAAAGTCAACACACAAAAATCAGTTGCATTTCTTTACATTAACAATAAACAATTCCAAAAGGAAGTTAAGAAAACAATTCCCTTAATAATAATATCAAAAAGGGCAAAATAGGGCTTCCCTGGTGGCGCAGTGGTTGAGAGTCTGCCTGCCAATGCAGGGGACATGGGTTCGAGCCCTGGTCTGGGAGGATCCCACATGCCGCGGAGCAACTAGGCCCATGAGCCACAACTACTGAGACTGCGCGTCTGGAGCTTGTGCTCCACAACAAGAGAGGCCACGGTAGTGAGAGGCCCGCGCACCACGATGAAGAGTGGCCCCCGCTCGCCGCAAGTAGAGAAAGCCCTCACACAGAAACGAAGACCCAACACAGCCAAAAATAAATTAATTAATTAATTTTAAAAAAAGAAAGGATAAAATACTTGGGAATTAACAAGGAAGTGAAAGGGTTGTACAATAAGAATTATAAACGATTTCTGAAAGAAATTAAAGAAGGCAAATAAATAAATGGGAAGATCCCATGTTCATGAATTGGAAGACTTAATATTAAGATGTCAATACTACCCAAAGTGATCCACATATTTAATACAATCCCAATTAAAATTCCAATGACATTTTTTGCAAGAATAGAAAAACTCATCCTAAAATTCATATAAAATTTCAAGGTACCCTGAATAGCCAAAACAATCTTGAAAAAGAATAACAAAGCTAGGGAACTCATATTTCCTAATTTCAAAACTTACTAGATAGAGGATACAGTGGGGGAAGGGGAGACTGGATGTAGTGAGAGAGTGGCATTGACATATATACACTACCAAATGTAAAACAGATATCTACTGGGAAGCTGCTGCATAGCACAGGGAGATCAGCTTGGTGCTTTGTGATGACTTAGAGGGGTGGGATAGGGAGGGTGCGAGGGAGCCTTAAGAGGGAGGGGATATGGGGATATATGTATGCATATAGCTGATTCTCTTTGTTGTACAGCAGAAACTAACACAATATTGTAAAGAAATTATACTCCAATAAAGATGTATAAAAAATAAATAAATAAAATTAAAAAAAAACTTATTACAAAGATACAGTCATCAAAACCATGACAATGGCATATAGACAGCCATTGAGATCAATGGAATAGAATAGAGAGTCCAAAAATAAACCTTCACATACGTGATCAAATGATTTTCAACAAGGGTATCAAAATGATTCAATGGAAAAAATACAGTTCTCAACAAATAATGTTGGTAAAACTGAATATCCACATGCAAAAGAATGAAGCTGGACCCTTTCTTAACACCATATACAAAAATTAACTCAAAATGGATCCATGGTTTAAATGTTAAGACCTAAAATATAAAACTTTTAGAAGAAAACATAAGGACAGAAGCTTCACAACACAGGATTTGGCAATGATTTTTTAATTATGACATGAAAGACACAGACAACAACAACAAAATAAACAAATTAGGCTTCATGAAAATTTTTAAATGTTGTGCATTAAAAGAGACTACCGGGCTTCCCTAGTGGTGCAGTGGTTGAGAGTCTGCCTGCTGATGCAGGGGACACGGGTTCATGCCCCGGTCTGGGAAGATCCCACATGCCGCGGAGCGGCTGGGCCCATGAGCCATGGCCGCTGAGCCTGAGCGTCTGGAGCCTGTGCTCCACAATGGGAGAGGCCACAACAGTGAGAGGCCCACGTACCGCAAAAAAAAAAAAATTAAAAAAAAGAGACTAACAACAGAGTAAAAAGGCAATCCACAAAATGGGAGAAAATATTGGCAAATCACATATCTGATAAAGGAATAATATCCAAAATACACAGAGAACTCCTAAAATTCAATAATAAAACAAACAACCTGATTCAAAAATAGGCAAAAGACTTGAATAGACATTTCTCCAAAGACGATATACAAATGGCCAATAAGCACTTGAAAAGATGCTTAATATCACTAATCATTAGAGAAATACAAATCGAAACTACAATGATATACCACCTCACAACCCTTAGGATGACTACTATCAAAAGACAGAAAACAACAAGTGTTGGTAAGGATGCAGAGAAACTAGAACCCTTGGTGCACTGTTGGTGGGAATGTAAAATGGCACAGCTGTTGTGGAAAGCAGTAGGGTGGTTCTTCAAAAAATTAAAATTGGGAAGATTGGTTCAAGATGGTGGACTAGAAAGACATGCTCTCACTTCCTCCAGCAAGAAAACTGGAATCACAACTAACTGCTGAACAATCATCGACAGGAAGACACTGGAACTCACCAAAAAGATACCCCAAATCCAAAGACAAACAAGAAGCTACAGTGAGATGGTACGAAGGGTGCAATCCCAATAAAATCAAATCCCATAACTGCTGGGTGGGTGACTCACAAACTGGACAATATTTATACCACAGAAGTCCACCCACTGGAGAGAAGGTTCTGAACCTGGGGGTCCAGCAATGGGAGGAGGAATTCCTAGACAATCAGACTTTGAAGGCTAGCGGGATTTGATTGCAGGACTTTGACAGGACTAGGGGAAACAGAGACTCCACTCTTGGAGGGCACACACAAAGTAGTGTGTGACTTGGGACCCAGGGGAAGGAGCAGTGACCCCATAGGAGACTGAACCAGACCTCCATGCTAGTGTTGGAGGGCCTCCTGCAGAGGTGGGGGTGGCTCTGTCTCACCATGAGGACAAGGACACTGGAAGCAGAAGTTCTGGGAAGTACCCCTTGGTGTGAGCCATCCCAGAGTCCGCCATTAGCACAAGCAAAGAGCCTGGGTAGTCTCAAGTGTTGGGTCGCCTAAGGCCAAGCAACCAACAAGGAGGGAACCCAGTCCCACACAACAGCAGTCAAACAGATCAAAGTTTTATGAGCTCTGCCCACTAGAGCAACAGCCAGCTCTACCCACCACCAGTCCCTCCCATCAGGAAACTAGCAGAAGCCTCTTAGATAGCCTCATCCACCAGAGGGCAGACAGCAAAAGCAAGAAGAACTACAATCCTGCAGCCTGTGGAACAAAAACCACATTCACAGAAAGAAAGACACGACGAAAAGGCAGAGGGCTATGTACCAGATGAATGAACAAGATAAAACCACAGAAAAACAACTAAATGAAGTGGAGATAGGCAACCTTCTAAAAAAAGAATTCATAAAAATGACAGTGAAGATGATCCAGGACCTCGGAAAAAGAATGGAGGCAAAGATTGAGAAGATGCAACAAATGTTTAACCAACACCTAGAAGAACTAAAGAACAAACACCTAGAAGAATTAAAGAACAAACAAACAGAGATAAACAATACAATAACTGAAATGAAAACTACACTAGAAGGAATCAAGAGCAGAATAAGTAAGGTAGAAGAACAGATAAGTGACTTGGAAGACAGAATGGTGGAATTCACTGCTGTGGAACAGAATAAAGAAAAAAGAATGAAAAGAAATGAAGACAGCCTAAGAGACCTCTGGGACAACATTAAATGCAACAACATTCTCATTAAAGGGGTCCAGAAGAAGAGAGAAAGGACCAGAGAAAATATTTGAAGAAACTATAGTAAAAAACTTCCCTAACAACATGGGAAAGGAAATAGCCACCCAAGTGCAGGAAGCACAGCAAGTCCCATACAAGATAAACCCAAGGAGAAACACACCGAGACACATAGTAATCAAGTTGACAAAAATTAAAGATAAAGGAAAATTATTGAAAGCAGCAAGGGAAAAATGACAAATAACATACAAGGGAACTCCCATAAGGTTAACAGCTGATTTCTCAACAGAAACGCTACAAGACAGAAAGGAGTGGCATGATATACTTAAAGTGATGAAAGGGAAGAACGTACAACTAAGATTACTCTAGCCAGCAAGGATCTCATTCAGATTCAACGGAGAAATCAAAACAAGCAACAAGACAAGCAAAAGCTAAGAGAATTCAGCACCACCAAACCAGCTCTACCACAAATGTTAAAGGAACTTCTCTAAGTGAGAAACACAGAAGAAGAAAAGGACCTACAAAAACAAACCCAAAACAATTAAGAAAATGGTCATAGGAACATACATTTCAATAATTACCTTAAACGTGAATGGATTAAATGATCCAACCAAAAGACACAGGCTCGCTGAATGGATACAAAAGCAAGACCCATATATATGCTGTCTGCAAGAGACCCACTTCACACCTAGGGACAAATAAAGACTGAAAGTGAGGGGATAGAAAAAGATATTCCATGCAAATGGAAATAAAAAGAAAGCTGGAATAACAATACCCATATCAGAAAAAATAGACTTTAAAATAAAGAATGTTACAAGAGACAAGAAAGGACAAGATAAAATGATGAAGCAATAAATCCAAGAAGATATAACAATTATAAATATATATGCACCCAACAAAAGAGCACCTCAACACATAAGGCAACTGCTAACAGCTATAAAAGAAGAAATCAACAGTAACAAAATAATAGTGGGGGACCTTTAACGCAAAACTTACACCAATCGACAGATCATCCAAACAGAAAATTAATAAGGAAACACAAGATTTAAATGACACAACAGACCAGATACATTTAATTGATATTTATATGACATTCCATCCAAAAACAGCAGATTACACTTTCTTCTCAAGTGCTCATGGAACATTCTCCAGGATAGATCATATCTTGGGCCACAAATCAAGCCTCAGTAAATTTAAGAAAATTGAAATCATATCAAGCATCTTTTCCAACCACAACACTATGAGACTAGATATCAATTACAGGAAAAAATCTGTACCAAATACAAACACATGGAGGCTAAACAATACATTACTAAATAACCAAGAGATCACTGAAGAAATCAAAGAGGAAATCAAAAAATACCTAGAGACAAATGACAATGAAAACATGCTGATCCAAAACCTATGGGATGCAGCAAAAGCAGTTCTAAGATGGAAGTTTAGAGCTATAAAAGCGTACCTCAAGAAACAAGAAAAATCTCAAATAAACAATCTAACCTTACACCTAAAGGAACTAGAGAAAGAAGAACAAACAAAACCCAAAGTTAGCAGAAGGAAAGAAATCATAAAGATCAGAGGAAAAATAAATGAAGCAGAAACAAAGAAAACAATAGCAAATATCAATAAAACTAAAAGCTGGTTCTTTGAGAAGATAAACAAAATTGATAAACCATTAGCCAGATTCATCAAGAAAAAGAGGGAGAGAACTCAAATCAATAAAACTAGAAATGAAAAAGGAGAAGTTACAACAGACACTGCAGAAATACAAAGCATCCTAGGAGACTACTAAGCAACTCTATGCCCATAAAGTGGACAACCTGGAAGAAATGGACAAATTCTTAGAAAGGTATAACCTTCCAAGACTGAACCAGGAAGAAACAGAAAATATATACAGACCAATGACAAGTATTGAAATTGAAACTGTGATTAAAAATCTTCCAACAAACAAAAGTCCAGGATGAGATGGCTTCAGAGGTGAATTCTTTCAGACACTTAGAGAAGGGCTAACACTTATCCTTCACAAACTCTTTCAAAAAATTGCAGACAAAGGAACACTCCCAAAACTCATTCTATGAGGCCACCCTCACCCTGATGCCAAAATCAGACAAAGATACAACAAAAAAAGAAAACTACAGACCAATATCACTGATGAACATAGATGCAAAAATCCTCAACAAAATACTAGCAAACAGGGCTTCCCTGGTGGCGCAGTGGTTGAGAGTCCGCCTACTGATGCAGGGGACTCAGGTTCGTGACCCAGTCCGGGAAGATCCCACATGCCGTGGAGCGGCTGGGCCCGTGAGCCATGGCCACTGAGCCTGCGCGTCCGGAGCCTGTGTTCCGCAACAGGAGAGGCCACAACAGTGAGAGGACTGCGTACAGAAAAAAAAAAACAAACAAACTAGCAAACAGAATCTAACAACACATTAAAAGGATCATACACCATGATCAAGTGGGATTTATCCCAGGAATGCAAGGATTCTTCAATATACGCAAATCAATCAATGTGATACACCATATTAACAAATTGAAGAATAAAACCCATATGATCATTTAAATAGATGCAGAAAAAGCTTATGACAAAATTCAACACCCATTTATGATAAAAACTCCCCAGAAAGTAGGCATACAGGGAACCTACCTCAACATAATAAAGGCCATATACGACTAATCCACAGCAAACATCATTCTCAAAAGTGAAAAATTGAAAGCATTTCCTCTAAGATCAGGAACAACAAAAGGATGTCCACTCTCACCACTGTTATTCAACATAGATTTGGAAGTCCTAGCCATGGCAATCAGAGAAGAAAAAGAAATAAAAAGAATACAAATTGGAAAAGAAGAAGTAAAACTGTCACTGTTTGCAGATGACATGATACCATCCATAGAGAATCCTAAAGATGCCACCAGAATACTACGAGAGCTAATCAATGAATTTGGTAAAGTTTCAGGATACAAAATTAATGCACAGAAATCTCTTGCATTCCTGTATACTAATGTGAAAAATCTGAAAGCGGAATTAGGGAAACACTCCCATTTACCACTGCAACCAAAAGAATAAAATACCAAGCATAAACCTACCTAGGGAGACCAAAGACCTGTATGCAGAAAACTATAAGACACTGATGAAAGAAATTAAAGATGATACCAACAGATGGAGAGATATACCATGTTCTTGGATTGGAAGAATATTGTGAAAATGACTATACTACCCAAAGCAATCTACAGATTCAATGCAACGCCTATCAAATTACCAATGGCATTTTTTACAGAACTAGAACAAAAATATTAAAATTTGTATGGAGACACAAAAGACCCTGAATAGCCAAAGCAGTCTTGAGAGAAAAAAGCAGAGCTGGAGGAATCAGACTCCCTGACTTCAGACTATACTACAAAGCTACAGTAATCAAGACAGCATGGTACTGGCACAAAAACAGAAATATAGATCAGTGGAACAAGATAGAAAGCCCAGAGATAAACCCACGTACCTATGGCCAACTAATCTATGACAATGGAGGCAAGGATATAGAATGGAGAAAACACAGTGTCTTCAATAAGTGCTGCTGGGAAAACTGGATAGCTACATGTAAAAGAATGAAATTAGAACACTCGGTAACACCATATACAAAAATAAACTCAAAATGGATTTGAGACCTAAATGTAAGACCGGACACTATAAAACTCTTAGAGGAAAACATAGGAAGAACACTCTTTGACATATATCACAGCAGGATCTTTTCTGATCCACCTCCTAGAGTAATGGAAATAAAAACAAAAATAAACAAATGGGACCTAATGAAACTTCAAAGCTTTTGCACAGCAAAGGAAACCATAAGCAGGATGAAAAGGCAACTCTCAGAATGGGAGAAAATATTTGCAAACAGACCAATGGACAAAGGATTAATCTCCAAAATATATAAACAGCTCATGTAGCTCAATATTAAAAAAACAAACAACCCAATCCAAAAATGGGCAGAAGACCTAAATAGACATTTCTCCAAAGAAGACATACAGATGGCCAAGAAGCACATGAAAAGCTGCTCAACTACACTAATTATTAGAGAAATGCAAATCAAAACTACAATGAGGTATCACCTCACACCGGTTAGAATGGGCATCATCAGAAAACCTACAAACAACAAATGCTGGTGAGGGTGTGAAGAAAAGGGAACCCTCTTGCACTGTTGGTGGGAATGTAAATTGATACAGCCACTATGGAGGACGGTATGGATGTTCCTTAAAAAACTAAAAATACAACTACCATATGATGCACAAATCTGACTACTGGGCATATACCCAGAGAAAACTGTAATTCAAAAGGACACATGCACCCCAAAGTTCATTGCAGCACTATTTACAATAACCAGGTCATGGAAGCAACCTAAATGCCCGTCGACAGATGAATGGATAAAGAAGATGTGGCACATATATACAATGGAATGTTACTCAGCCATAAAAAGAAAGAAATTTGGGTCACTTGTAGAGACGTGGATGGATCTAGAGAATGTCATACAGAGTGAAGTAAGTCAGAAAGAGAAAAACAAATATCGTACATTAACGCATATATGTGAAACCTAGAAAAATGGTACAGATGAACCGGTTTGCAGGACAGAAATTGAGACACAGATGTAGAGAACAAACATATGGACACGAAGGGGGAAAGCAGTGGGGGGGGGGAGGGTGTGACGAATTGGGCTATTGGGATTGACATGTATACCCTGATGTGTATAAAATGGATGACTAATAAGAACCTGCTGTATAAAACAATAAAAAATGAATTTTAAAAAAAAGCAAAATAAAAATTGCCCACTACCAATGGTTGTTTCAATTAAACAACTGTTATATAATTTAGCTTAAAAGAAGGAGGAGGAGGAGAAAAAAATTAAAATTGGAATTACCATATGATCCAACAACTCCACTTCTAGGTATATATTCAAAAGAAAGTAGAGTCTTGAAGAGATATTTGTACACATATATTCATAGCAGCATCATTCACAATAACTAAAACATGGAAACAACCCAACTGCCCATTGATGGATGAATAGATAAGGAAAATATGGTCTATACACACAATGGAATATTATTCAGCATACAAATGAAGGAAATTCTGACAAATACTACAATATGGAGACCATTTTGCCAAATGAAAAAAGGCAATCACAAAAAGACAAATACTGTATGAGTCCACTTATATGAGGTTCTTAGAGTAGTCAAAATCACAGAGACAGAATATAACAGTGGTTGCCAAGGGCTGGCAGGAGGAGGAAATGAGGAGTTATTATTTAATGGGTATGGAGCTTCAGTTCTGCAAGATGAAAGAGTTCTAGAGATGGACTGTGGCGCTGGCTGTACAACAAATATGAATGTAAGCTATATGCAGATTTTTTCAATAAATATGTACCACAGAGATGCACACCGGCCACAGCGCGAGACCCCCGAGACCCACAAGACCCACACCCATGGGGACCTGTACCCACCCCTCCCTCCCATCCCGGGTGTCACCTAGGCCTGAGCAAGGTTCCCTGAAGTGTTGTCCTGGGGGCAGCGGAACATCCTGAAAGCTGCGGGTGGTGAGCACATTTCTGTCTCCTGTGGAAACAGGAACAGGTCCTGCCTTAGGGAATGAACCTCGTTCCAGTGTCCATGCTTCAGCAAACCTGAGCCAGGCACCCCCGTAACCCTTCAGTATCCACTGAGGCCAAAAGGAGAACCTGAACTTCCATCCCCATCTAGCAATGACAGAGTAATATATGTCCCCCTTTCCTTTACAAAGCTGTGTTAGAGAAGACCTGCTAAAAGATTTAAATAAGATCCAGAATTTCATAACATAATACTCAAAATATCCTAGTTTCAATAAAAATTTATACCAAGAACCAGGAAGATCTCCACTTGATTGAGAAGAGGTAATCAATAGATACAAACACCAAGATGACACAGATGTCTAACATGGATTTTAAAGCAGCTATGATAAAAACCCAGATAGCATTGGAGCTGAATTAGAATCTACCTCTGCTGCCTTTGCCTGAATAGGGAATCAAAACCAAGGAAGACCTTTCACACTGGGGAAAGAGCTGACTTACCAAAAGGCTATGGCTCTAATCCTTTATTCTGTTTTATGATAACAGAAGGAGATTGAGAAGGAAGTAGTGATTTTTGTCCACAAGCTAATTTTACAAATATCCATGCAAGCTAAACTGGCACCCAGAACAATAAATTGCCTTAAATGAAGGTGTTGACTTCGAGTTACAAAATAAAATAGGAATATTTCAGTGAAATGTTTCCCTTCTGGAAAATAAATGTAAAGTATTTTTGGCCTAATTCAATCTAAACTTTCTCCTGAATCATTAGCTTGTGAAACAGCTATGATTAAAATAGTAACTTTCTGGGAGACCTTCAAGATGGTGGAGGAGTAAGATGTGGAGATCACCTTCCTACTCACAAATATATCAGAAATACATCTACATGTGTAACAACTCCTACAGAACACCTACTGAACGCTGGCAGAAGACCCCAGACTTCCCAAAAGCCGTGTGGCTGACAGGGTCTAAGTGCTCAAGCCAGGTGTCAGGCCTGTGCCTCTGAGGTGGGAGAGCCGAGCTTAGGACATTGGTCCATCAGAGACCTCCCAGCTCCAGGTAATATCAAATGGTGAAAGCTCTCCCAGAGATCTCCATCTCAACATTAACACCCAGCTCCACTCAACAGACAGCAAGCTACATTGCTGGACACCCTATGCCAAACAACTAGCAAGACAGGAACACAACCCCATCCATTAGCAGAGAGGCTGCCTAAAATCATAGAAAGGTCACAGACACCCCAAAACATACAACCGGACGCAGCCCTGCCCACCAGAAAGACAATATACAGCCTCATTGACCACAACACAGGCACTAGTCCCCTCTACCAGGAAGCCTACACAACTCACTGAACCAACCTTAGCCACTGGGGGCAGACACCAAAAACAATGGGAACTACAAACCTGCAGCCTGCGATAAGGAGGCCCCAAACACAGTAAGTTAAGTAAAATGAGAAGACAGAGAAACACACAGCAGATGAAGGAGCAAGGTAAAAACCCACCAGACCAAACAAATGAAGAGGAAATAGGCAGTCTACCTAAAAAAGAGTTCAGAGTAATGATAGTAAAGATGATCCAAAATCTTGGAAATAGAATAGAGAAAATACAAGAAACGTTTAACAAGGATGTAGAAGAACTAAAGAGCAAACAAACAATGATGAACAACACAATAAATAAAATTTAAAATTCTCTAGAAGGAATCAATAACAGAATAATTGAGGCAGAAGAATGGATAAGTGACCTGGAAGATAAAATAGTAGAAATACTACCACAGACCGGAATAAGGAAAAAAGAATGAAAAGAATTGAGGACAGTCTTAGAGACCTCTGGGACAATATTAAACACACCAACATTCGAATTATAGGGGTCCCAGAAGAAGAAGTCTAAAAGAAAGGGACTGAGAAAATATTTGAAGAAATTATAGTTGAAAACTTCCCTAATATGGGAAAAGAAATAGTCAAGTCCAGGAAGTGCAGAGAGTCCCATACAGGATAAATCCAAGGAGAAAATGCCAAGACACATATTAATCAAACTATCAAAAATTAAATACAAAGAAAAAATATTAAAAGCAGCAAGGGAAAAACAAAAAATAACATACAAGGGAATCCCCATAAGGTTAACAGCTGACCTTTCAGCAGAAACTCTGCAAGTCAGAAGGGAGTGGCAGGGCATATTTAAAGTGACAAAAGGGAAAAACCTACAACCAACATTACTCTACCCAGCAAGGATCTCATTCAGATTCAACGGAGAAATTAAAACCTTTACAGACAAGCAAAAACTAAGAGAATTCAGCACCACTAAACCAGCTATACAACAAAAGCTAAAGGAACTTCTCTAGGCAGGAAATACAAGAGAAGGAAAAGACCTACAATAACAAACCTCCCAAAATTAAGAAAATGGTAATAGGAACATATATATCGATAAGTACCTTAAATGTAAATGGATTAAATGCTCCAACCAAAAGACATCGACTGGCTGAATGGATATAAAAACAATACCCGTGTATATGCTGTCTACAAGAGACCCATTTCAGACCTAGGGACACATACAGACTGAAAATGAGGGGATGGAAAAAGATATTCCATGCAAGTGTAAATCAAAAGAAAGCTGGAGTAGCAATCCTCATATCAGAAAAAATAGACTTTTAAAAAAGGACTATTACAAGAGACAAAGAAGGACACTACATAATGATCAAGGGATCAATCCAAGAAGAATATATACCAATTGTAAATATTTATGCACCCAACATAGGAGCACCACAATACATAAGGTAAATGCTAACAGCCATAAAAAGGGAAATTGACAGTAACACAATCATAGTAGGGGACTTTAACACTGCACTTTCACCAATGGACAGATCATCCAAAATGAAAACAAATAAGGAAACACAAGCTTTAAATGATACATTAAACAATATGTACTTAATTGATATATATAGGACATTCCATCCAAAAAAAATAGAATACACTTTCTTCTCAAGTGCTCATGGAATATTCTCCAGGATAGATCATATCTTGGGTCACAAATCAAGCCTTGGTAAATTTAAGAAAATTGAAATCATATCAAGTATCTTTTCCAACCACAATGCTATGAGACTAGATATCGATTACAGGGTAAAAACTGTAAAAAATACAAACACATGGAGGCTAAACAATACGTTACTAAATAACCAAGAGGTCACTGAATAAATCAAAAAATATCTAGAAGCAAATGACAGTGAAAACACAATGACCCAAATGTGTTTGGGTGAGATGGAGAGATATACTATGTTCTTGTATTGGAAGAATCAACATTGTGAAAATGACTACATTACCCAAAGCAATCTACAGATTCAATGCAATCCCTATCAAATCACCAATGGCATTTTTCACAGAACTAGAACAAAAACCTATGGGATGCAGCAAAAGCAGTTCTAAGAGGGAAGTTTACAGCAATGGAATCCTACCTCAAGAAACAAGAAACATCAAATCAACAACCTAACCTTACACCTAAAGCAGTTAGGGAGAGAAGAACCAAAAAACCTCAAAGTTAGCAGAAGGAAAGAAATCATAATGATCAGATTGGAAATAAATGTAAAAGAAATGAAGGAAATGATAGCAAAGATCAATAAAACTAAAAGTTGGTTCTTTGAGAAGATAAAAAATATTGATAAACCGTGAGCCAGACTCATCAAGAAAAAAAGGGAAAAGACTCAAATCAACAGAATTAAAAATGAAAAAGGAGAAGTAACAACTGACACTGAAGAAATACAAAGGATCATGAGAGATTATTACAAATAACTATATGCCAATACAATGGAAAACCTGGAAGAAATGGACAAATTCTTAGAAAAGCACAACCTTTGGCGACTGAACCAGGAAGAAACAGAAAATATAAACAGACCAATCACAAGTACTGAAATTGAAACTGTGATTTAAAATTTTCCAACAAACAAAAGCCCAGGACCAGATGGCTTCACAGGCAAATTCTATCAAACATGTAGAGAACAGCTAAGACCTATCCTTCTCAAACTCTTCCAAAATATAGCAGAGGGAGGAACACTCCCCAAACTTATTCGACGAGGCCACCATCACCCTGATACCAAAACCAGACAAAGATGTCACAAAAAAAGAAAACTACAGGCCAATATCACTGATGAATATAGATGCAAAAATCCTCAACAAAATACTAGCAAACAGAATCCAGCAGCACATTAAAAGGAGCATACACCATGATCAAGTGGCTTTTATCCCAGGAATGAAAGGATTCTTCAATATACGCAAATCAAACAAGGTGAAACACCATATTAACAAATTAAACGAGAGAAACCATATGATCGTTGCAATAGATGCAGAAAAAGCTTTTGACAAAATTCAACACCCATTTCTGATAAAAACTCTCCAGAAAGTAGGTATAGAGGGAACCTACCTCAACATAATAAAGGCCATATATGACAAACACACAGCCAACATTGTTCTCAGGAACAAGACAATGTTCCCCACTCTGACCACTATTATTCAACATAGTTTTGGACCTCTTAGCCACAGCAATCAGAGAAGGAAAAGAAATAAAAGGAATCCAAATCAGAAAAGAAGAAGTAAAACTGTCACTGTTTGCAGATGACATGATACTATTCATAGAGAATCCTAAAGATGCTACCAGAAAACTACTAGAGCTAATCAAATAATTTGGTAGAGTAGAAGGATACAAAATTAATTCACAGAAATTTCTTGCATTTCTATACACTAATGATAAAAAATCTGAAAGAGAAATTAAGGAAACACTCCCATTTGCCATTGCAACAAAAAGCATAAAATACCTAGGAATAAACCTACCTAAGGAGACAAAAGACCTGTATGCAGAAAACTGTAAGATACTAATGAAAGAAATTAAAGATGATACAAACAGATGGAGAGATATACTATGTTCTTGTATTGGAAGAATCAACATTGTGAAAATGACTATATTACCCAAAGCAATCTACAGATTCAATGCAATCCCTATCAAATCACCAATGGCATTTTTCACAGAACTAGAACAAAAAATTTCACAATTTGTATGGAAACACAAAAGACCCCAAATAGCTAAAGCAATCTTGAAAAAGAAATACGGAGCTGGAGGAATCAGGCTCCCTGACTTCAGACTATACTACAAAGCTATAGTAATCAAGACAGTATGGTACTGGCATAAAAACAGAAATATAGATCAGTGGAAGAGGATAGAAAGCCCAGAGATAAACCCACGGACTTATGGTTACCTTATCTTTGATAAAGGAGGCAAGAATATACAATGGAGAAAAGACAGTCTCTTCAATAAGTAGTACTGGGAAAACTGGACAGCTACATGTAAAAGAATAAAATTAGAACACTCCCTAACACCATACACAAAAATAAACTCAAAATGGATTAAAGACCTAAATATAAGGCCAGACACTATAAAACTCTTAGAGGAAAACATAGGCAGAACACTGTTTGACATAAATGACAGCAAGATCTTTTTTGATCCACCTCCTAGAGTAATGGAAATAAAAACAAAAATAAACAAATGGGACCTAATGAAACTTAAAAGCTTTTGCACAGCAAAGGAAACCATAAACAAGATGAAAAGACAACCCTCAGAATGGGAGAAAATATTTGCAAATGAAGCAACTGACAAAGGATTAATCTCCAAATATACAAGCAGCTCATGCAGCTCAGTAACAAAAAAACAAACAACCCAATCCAAGAATAGGCAGAAGACCTAAATAGACATTTCTCCAAAGAAGATATACAGATTGCCAGCAGACACATGAAAGAATGCTCAACATCACTAATCATTAGAGAAATGCAAATCAAAACTACAATGAGGTATAACCTCACACTGGTCAGAATGGCCATCATCAAAAATCTACAAACAATAAATGCTGGAGAGGGTGTGGAGAAAAGGGAACCCTCTTGCATTGTTGGTGGAATGTAAATTGATATAGCCACTATGGAGAACAGTATGGATGTTCCTTAAAAAACTCAAAGTAGAACTACCATATGACCCAGCAATCCCACTACTGCGTGTATACCCTGAGAAAACCATAATTCAAAAAGAGACATGGACCACAGTGTTCATTGCAGCACTATTTACAATAGCCAGGACATGGAAGCAATCTCAGTGTCCATCGACAGATGAATGGATAAAGAAGATGTGGCACATATATACAATGGAATATTACTCAGCAATAAAAAGAAACGAAATTGAGTTATTTGGAGTGAGGTGGATGAACACAGTGTCTGTCATACAGTGTAAAGTAAGTCAGAAAGAGAAAAACAAATACCATAAGCTAACACATATATATGGAATCTAAAAAAAAAAAAAGTTTTGATGAACCTAGGGGCAGGTTAGGAATAAAGACACAGAGAATGGATTTGAGGACACGGAGAGAGGGAAGGGTAAGCTGGGACGAAGTGAGAGAGTAGCATTGACACATATACACTACCAAATGTAAAACACATAGCTGGATTAAATATAAGGCCAGGCAGTAGCTGCATGGCACAGGGAGATCAGCTCAGTGCTTTGTGACCACCTAGAGGGGTGGGATAAGGAGGGTGGGAGGGAGACACAAGATGGAGAGGATATGGGGACATACGTATGCATATAGCTGATTCACTTTGTTATACAGTAGAACTAACACAACACTGTACAGCAAGTATACTCCAATAAAGATGTTTAAAAATAAATAAATACATACATACATACATGTCAGTGCCCCTAATTTTTTAAATGATACTCGTCCATAAAATCCAAAAATCTGGAAATCACTGTAGCAGGCTACAAAGACAGGGAATGTTTTCAGTAAGGAACTCACTGATGAGCTTTGTTTTCTAGATGTCAACTAAAATGTCAGCCTTATGAATTATGAAATCTCCTATCTATAACCCTGTCAAAAAAGGGCAGGAGACCAGTACTAGTTGGCAAGACTGTAAAAAATATTTACCATGGTAGGAACAGCAAAGTACAATTTAAAAAAATATTCCTAGGTCAAATGTGATTTTCTTCATCAAGATTATTTAGAAGTCTATTAATTTTTAACACATTTTAAAAGAGGTAATTAACATTCATCTATTTCATCAACAATGAATCCCTGTATTTACCAGATAGTTATAACTTATTCTAAAAACTACACAGAAACCATGATTTGACCATTATTCTCAGTTAACCATTCAAAAAATACTCATTGAGTCAGGAACTTGGGGGTCAAAGAAGTATACAAAGGTGAAAAATACATAAAACCTGCCTTCAAAAATCTCAAAGTCAGTCTAATTAATAAAGCATTTACTCAAGAAATACTTATAATACAACATTTTAAGTGTCATAATAGAGCATTTTACAATGTGTGAGGGAAAAAGTCCTAATAGTGAGATTCCAGGAGTTATTTTAATGAATTTCTGAGCTACATTCAACAAATTCTAGCATACCACAGATAATATGCAAGACCAAAACTCCAGTTTGATCATAAAGTATTCCAGATAAGTAGGACTTCTCAAATAGGCCTGGGACTTCCCACCAGCCTGATCAAAACTTTTTTAGAACTGTGATGTATCCTAAGACTTCACAGATACCAGACCTGCATCATGGTCTGAAGGCTCTCCCTACCTACTCCACTCCCTCCCCCTTTATTCTTCCTAACTCTAGGAAGGATACCTAAGAATAAATCTCTTGCATGTGTAATCTAAAAAAAAACCAAACTCACAGAAAAAGAGATCAGATTTGTGGTTGCCAGAGGCAGTGAGTAGGGAGTGTGGGAATTGGGTGAAGGTGGTCAAAAGGTACAAACTCCCAATTATACGATAAATAAGTGCTGGGGATGTAATGTACAACATGATGACTATAGTTAACAATGCTGTATGGTATAGTTGAAAGTTGCTAACAGAGTAGATCCTAAAGTTCTCATCACAAAGAAAAAAATTTTTCATAACTAAATGAGGCGATGGACGTCAACTTATTGTGGTAATCATTTCACAATATATACGTATGTCAAGTGATTATGCTGTACATCTTAAATTTATACAATGTTGTATGTCAATCATATAATACTGAAATCATATAATACTTTCAATAATACTGAAAGAAAATAAATCTCTGGCATGTCTAATCCTCTCTTAGCATCTGCTCTTTGGAGGACCCAAAGTAACACAAGCGGTGTTCTGTTTATCTATCATTGCATTTAAAACTGCCCTAAACCATCACTTAAAACAACAATTATTTTATTAAATCTCATGATTTTGTGGGTCAGGAATGCGGGCAAGGCTCCACGGGGTAATTCTTTTGTTTCATCAGGCAGATGGGCTGGTTTGGAGGGTCCAAAATGGGTGCACTCATATGTCTGCCACTTTGGTATAAATAGCTAGAAATCTGGGCTCAGCTGGGACTGTCAACCATATGGCCCACATGTGCCCTCTCCAGCATGGAGATCTTAAGGTGGTCAGACTTCACACATGTGGCTCAGGGCTCCAAGAGCAAGTGTTCCCACAAACAAAGAGAAGCTGTAGAGCCTTTTAGACACATAGCATCACTTCTGCTATACCCTACTAGTCAAAGTAATCACAGGCCACCCAGAGTAAAGATGAGGGGGAACACCTCCCACTTTGATACAAGTGCCAAAGAATTTGCAGTCATGTTTTAAAACTGCCACATGGGGTCACCCTTCCTCTTACAAAACCATCTATCATTTAAACCAGGGGAGATTAATTCTAACTGAAAGTATACTTGCTACAATAAAAATGCTGTATGTATCAGCAGAATTAAGTTTTAGTTTGCACCCTCGTTTGCCATCACAGCCCAGATGTCAATACCTCGATGGACAAAAAGGGAATTCAGAGTGCTTTACTGTTCAGGTGTAGACCTGTAGACCATGACCCTGGTGACCACAACTGTTTCTTTGGGGGTAATTTTTTTACTTTCTGCATGTATTGAAGGCTGTCATGCAACATGACCCCTACCCACTTATTCAGTGATCATGCTAAGTGTGTGAAAGAGTTATTCCCATTACAACGAGCATAAGGAGGATGGTGAATTGCCCTTTGGCTTGACTCCAGCTAAACGACAGCTGTGAGCTACTACTGCAACTTTAATTGGTGAGAAAGAAGCATGGTGGTGTGATTACCAAAGGATAATGGGTTAAATTTTAAGGAACAACAGTCTTTCATCCCTGCTTTTTTTTTTTTTTTTTTTTTTTTTTTTTTTTTTGCTGTACGCGGGCCTCTTCCTGTTGTGGCCTCTCCCGCTGCTGAGCACAGGATCCGGACGCGCAGGCTCAGCGGCCATGGCTCACGGGCCCAGCTGCTCCGCGGCATGTGGGATCCTCCCGGACCGGGGCACGAACCCGTTTCCGCTGCATCAGCAGGCGGACTCTCAACCACTGCGCCACCAGGGAAGCCCAATCCCTGATTTCTTTTGCTGAAGCATTTTCCTGAGGATTACAGACTTTAGGGCCAAGAACCAATGATTCTCCTTGGATATAAAGTACCCAAGTAAGGGTGGACTTGCTTTCCTAGACTTTAATAGTAATGATTGTCGTTTGTTTTATGTGCATGTGTATGGACTAAACATTCACATGGAAGAAGCCTTGAGAACTACCTCAGCATCAGAGCAAATACATTCGACAGGCTTCTTTTTCTTGCCTTTCAAATTAGCAAATACACCTAGCCCTGAATAAAAACAAACAACTATGTAGAAAATTTTGGGAAACTTAAATAACGAATTGGATTTCTATTCAAACTTAATACCTAATATACTTTTTTGGTTATCTGTAACTAGATCATATTCAGGGATGAATCTACCTCAAATTAAGTAGATTACAACCTCTATCTAAGGAATCATTCTGGTATAAAAACATGATTAATCTAATATATTTTAAAACTTCTTCTCCCCATGACATTGATAAGAAAAGTGTAGTTTTGACAGAAAAGGCAGAGTCTATGAGTTAATTGTTCTGAATTAGAAGCCTAAGGATTAGCACCATCACTGGCACATAAAGGTTGTCTGATAAATTTATTTGTTGAATGGTTGAATGATTGAATGAATACAGTATTTGAATTAACTTTTCATTTTAGACATCTTCTAAAAGATGATGGTATAAATCAAGAATGGTGAGGTGGAGGCTAATTTAAATTTGAAATACTTTAATGGTTTCTATTCAGCTTATTAAGGATTAATACTTAGAAGATGTTAATTATAACTTACCTAGGACAAATTTCCTTTGAACCTCATTTCTTATATGTTCATATCAGATAATTAGTCCTTTCTAGCTAAACCCTAATATTCTGGTTATATCAATATCACAAACAAAGACTAGAGGATATCATCTTAATTACTTTCAGGCAGGGAATTTAGCTGCTTTGTTAGTACCCAGAAGAGTATGTGACAAAGAGTAGGGCACCCATTTAATATTTTCTGAATGAAGGAATTAATTAATGTATATATTAGTGGCCTGGAAAAGCATTGGCTAGAAATTGACTTTTTCCTGAATGATTCCTCCATGTGCTGGGCTTACCGGAATAATAATTGCTAACATGTAAATGCTTAGAAGAATTACTTGGAATACTGTTCCAAGCATTCTGGTGGTTGTTGAATATATTCTTTGGGTTGTCTATTGCTACATAGCAAATAAACCCCAAACTTAGTGTCTTGAAACTACTACAGCCATTTTCTAATACACAATTCTGTGGCTTGACTAGGTAGTTCTGCTAGTTTTGTTTAGGGTCTCTCATAAGTCTTCAGGCAGATGGTGGTGGGGCTAGAATATCCAAGATGGCTTCATTCACATGTCTGATGCCTTAGCAGGATGGCTGGAGAGCTGGGACCTCTCTCCCCACAAATGGTCTCTTCTGTATGCAGTGACTGAATCCCCGGACCTACTGCTTCCAAGGAGGAAGAAGTAGAAGTATCACTTCTTCCAAGTGCTACTGGTTAAAGCAGCCACAGTGACAGTCAGCCCAGATTCAAAGAGAAGGAAAATAAACTCCATTTCTCAACGGGAGAACACAACAAAAAATTTGTAACCATCTTCAATCCACCCTACATACTTACATTCTAATCATTAGAGCAACCCTAAAAAGTAGGTATTATTTTCTGCATTTCATAAAAGAGGAAATTCTCACAGCCAATAATGGCACTTGGATTTGAAGCTATGTTTCTATATTTCCAGCCTTTTTTTACTGCCTCTCCAAGAAGATAACACTAAGGATACATACAAAATAAAAACAAACAAAATTACTGTATATCTAATTCTGTGTCTGGACTTGGTCACTTGTTTTATTCTTGTCCCGGCAATTGAATCATCAATCAGAGCCTCATACTGCTTTTTGCCTCCAAAGTCTGCCCCTTCAGGTTTTCCCACCATTGTTGCCGACCAAAAAAAAACAATCATTCTTTATTCAGCCTGGCATTCCTTTCTTTTCACAACACAGACAATTGTTCAGCCACCAGCGCATCACCAGTCCTGGTTCTTTGATTGAGCCTATGCTCACCTGAGTTTACCATGAAGATTCCAGCTCCAGGGTAACTTGTCCTAATAACACAATCAATTTCTCTGGTGACGTGTCCTCCGAGAATGCAAAGTAGTTTAATACTGGCCTAACAATCATAATTCTTCCCTACCCCAAAGTCCTAAAGATAGTTGATATTTTCTTCTAGCAATTTTAATCTTTCATATTTAGCACCTTACTTTTATATTCTGGAGTTTATTTTTATATTTTGCCTGAGGTAGGAATCGTTTAATTTTTTTCACATAGCGAACCAAATTTTCCTACAAAATATTTAAATAACCCAAACTCCCATGTGCATCTTTCTGAGTTCTATTCTGTTCCACAGTGCATTTGTATGTTTCTATACCAGTACCACATTGTTTACCTAGGATGGCTGGGTAGTATGTCTAAATATCTAGTAGAATGAGTCTGTCTTTTCTTTGCTTTTCTTTTTCATGATTGTCTTAATCAGGGATCAGGGAACTGCAGCCCATGAGCAAAACCTTGCCCGCTATTTTAGTAAATAAAGCATTATTAGAACACAACTACATGCATTTGCTTACATACCATCTATGTCTGCTTTTGAGCACTACAACAGCAGAGTGGAGTAGCTGCATCCTGCCACCAAAGCCTAAGATATTTAGTATCTAGCTTTTTTACAGAAAAAGTTTGCTAACCCCTGGTCTAGGCTACTCACTGACTTGAATTCTTCTACATAAATTACAGAATCATTTTGGCAAGTTTCCCAGTTCCAAGTTCTTGATTGCAAGCAACAGAAACTCATTCTGTCTAGTTTAATGCAAAATAAATTTATTGGAGAAGATATCAGTGAGTTCACAGAAGTTCTCAGGAAGGAGGCTATAGAAGAAGCCTCAAAAATGGGCAAGAACTAAGGGAGGCCTGGCAGTAGCATGACAGACAAGGCTACAATGCAAGGGACACCTGGTTAAGATGCCACCATGCCACCACAATGAAAAGCCTTCTGAACTCTCCCTGCACTACTGTAACACTCACTCAAGATTCAGAGTCCTGGGAAGGAGAATTTTATGTCCAAGCTGGGATCACATACTCATGTGCTAGCTTCCAAAGAGTGAGAAGGAGTGTCTGACCCTTCTACTTCCATAGACGGAGGTAGAGTCCTGCCTTCCATCACGAGTCATTTGATGGTTCATTCAAAATATGAAAGGAGCAGCATCTCCCCAAAGGCAGCTATGACTTTGCTTGGAACTGCATTACATTTGGGGAAACTTGTTATGTCTAAATACCGCATTCTCATTCATGAAGATGATTCACCTCACTATTAATTCAACTCTTTCTTTAGGCCCTTTTGTAGAGTTTTTAAATGTTCTTCTGTAATGGTCTTGTGAGTTTTTATCCAGTAAGTCCTTGAAATTTTCCAGTTTTGATGTTGTTGTTTTGGATGATATCTTACTATCTACTATCTTCTTGATATTAATATTGCTGGTATTGAGGAAAGCTACTGATTTTGGTATACTGATCTTATAATCAGCAAACTTACTGAACTCTCTTATTACTTCTAAGAGTCTGTTGATTTTCTTTAGTCTTTTATGTAAATGATCATGACACTTGAAAATGACAATTTTCTCTCTTCCCATCCAATCTTGTATTTCTTAGTGTTATTTCCTATCTTATAACATTGGCTGGAACCTCCAGCATTATGCAGAACATTGTGATAGCATATATCCTTGCATTGTTCCTAATCTTAAGGCAAATGCTTTTCAAGTTTCTCCAGGTAAAAGGATAAATACCTTTCTATCACATTAAGGAAGTTCCTTTCTACATCTATTTTAAATCATAAATAAGTATAAAACTTTAAACAATACTTTTTCTGCATCTGCTGAAATGTATTTCCTTCTTTAATTTGTTAGTATGGGAAATTATATTAATAGATTCTTTTCACATACAATTTTCTCCTTGCATTCCTAAAAATTAACCATAATTGGTCACAATATATTACATACTTTTTTAATTTTATTTTTAATACAGCAGGTTCTTATTAGTCATCAATTTTATACACATCAGTGTATACATGTCAATTTCAATCGCCCAATTCAGCACACGACCATCCCCACCCACCCACAGTTTTCCCCCCTTGGTATCCATACGTTTGTTCTCTACATCTGTGTCTCAACTTCTGCCCTGCAAACCGGTTCATCTGTACCATTCTTCTAGGTTCCACATACATGCGTTAATATATGATATCTGTTTTTCTCTTTCTCATTTACTTCACTCTGTATGACAGTTTCTAGATCCATCCATGTCTCAACAAAGGACTCAATTTCGTTCCTTTTTCTGGCTGAGTAATATTCCATTGTATATATGTGCCACATCTTCTTTACCCATTCGTCTGTCGATGGGCATTTAGGTTGCTTCCATGACCTGGCTATTGTAAACAGTGCTGCAATGAACATTGGGGTTGCATGTGTCTTTTTGAATTATGCTTTTCTCTTGGTATATGCCCAGTAGTGGGATTGCTGGATCATATGGTAATTCAATTTTAGATTTTTAAGGAACATCCATACCGTCCTCCATAGTGGCTGTATCAATTTATATTCCCACCAACAGTGCAAGAGGGTTCCCTTTTCTCCACACCCTCTCCAGCATTTGCTGTTTGGAGATTTTCTGATGATACCCATTCTAACTGGTGTGAGGTAATACCTCATTGTAGTTCTGACTTGCATTTCTCTAATGATTAGTGATGTTGAGCATATTTTCAGGTGCTTCTTGGCCATCTGTATGTCTTCTTTGGAGAAATGTTTATTTAGATCTTCTGCCCATTTTTGGATTGGGTTGTTTGTTTCTTTAATATTGAGCTGCATGAGCTGTTTATATATTGTGGAGATTAATCCTCTGTCTGTTTGTTCGTTTACAAATCTTTTCTCCCATTCTGAGGGATGTCTTTTTGTCGTGCTTATGGTTTCCTTTGCTGTGCAAGAGCACTGAAGTTTCATTGGGTGCCATTTGTTTATTTTTGTTTTTATTTCCATTACTCTAGGAGGTGGATCAAAAAAGATCTTCTTGTCATTTATGTCAAAGAGTGTTCTTCCTATGATTTCCTCTAAGAGTTTTATAGTGTCCAGTCTCACATTTAGGTCACGAATCAATTTTGAGTTTACTTTTGTGCATGGTGTCACCGAGTGTTCTAATTTCATTCTTTTACATGTAGCTGTCCAGTTTTCCCAGCACCACTGATTGAAGAAACTGTCTTTTCTCCATTGTATATCCTTGCCTCCTTTGTCATAGATTAGTTGACCATAGGTGCGTGGGTTTATCTCTGGGCCTTCTATCTTGTTCCATTGATCTATGTTTCTGTTTTTGTGCCAGTACTATATTGTCCTGATTACTGTAGCTTTGTAGTATAGTCTGAAGTCAGGGATTCTGATTCCTCCAGCTCCGTTTTTTTCCCTCAAGACTGCTTTGGCTATTAGGGGTCTTCTGTGTCTCCATACAAATTTAAAACCTTTTTGTTCTAGTTCCGTAAAAAATGCCATTGGTGGGCTTCCCTAGTGGCGCAGTGGTTGAGAGTCCGCCTGTCGATGCAGGGGACACGGGTTCATACCCCGGTCCGGGAAGATCCCACATGCCATGGAGCAGCTGGGCCCGTAAGCCATGGCCGCTGGGCCTGCGCGTCCGGAGCCTGTGCTCCACAACGGGAGAGGCCACAACAGTGAGAGGCCCGCGTACCGCAAAAAAAAAAAAAAAAAAAAAAATGCCATTGGTAATTTGATAGGGATTGCATTGAATCTGTAGATTGCTTTGGGTAGTATAGTCATTTTCACAATATTGATTCTTCCATTCCAAGAACATAGTATATCTCTCCATCTCTTGGTATCATCCTTAATTTCTTTCATCAGTGTCTTATAGTTTTCTGCATACAGGTCTTTTGTCTCCCTAGGTAAGTTTATTCCTAGGTATTTTATTCTTTTTGTTGCAATGGTAAATGGGAGAGTTTCCTTAATTTCTCTTCTGTATTTTTCATCATTAGTGTATAGGAATGCAAGAGATTTGTGTACATTAATTTTGTATCCTGCAACTTTACCAAATTCATTGATTAGCTCTAGTAGTTTTCTGGTGGCATTTTTAGGATTCTCTATGTATATTATCATGTCATCTGCAAAGAGTGACAGTTTAACTTCTTCTTTTCCAATTTGTATTTTCTTTTTTCTTTTTTTTTATGGTACGCGGGCCTCTCACTGTTGTGGCCTCTCCCATTGCGGAGCACAGGCTCTGGACGCACAGGTTCAGCGGCCATATCTCACGGGCCCAGCCGCTCCGCGGCATGTGGGATCTTCCAGGACCAGGGCACGAACCCGTGTCCCCTGCATTGGCAGGCGGACTCTCAGCCACTGCGCCAACAGGGAAGCCCTGTATTCTTTTATTCCTTTTTCTTCTCTGCTTGCCATGGCTAGAACTTCCAAAACTATGTTTAATAATAGTGGTGAGAGTGGACATCCTTGTCCTGAAAGGATGAAATGCTTTCAGTTGAAAATGAAGTTGAAGATGAAACTGAAAGAGGAAATGCTTTCAGTTTTTCACCATTGAGAATGATGTTTGCTGTGGGTTTGTCGTATATGGCCTTTATTATGTTGAGGTAGGTACACTCTATGCCCACTTTCTGGAGAGTTTTTATGATAAATGTGTGTTGAATTTTGTCAAAACCTTTTTCTGCACCTATTGAGATGATCGTATGGTTTTTATTCTTCAGTTTGTTAATATGGTATATCACACTGATTGATTTGCATACATTGAAGAATCCTTGCATCCCTGGGATAAATCCCACTTGATCGTGGTGTATGATACTTTTAATGTGTTGTTGGATTCTGTTTGCTAGTATTTTGTTGAGAATTTTTGCATCTATATTCATCAGTGATATTGGTCTGTAATTTTCTTCTTTTGTAGTATCTTTGTGTGGTTTGGTATCAGGGTGATGGTGCCCTCGTAGAAAGAGTTTGGGAGTGTTCCTTCCTCTGCAATTTTTTGGAAGAGTTTGAGAAGGATGGGTGTTACCTCTTCTCTAAATATTTGATAGAATTCACCTGTGAAGCCATCGGTCCTGGGCTTTTGTTTGTTGAAAGATTTTGAATCACAGTTTCAATTTCATTACTTGTGATTGGTCTGTTCATATTTTCTATTTCTTTGTGGTTCAGTCTTGGAAGATTATACTTTTTTAAGAATTTTCTGTTTCTTCCAGGTTGTCCATTATATTGGCACAGAGTTGCTTGTAGTAGTCTCTTAGGATGCTTTGTATTTCTGTGGTGTCTGTTGTAACTTCTCCTTATTCATTTCTAATTTTATTGATTTGAGTCTTCTCTCTCTTTTTCTTTATGAGTCCGGCTAATGGTTTATCAATTTTGTTTATCTTCTCAAAGAACCAGCTTTTAGTTTTATTGATCTTTGCTGTTGTTTCCTTTGTCTCTATTTCATTTATTTCTGCTCTTTATGATTTCATTCCTTCTGTTAACTTTGGGTTTTGTTTGTTCTTCTTTCTCTAGCTGCTTTAGGTGTAAGGTTAGATTTTTTATTTGAAATTTTTCTTGTTTCTTGAGATAGGCTTGTATAGCTATAAACTTCCCTCTTAGAACTACTTTTGCTACATCCCATAGGTCTTGGATCATTGTGTTTTCATTGTCATTTGTCTCTAGGTATTTTTTGATTTCCTCTTTGATTTCTTCAGTGATCTCTTGGTTATTTAGTAATGTATTGTTTAGCCTCGATGTGTTTGTTTTTTATGTTTTTTTCCCTGTAATTCATTTTTAATCTCATAGCATTGTGGTCAGAAAAGGCGCTTGATATGGTTTCAATTTTATAAAATTTACTGAGGCTTAATTTGTGACCCAAGATGTGATCTAACCTGGAGAATGTTTCATGAGCACTTGAGAAGAAAGTGTAATCTGCTGTTTTGGGATGGAATGTCCTATAAATATCAATTAAATCTATCGGGTATATTGTGTCATTTAAAGCTTGTTTCCTTATTTATTTTTATTTTGGATGATCTTTCCATTGGTGTAAGTGAGGTGTTAAAGTCCCCCACTATTATTGTGTTACCGTCAATTTCTTCTTTTATAGCTGTTAGCAGTTGCCGTATGTATTGAGGTGCTCCTGTGTTGGGTGCATATACATTTATAATTGTTATATCTTCTTCTTGGGTTGATCCCTTGATCATTATGTAGTGTCCTTCCTTGTCTCTTGTAACATTCTTTATTTTAAAATCTATTTTATCTGACATGAGTATAGCTACTCCAGTTTTCTTTTGATTTCCATTTGCATAGAATATCTTTTCCCATCCCCTCAGTTTCAGTCTGTATGTGTCCCTAGGTCTGAAGTGGGTCTCTTTGTAGACAGCATATATATGGGTCTTGTTTTTGTATCCATTCAGCGAGCCTGTGTCTTTTGGTTGGAGCATTTAATCCATTCACATTTAAGGTAATTATCGATATGTATGTTCCTATGACCATTTTCTTAATTGTTTTGGGTTTGTTTTTGTAGGTCCTTTTCTTCTCCTGTGTTTCCCACTTAGAGAAGTTCCTTTAGCATTTGTTGTAGAGCTGGTTTGGTGGTGCTGAATTCCCTTAGCTTTTGCTTGTAGTAAAGCTTTTGATTTCTCCTTCAAATCTGAATGAGATCCTTGCTGGGTAGAGTAATCTTGGTTGTAGGTTCTTCCCTTTCATCACTTTAAGTATATCATGACACTCCCTTCTGGCTTGTAGGGTTTCTGCTGAGAAATCAGCTGTTAACCTTATGGGAGTTCCCCTGTATGTTGTTATTTTTCCCTTGCTGCTTTCAGTAATTTTTCTTTGTCTTTAATATTTGCAAATTTGATTACTACGTGTCTCGGTGTGTTTCTCCTTGGGTTTATCCTGTATGGGACTCGCTGCGCTTCCTGGACTTGGGTGGCTATTTCCTTTCCCATATTAGGGAAGTTTTCTACTATAATCTCTTCAAATATTTTCACTGGTCCTTTCTCTTTCTCTTCTCCTTCTGGGACCCCTATAATGGGAATGTTGTTGCGTTTAATGCTGTCCCAGAGGTCTCTTAGGCTGTCTTCATTTCTTTTCATTCTTTTTTCTTTATTCTGCTCCACAGAAGTGAATTCCATTTTTCTGTCTTCCAGGTCACTTATCCGTCCTTCTGCCTCAGTTATTCTGCTCTTGATTCCTTCTAGTGTAGTTTTCATTTCAGTATTGTATTGTTCATCTCTGTTTGTTTGTTCTTTAATTTGTCTAGGTCTTTGTTAAACATTTGTTGCATCTTCTCGATCTTTGCCTCCATTCTTTTTCCGAGGTCCTGGACCATCTTCACTATCATTATTCTAAATTCTTTTCCTGGAAGGTTGCCTATCTCCACTTCATTTAGTTGTTTTTCTGGGGTTTTATCTTGTTCCTTCATCTGGTACATAGCCCTCTGCCTTTTCATCTTGTCTATCTTTCTGTGAATGTGGTTTTTGTTCCACAGGCTGCATGAATGTAGTTCTTCTTGCTTCTGCTGTCTGCCTTCTGGTGGATGAGGCTATCTAAGAGGCTTGTTTATGTTTCTATATTTCATTGTTTAATCATTACTGAATTTAGTTAGCCAGTACATATTAGGATTCTTGCACCTTTGTTCACAAGTGAGACTGGACTGTAATCTATGTTTATTGTACAGCTTTTATTAAGTTTTGAGGTTAGGGTTAAATTGGCTTCATAAAAGGTGGTGGCAATCATATCTTTCTTAAAGGAAGGAAATAATAAAACTGTTACAAATCTGTAAGGTAGGGAATTTTTTAAAGTAGAAATGCTTACCAAAATTACAATTCGTTCTTTAAAAAAGTTAATAAAAATAGAAAAATAACCAGTTGCCCACACATCTCAATCTGCTAAAGAGAACTCCATTGTACACCTAGTGTGCTGGCATAATTATTAAGAGCAGCCCCTTTCATTCTGAAAATATTGCTGTTGGGCAATAAATCATCCATAGGTTGAACCTACAACTGACAAGTGTGTAGGCCACACATTAGCTGTGTTACTGTGATAAATTCACCTGGCCTCTCTGAGCTTCAGGTTTCCCATCAGCAGAATGGAAATTGTAAAATTTACCACCTTGGGTGGTTTAAAGAGATAACTGAATAAAGCAAGTAAATGCTTAACTTCTAAACAAAAGTTAGCTGATTCCAGCACCAGCCATTCCCAGCAATCCACAGTTTAGAGCAATGATCCCGGCACCCAGACACAACCCAACAGAATTCCAAAGCCATCTTGACTAGAGGTAGGAAAGTATGTATGAGGCTATACCACTGTTAAATAATAGACAAAATATATATTGGTCTCTGCCCCCACTTCATGCCACAGAGATGCCAAAACTCTTGTGATTTCCGAAGTGATAACAGCACCAAGAACATATTTTTTTCTCATATTTGGTCTTTGACCCCAGTTCCTTACACAGGATTCCTGAACCCTTTGTAATTTTCTGAGTGATATAAACTTTTGTTCTCCTAAGGCAAGTCTGGGTGGGCTCCTGGATGAGGGATGGTCACCAGAAAAACCAAACCATGATTAGAAGCTTGGAATTTTCAGCCCCTTTCCCAACCACACCCCATTCTCTTGAGGAGGGAGAAGGAATGAGTTAATCATCAATCATGCCTACGTGATGAAGTCTCCATAAAAAACCCCAAAGTAAGGGGTTTGGAGAGCTTTCAGGTTGGTGAACACATCCACGTTAGTGTACCCCAACTCCATGGGGACAGAAGCTCAGGACCCTCCAGACTTCTTGCCCCATGTATCTCTTTTTCGGGCTATTCATCTGTATCCTTTATCACATCCTTTAATAAAGTGGTAAACAAACATACGTATTTCCTTGAGCTCTGTGAGCCATTCTAGCAAATAACTGACTTTAGAAGGGATTTCTTTGGAACCTCCGATTTGTAGCCACGTTGGAAAGAAGTTGTGGGTAACCTAGGACCTATTACTCATGATTGGCATCTGAAGTGTGTGTGTGGGTTGGGGGAGGGGGAATCTCCTGGGATCTGAGGCTATCTCCAGGTAGACAGTGTCAGAATTGAGTTAAATTATAGGACATCCACCTGGTGTTGCTCGTTGTTGGGGAAAATCTCCACACATCTGGTGTCAGAAGTGTTGTTAGTGTGGCAATGTAGAAGTCAAGGAGAAACACAGGAGGAAGACTGGGTATTTTTCCTATACAGGCAACAGTGCCCAGTGCTCCCCCCTCCCCACCCCACCACCACCTGCAACCCTGTTTACTAGATAACTGGGGATATTCAAGGCTTGATCTATGACCCCTGAGTGCAGGCTCCCTGCAATGCTCCATTCTAAAAATCAGGGAAGCCTAAGTCCAAAGATGTGACCTTCAGCTACTCTTCGTCCCCATCTCTTGTCCCACCTCATTCATAAAGCCCTTTAGAGGCCTGGGTTCTTCCTTGCACTTGCCAATCTCCTCTCTACCAATATGTGCCAGGATACAAATACTCACACTGTTCCAATGCATAATCTTATCTGGTTTTGTTTTTCTTCTTTTTCTTTGATGCACTAGAAAGTGAAATGCAAATATTTTTCCTCATCTTTGGTGAAGAAAGCCCTCCCTTCCCTGGAGCAAAGAAGAACATGTTTCTCAAGTTACAGATTTAATGAACTTAAAGTGTTTGGTGACGGAGCAAGAGGGAGGAACTTCCACCCATACTAGAAATTACTTGGCAATGGTGGGGAGAAGAGGTCCATAGGTCTAGAAGCAGTAGGAAGCCAGGCTCTGCTCCAAGTCATTACCCCAGGAAGCAGCAAGACTCCAGAAGGAGGTACGTGGTTTACCTAGGGAAGCAGAGGCCTAGGCACTGGGTTTCAGAGCTTTGACAAATATTCTAGTATGCTAAATGTGTCAGGGAAACTGCCAAAAGCTGCCCGACCTGACAGGATTGTGCGGACAGAGACAACGGGCAGACCAGCAGTAACTTGGGTGGGAGACATGACTCATGAGTAAGAAAGGCCTCCGGAAGCTTGGTGAAACGAGGGAGCACAGTTGAGGCGGCAATGCAAGGCTGCTGGAATAAGTTGTGTACACCTTCCTACCAGCCCAGTGGAGTGGCACCTTGGAGTCAAAACTAGGTTGATTCAGGGATCACAAAGAAATGTGATATTTCTTGCACACCAGAAGGTCTTAGATTCAGACCTGTTACAATATAGTAGATTCCTACTTGGGGTGTAAATCCAGTAGCTGAGGGACTAACCCCAGGAGGAGAGATCTCTGTTGACCATTCCTTGGTCACCCTTCCAGACTCATTTTTGCCACACCAACCATGCCTCAGCCTCTGGCATGACACTGCTCACCAGCCTCAGCATTCATCCTCAGTCCTGCCAGGTGTCCAGGGCAAGCCTTCTGTATCTTCTCTCCCACCTTGTCTTGATGTGGTTTATCTCAAGAAAGAGATATTTGTAGGATGGAGAAGTTTCTCTTCCTCAATTTTACTTTCCAAATGTTCACCATCTATCCCCTGGTGACTCTCAAGTCTGTATCTCCAGCCCTGTCCTGACTATAGAATAACAGTTCATATATGTGACATCCCCTTGGTACCCTACCTATAACTCAAGTTCCAGATGCTAAAACTAGAACTCATTAGCTTGTGCCACCCTGCCCTTAGATGTCCCTATCTCAGTAATTAGAACCACCAACCAGTTGCCTTAATCAGAAACCCAAAGTCACCAACTCTTTTTAAATGTTCTTTATTCTCCATCTTCTCAGGTCCCATTACTTCTGATTTCATTCAGGACTTCATCATCTCCTTCCTGGATTGTTACAACAGCCTCCTAACCCATCAAACTCCAGTATACTTTCCACAAAGCCAGATCAATGTTTCCAAAACACAAAGTGACTGTCACTCCCCTTTTTAGCATCCTTCAGTGGTACCTCACTATTCTGCTGTCCCATGTCATACAAACTGCGGACCCTGGCCAAATCCAGCCTGTACCCTCTTTTGGTATAGCCCTCAAGATAAGAATGGATTTCACATTTTTAAGTGTTTTAACCAAAAAAAAAAAAAAAAGAAGAATACCAAACAATTGCCATATATGACCTACAAAGCCTAACATATTACGATCTAGCCTTTACAGAAAAAGTTTACTGCCCCTCTTAAGTTTAAAGGACTCCATTCTGGCCCTCCTCCAACCACTCCCCTCCCCACTCAGGGCCAGGAGTCCCCATCTATCCAAAGGGTGGTCCCACTGAGAGCCTGTGTCCTCCTCCCTTCCAGACAACAGTCCTGGAATTCCCAACCCAAACAGCCTGATCCCACTGCTAGGGCTCACTCTTAGGCCTTAGAAGTGGCCAAAGGCAGATATTTTCAGGGAGATGGGACAGAGCCTGGACATGCAAGCTGGGTTGTTCACACATGTGTGTGAGGTGAATTACAGGAGAGAGGGTAAGATGAGAAGGGGACCAGCCAGGAAACTGTACTTGTGTTTTTGGCCTGGGCCCCACGAGTATAAGGATATTTTAGAATTCCCTAGGTCTGCTCAGGATACTTTTAGAATTCCCTAGCGTGATAAGGAAAACTTTTCATGATGTGGTACCCTGCATTCCACACTCAAGACAAGCACTAACAAGACTGACTCTTAGTGCACCCTGCTGTTTTACCAAGTTCCCATGGACTTGCCTCCCTTTTGCTGTCCATTCTCCTAGTAGAATCCTCTCAATTTCAAGACTCAACTCCAAGGTCAGCTCCTCAATGAAGCTTTTCCTGGTCTCTCTTCTCTCATGTCTCATCATTTCTCATTTAGTTTTTAGGGCCTCAAATGCCCTACACAAATGTCTACCACAGTACTTCTGACACTTTATTCTACCTCATTTCTATGTCTGCTTCCTTCCTGTAGACTGGACCCTCCTTGAGGACAAAGACTTGGTCTAATTTTTTTCTGTAACCCAATCAGTGTAATGGAGTATCTAATGCATAATACGTACTCAATGATTTTTGAAAGAATGCATGAATAAGTCAATATATATGATCAGTTTACCTTACCAAATCTTGGGATCCACCCTCAAAGGGCATAGATACTTGTATAATCCTAAGTCACTATGGTCTCCATCCCATTTTTATCCATGGGGAATTAAAATAAAAACTAGGATCCTATAACTATCTGCAGTTTTCTACATGCACCATATGTTTATGGCCTCTATGACCTTGTTTTGAGGTCTGGTGAAGTCCTCAACACTTAACACTTACCTCAGGTGTCCCCTCTTTCAGAACACCTTCAAGCTGAGTTTGTCTTCCCCATTGGCATACTCTTGTTCCATTGCCTATTTCTCATACCAAACTTTTACATTGTTTATGTCTTTCTCCCCAACAAGATTGAGAGCTCCTTGAAGGCAAGATCTGTCTATGCATTTTTGCATTTCCAGCGCCCAGGGCTACACCTGACACTTAGAAGTTGTTTAATAAATGTGTGTTGACTGATTAATGTTCACACACACAGAGACTTTAGAGACTGTGGAAGTTATCCAGTCCAAAGAAGGAATCCCAGCCACTGTATTCTCTCTGATCTGCCCATCTTTGTTTGAAAACCTCCAGTGACTGTCACATAAGACTACCCTAACAGAATGTACGCCTCACTGGGACAAGAGTTTTTGTGTGTTTTTCACTGGCAAATCCCCAGAACCTAGACCAGTGCCTGGCACATAGTAGACGTTCAACAAATATTTAGTAATGTTTGAATGAATAGTTGAAAAGTTTTTCCTGACACTGAACCCAAATTTGTTTCCTTGTAATTTCTACCCTTTGACCTTGGAATATATGTTTTTCTTCTTCACATGACAAGTTCCACATATTTTTCAGGGAGATCTCATATCTCCCCCACCATGAACCTCTTCTTCTCCAAGCTCAACAACCTCAGTTCCTTCAACTCTTCCTAATCTGTTCCCAGTCTCTTTGCCATCTCCATGCATGCCCTTACCGTCAACATCCTTTTGATACTGAAAAAATAATTAAGAGGAGCTGTGAAAGAGAGGGGTATAATGTAATTAAAACCCACAGCCCTAGGCCTAGTATAACAACTTGAACATTAAAGAGTTCAGAGAATCCCTAGGGGTTAACTAGTTTAAGCTCCTCATTTCACAAATGAAGAAATTGAAGTTAAATTACTCATCAGAGCAAGACCTGCTCCTGGTCCAGTAGCTAATCAGGCGTAGACCCATCTCAACCCCAAGATTAATCATCTTATTCTACTTGAATTCTTAGTTGGATGTTAAACTGAAAAAGCTTAGATTTGCAGAATCTAGCTCTCTGCCAAAGACTATTCTCTCTAGAGATGTGATGAAATTATTTTAAAAAGAAGGCCAAGTTTCCTAATTCTATAAGCAATAATTTACACTTGTTGAAGCTGTTTTTCATGAATCACCAGATTCTTGGTAGCCTTTTAAAGAGAGAGTTAATAAAATGGTTTATAACTTGTTATAAGAGCTATAAAAATCATTTTATTAAGTTCTTATACAGATTCTTTGCATGATACTTAATTTTTTTTAGTTCAAGAACTAACTGAATCTCAATGTACATTATATGACAGAGGCAACCCAGCTGAACCACAAGAGGTCCATGCCACTTTTTTCTTTTACCCCATATCAGGCAAATATAGAGGAAATTAAATTAAAACCAATTTTTTGGAACAAGAAGGGATCACCCATTCCCACCCCGATTTACCATTCCTCTTTTCTATTTACCACTTTTTCTTATCCCAGAAAAGAATGAACAAAATTAAGTAAACAAAGTCAAATTTTTAGGAAAGACATTTAAATATTTCAAAGGCATGGGCAGTTACATACCTTTTAAGGAATTCTGTCTTAAAATTGATGGAGTAGAATAATTAACAGAGGGATGGTAAGGGTTGCTTTTAGTAGGTACAACGTCTATTTGCAAATAAGCCAATTTGCAGATAATCCAGTTGAAGAGCTCGTTTTCTAACCCATTTTTCTAAAATGGATCTGCCTATTTGTAATTGGAAACTTCCTGGAAAATGGATAATAAACACATAAATTTTACTTTCATGTTAAGTACAAACTTTAGTAGTCAACAATTTGCACAAATTATTTTTGGAGAGAATTTTCCTCTGTGAACTTCCCCCTCAAAGATTTGTAATTTAAAACAGGAAAATGCACAGTGCAGTCCAGTGTCAGAATTGCATCAGAGTATTACCAGGACAAAGTGGTAGATTTTTATCTTGGGAATTGCAGCTAACTACAATAGGTCTTTTCTTTCCCTGTAATCATCCTCACCTTTGATACTTCCATCTTCTTCAGTGGTTTTCAAAGTGTGGTCTGGCTGCATCAGCAACACCTGGGAACTGATTAGAAATGCAAATTATCAAGTCCTACCCCAGACCTACTGAATCAGAAACTCTGGGGGGTGAGGCCCAACATTTTGTGTCTTAACTAGTCTGCCAGGTGACTCTGATGCACGTTAAAGTTTGAGGATTGACACTGTATTGTAATAGCAGTTCACCACATCCTTTCCTTTACATTTCAAATGCAATGTTCTTACCCTTAGACAGGCCCTTGTCACCTTACAGAGGTGAGAAACAGAAAAGTAGTCACTGACATCTGGGAGCTGATCTGGCACTCACGGCTTAGGTCTTGGTGTAGAACATATTCAATTTCACAGAACATCATCAGATCAGGCCACTCTGTGATCAAGACAAAAACAAACCCAGTCCGAAATCACATCTGAACACACACAAAAACAGGAACATGTCCAAACCACAAAAATAACCAAAATATTTTCCATCCTAGCTAATATAAGCGGCCACTGCCTCTTTGCCAATTAAAGTTTAGGCTCTTTTTATTCCTGCCCCTTTCCAATAAGACTTATAAGATACCCAATCATAGAATTGCCCCCACTTCCTGACAGCATCCAATCCCAGACAAAGCCCCATCTCTCAATATTACCTGACACAAGCCCAAATCCTAAAATAAGTCCTTTCTAATTACATAAGCCCCCACTTATCTGCAGTTTCACTTTAGTGGTTTCAGTTACCTGTGGTCGACCTCAGTCTAAAAATATCAAATGGAAATTTTCAAAAATAAACAATTCATAAGTTTTAAATTGTGTGTGGTTCTGAGTAGCATAATGAAATCTCACACTGTCTGCTCCATCCCACCCACGACGTGAATCCTTCCTTTGTCCAGCTATCCTGCCCCTTAGTCACTTAGTACCCAACTTAGTTATCAGATCGACTGGTCACGGTATCAGTGTTTGTATTCAAGTTACCCTTACTTAACAGTGGTCCCCAAGTTCAAGAGTAATGATGCTGGCAATTGAGATCTGCCCAAGAGTAGAGGCAAAGTGCTTCCTTTAAGTGAAAAGGTGAAAGTTTTCGACATAAGAAATAGTATGCTGAGGTTGCTAAGATCTACAGTAAGAACAAGTCTTCTATCCATGAAATTGTGAAAAAGGAAAAAGAAATTCATGCCAGTTTTGCTGCTGCACCTCAAACTGAAGAAGTTATAAACACAGTGCATGATAAGTGCTTAGTTAAGATGGAAAAGGCATCTTAAATTTGTACAATAAGATATTTTGAGACAGAGACCACATTCACATAACTTTTATTATAGTATATTGTTATAAGTATTCTATTTTATTATTAGTTACTGTTGTTAATCTCTTACTAGGCCTAACTTATAAATTAAACTTTATCATAGGTATGTATGTATTTTTTTTAAAATGCAGTATGTATATGGTTTAGTACTATCCACAGTTTCAGGCATCCACTGGGAGTCTTGGATCGTATCCCCCGAGGATGGGGGGGATATTACTGTTCTTACTAAGATGTTGCAGGGTGTGTAACTCATCTTGCTACAACAAGTAATAACCACCTTTCTCAGGAACAGATGTGTTCCTGTGGTCTTTGACTGGACGGCATTGACATAAGAATTATTGCACAACCTCCTAGTCAGTGGGGACCAGTACCCTTCCATGAACAGTTTGTTCCCAGACCAATGCAAGGTAAAAATTAGGATTTGTTGTTTAGAAACATTGACAACCATTTGAGACAGTAATTTTATGTCTGTTGAATCTAAAAATAGAAGATTGCTTATATTTTGTATACCAGTTGTTTAAATTTTATTTTTCTAGTAATTTGTAATTATATCTTACAAATGATCTGCAATAGATTTAAAAAAGAAAAAAAGAAACTGATACTCCATTACAAATTGTTTGAGACGCATCGTCCTCCAGGACTTTTCTAATACTTTTCTTTTTCAATGCTGCTATCACATTAATCTTTAGAAAAGTCTGCTTTCAATATATTGTGCTCTTTCTCAAGCATCTCCAACATTACAATCTCCTCTGTTTTCCAGTTGAAGAGAGAGGAAACTAACATATTTTGAGTGTCTACCATATGTTATTAATTGTGCACATTTAAATACACCCAATTCCCAGGAAACAATTCTAAATAAATATTAGCATTCTATTTCAAAACCTATTCCACAAAAAGTACAAGGACTTTTATGCGTGATTTTTTTTTAATTCAAGGAACATATATATCGAATGTTATTTAGACAAGAATAAAACAGGACAGGCTTTCCAATTAATTTTTTAGAAGCCATCATAGTAGAACAAACCTGATCAATATAGCATTTGAAAACTCTAGTGCAATGTCATTAGTAAATATTGATGCAAAGGTGCTGTACTACGCACTTGTGAGAATTTGTTCTTCACTTAACATTTATCAGGTACTTACTAAATGTTGGCACCATTCATGGTCCCTTTGGCAGCCACATTTGTGCCATTTCCCCTCCTTTTGATAATAGGCTTTGTCATCCTTGGCTACAGAAGCTGGTAAGCGACATAAGAGCCAATCAAAATACCTCACCCTTCTGGCCTCAGTGATGGATCCAGTGGTGTGTTCATTACCCATGTAGAATAAATCAGTTTTCCCCAGAATTGTTCTAACTATAGGTAGCAGGGAAGTTGCTCTTTTTCCTTTGTTGTGAGTCATTAGGGCATGGTATAGATTACCAGTAGCGTATTCCCCAGTACATGGAGAAAAAAATTTTTTCCCCAGTACATGGGGAAAAAAATAAATTCAAAATTCAGAGAGACATAGAGATAGAACAAGAATGAGAACAAGAGTGCAAAGGAGAGACTCCCAAAACTGTGGGATTCCCTGGGCGAGGTCATCCCTGAAGCCAGCACGTTCTCTTCCCTGTCTCGGGCTTGGTTTCATAAAACAAAAAAATTCCTTTTTGGTTTAAGGTAGTTTGAGTTCCTTTTCTGTCACTTGCAACCCAAAAGGCTTCATTAACACAAACCTTCAATAAGTAGCCTGTGTGGTAGAAAGAGAAAGGGCTAAAGATTGAGACAAATATAGTTTTTCCACTCAATAATTATGTGACTATTAGCCTCTCTGAGCTTCATTTGCCTTGTTTGCTATCTGGGAATAAAAAGAGCCCACTCCTAGAGTCAGACTGTAAGCTTTGGAAGGACAGAAAATATGTCTACCTTTCTTGTTATGTCTCTCTCACATGAGGGTCTCATGACCTGCTTAATGCGGGAAGGGCCAGGGGAAGGTCAGAGAGACCCTCCTGCTTCTGCCATTTTCTCAGACTCCTTCAACTTAAAATATTCAATATACCAAGATGTCATGTTTTAGGATAGCATGTCCTAAACCCTATCACTTGAAAACCAGAGCTTGGTTTGGCAAATGTTCCCACAGTTAAAGCCAATTTGTTGACCTTTTTGTGTTTCTGCTTTCACTTACTTTTTAGCCTCTAAAATTCCTAACTTCCTCATCCATTTATTGTTTTCTAAATGTCCTTTTATCCTTTATCCAGCATTTTTATTGTGAGAGTCAACCAAGATATCTAGACTGCCATTTTGCCAGAAACACAAGTCTCTGACTGGTAGTTTTATTTACTATTCTTACGGACTTCCACTGTTTTCATTCAAAAATCTTTCCTTTATTTAGCGTCTTCTATCTTTATTATTGTAGAATATTTTAATGTCTTAGTCTATATGATTTTCCTTCTCATATTTCATGATTAATTTGTCTAAGTTTTCCCAGGTGTCTTACAATTTTCTAACCTTTGACTAAAGCAAGTAAGTGGTCAGGAGTATGAGCAATTTTCATAAAATAATCAGTAGAGCAGAGTAGTTAAGAGCATGAGTTCTGGACCCAAACTTCCTGTGCTCAAACACTCATTGCCACTTAGCTGGGAGACCTGTATCTTGAACTTCCTCATGTGTAAAATGCAGGTGATAATAATAGTACCCTCCTGTTAGTATTAAAGAGAAAACCACAGGCCCAAAATGGCATCACTTCTGCTAAAGACCATGATGCCAAACACAGATTTAATACCTAACGGAACTGCAGTTTCAACCTTCCCCAGAAATGTAATCTTATTCATCCAGTCTGGAATTTCCTGGTCAGTATCAAGGAGGTAATCTGCCACAGTGGGCCCTCTCCATTCTCCCCCATCCCCAGAGGAATAAGAGGCAATCTACATGATAAAACCCTTGCCCTTCTCTCTCCTCCCCCCAAAAAGATATCCTTCTTTTCTTTTGCTAATAGCTTCCTCATCCCACACTTCTTCCTATAAAAACCTACCATTTAGTACAACCCCTCAGAGTGCCTTTCTGTTTTCTAGACAGGATGCTGCCTGATTCATGAATCATTCATTAAGGCCAATTAGATCTTCAAACTTACTGGGCTGAATTTTTTAACATTAGGGACTGAATTAGTTAATATATGTAATGCTCTTAGAACATAGCTTGCCACATAGTGTTATATTTTTTATACCATTAAAACTGTAATATGATTAAATTATTAAAATTAGTGTAACTACCTGGCACCTGTCAGTGACAACATTTATAAATTAGTAACTTTTTTTCACATAATCCTAGAGGCCTGTGCTTCATTGGCTCAAAAGCCATATAAAAGCCATACCCATACGAACCTTAGAGAAACCAGACCTAAGTGTTTTATATAAAAGAATTAACACTGAACACTTACTGTGCCAGGCATAACAGTAAGGACTTTCTATGAATTATCTTTTTTTTCTAACGTCACTGTAACACAGGTAGTATTATTATTCTCATATTACAGTTTAAGGAATGGAAGTTCTGAGAAGCTAAAGTATATGATTGGGCCACCCAACATGGCTGTATCTTGCTTTCTGTACACCCCCTGGTCAACCAGTTCCTGCTTCACCTACACCCTACTCATCTAACTGACTTTCCCTCTTAATTATAGATCCTAATCAGTAAATGCCTACATACTTGCACCTGGTCCCAGCTAGTGATAGTTCAAAACTTTAGATCAAAACATCTCCACTATGATAGCTTATCAAAGGAGCAATGAGGAGAGTGCTCCTCTGCTGGTTTCCCTGGTAACCAGTGAGCCCACCTGACATCAATTCCCCCTTTGACCGGTAACCTTCTTCTCTCCCCTGAAGCGAAGACTGCTGCCATGTCCTGCCGGCCATCGGCTGCACATGGTAGGGTGTCACTCCAGGACCTTATTTCAGACATGTAAGATCCCCCATCCATTAAACCACTGATGTCTCTGTTGCTGACTCTGGTCTCTTCCTTCGGTCTTGAGGCTGGGCAAGTACAGTGCTTGCAGGCCTGCGGGGTGCAGCCCAGCGTAAGGGGACTTACTTAGGCTTGTGATGGAGGAAGGCCCAGATTCAAAGTCAGGCTGTCAGACCTCACAGTGAGTATGTTTAACCAAGAAGGTGGGCAGCACATCTCTGGGGCCAGCTCACGCTTTCATCCCTTGAATTCATGGGTTTGGTTCCATGTTGCTGTTGTTTTGGCCGCTGGATAGGACATTAAAGACTCCTTTGTCAAATGAATCCTCTCCCTTTTACCTAGGAGGAAATTGGGGCTGTAAGTTTGTGACTTGGGCTCCACAATTAGAAGTGGCAGAAGTGAGGCCTTCTAACACAACACTCTAACACTTATTCATTTACTTCCTTAATCCTGAAGCCAAAGTTTTATTTATTCACACCATCTGAATTCACACCACCTGAGTTATTTGATATGTAAATTATAAATGTAACAATAATAAACTTAGGTGAAAACGTTTTGAACTTGCTGGATTTCTATATTAATAAAACAAACAATAAAACAAATAATACAAAACCAAGCAATTTGAGCAAAAGTATCTTCAAAGGAGAAATAGGTTTAACTAGATTGGATTATAATGCCGCCATCATTAGTGCCACACCATCTTTCTAATATGCTAGAGGGTCATGTGAACCACCTGGTTAGCAAGAAAAAAAATGTTTCAAGCCTCAGTAAAACTTCCTCCTTCCACTGAAGCATACTCATCTTCTGTGAACAGATATAGCAAAATACAATAGAAATAAAACTAAGGCTGTCCTGAATGAGAATGGGAATTACCACCTCCCAGACTCAGCTCATCTCACTAGTCCCTTGAGTCTCAGGTACCAGCAGGCCACTTGGCAGCCCCTCTCAGCGAAGTTAGTCCTCATTAACAAGAGTGAAGATCAGGAGATCCTCAAATTGATTCAGGTCTGGACATGCTATCTCTGAGACTGGGATGCTCATGGTGTTCTAGCTAGCTAAGTGTTTAAGGGCTTCACTTATTCCAGCCTGAAACTTCCACAGGGAAGGGAATTTGCCATGTTCATCTTTGTCTCCCCAGCACCTAGCATGGTCCTAATGCTTAGCGGGTGGGCCATACCTGTCTTTGGAATGTTGTAAAGGTTAGACAAATGAAGGAGTCAATGAGTTAACGGATGTGAGTGAGACTGAAGGTCAGGGACAGGATGGTTCAGTTATGGCATCTTCCTTCTGTGGTCACAGACAAGGTCTGTGTGAAAACAGCAGACGATTTAAGTTTCTCTCAAACTTAAAGTTTCTCTCAAACTCTTCTCAAAGTTTCTCTCAAACTCTTCTCTCAAGAGTATGATACTCAAAGAAAAGTTAGTAAGGGATTCTTCACTCCTACGGTCACTTCCGAAGCATTCCAAATGCCATGCTCAAATCCAAAGGAAACTGATCTTTCTTTCCAAGATAGACTCTCACCCTTTTGTCCTGTTTCTTCACATGGTTTTCTTCCACCCATAAAAATCCTTTCCATCTCATCTTTCATTTCTCCGTCGTCCTTCTTGGAATACTCTGCTGTTCCACAATCCCAAGCCCCATGCTCCCAACTTATCTCTATATCCCCCAAACTGCTATTACAGTGTTATGGTACTTATCTTTTTTAATCTAATATTTTCACTACTTATGTTCTTGTCTTCTTTATCAGAAGAATCTAAACTGTAAAGCACTGATCAAAGGCAAGGAATTTTCATTTTTATTGTTGTACTTGCCTCCATGTACATTTCACATCCATTAGATTATGATCTTCTAAAGGCCAGTAAGAGACTCATTTATTTTTTTTAATTTCTCTTTAAGTTACACACTGTACCTAGCTAGCTGTTCTGGGCAAAAAACAAATGTTGTTTGTCTGATGGTTGACTGAGGTATAACTACAAGCCACAACAAGAGGAAGCTAACACACTAGCAAGGAACAAGAACACACATACACTGCAAGCCAGGAGCCAGGTTTTGAAACCTTTCTTAGTATGCAGACATACAGATCTATTTCCCGATTACATACTTTCATGTACATAGATCAAACAAGAGTTAAGCAACTAAGGACAAAAACAGATAGTTCACAGAAAAGGAAATACAAATGGCTAATGAAATAGACAATGATGTGCCATCTTAGTTAATAAAGAGGGAAATGCAAATGGAACAAAATGAGACACCATCATTTGCCTACCACACTGTCAAAAGGCAGAGACAGATAATATTCAGTGTCAGCAATGGTGGGAATGTAAATTTTAAAAGGTACTTTACAATACTGATCAAAATTTTTAAAACACACATTCCTTACTAAATAAGCCCACTTCTAAGAATCTACTCTTCAGAATAACTTTTTCCATATTGCCAGGATATTGGCTGAAGAATGTTCACAGTGCCATTAAATTTATATTAGTAGAAATCAGAGATAACCTAAATATGTCAAAAGTGAGATGTTTAAATAAATTATATTCATACTCTGATGCTACATAGCCATCACAAAGAATGAACCATATCTATATGTGTAGGTATGGGAAAATGATCACAATATATTGTCAAAAAAAAGCAAGTTGCAAAGCAGTAAATGTGGTATAATTTCTTTTTTGTGGGGAAAAAAGACGTGTTCCATGTTTCTGTGTTCATATAAATACACAAATTTCTACATAAGTCTATGTGCAAAAACAAAAATAAAAACAAACATACGGGCTTCCCTGGTGGTGCAGTGGTTGAGAGTCCGCCTGCCGATGCAGGGGACACAGGTTCGTGCCCCGGTCCGGGAAGATCCCACATGCCGCGGAGCGGCTGGGCCCGTGAGCCATGGCCGCTGAGCCTGCGCGTCCGGAGCTCCGCAATGGGAGAGGCCACAACAGTGAGAGGCCCGCGTACCGCAAAAAAAAAAAAAAAAAAAAAACAAAAACCGAACATACAAACAAAAACAAAGGTCTGGAAAGAAAAACACCCAACTGCTAAATGCGGTTTCCCCTAGGGAGGTAAAGCAGGAAGGGCTTTTCCTGTTGTGTATTTCTATGCATTGTTTAAATTTTCTTGCAACATCAACGTAATACTTTTGACTTTTCTGAAATAAAAAATAAACCTAATTAAAGTAGTTATAAAATGTTTGAAGATTCACAAAAGCAGTGATCAAACTTCCAGGAACTGCATGCATGAATTATCTCTTTAAGTATTCTTTAGAACTCTATGCTCACAAAATTATTCACACGTATTTGTGTCAGTTACCAAAACCTGAAACCTTATGTGGTAGCATAATACAGTCATGCCATGTTTTAGAAGAGGTAAGAAAGGAAAAAAGAAATTCCTTTAACACTGTGTACGAAGAATGTCACCTGTTATCAGTAAACAAAGGATGCTGAAGCCATCAACTGCAGACACCTCCAAGTGTACACCCTGAGGGAACTCAAGATGGGAAAGAACAGGATACTGGCCCTAAACAGTTAAGGTGCATATCAAAGGAATGATTTGAATGAGCCCAGGCTCTTGCACCTTCCCATACTGTAAAGCAGGGCTAAATTCATTAACTTGAGATGTCTGGTTTTCTTTAATTAACAGTAATCTTTTGATGTTCCAACTACCTGTATATTGCAAAAACTCATATATCCTGGCTACTCCTGTACCTCTTTGGAACAGCTAGCTCCTCAGAGCTATCTAAGAGTGTGTTTCCCAGGCTTAAGTCCTCAGTAAGTCCACCGAATAAAACATAATTTTCAACTTTTAGGTTGTGTATTTTTTTTTTTTAGTTGACAACACTTTTTTTAAAGAAATTGACAAACCAAGCAGAGGGCTCTCAGAAATAATTCACCTGATCATTGATTTATGCTAGGGGCCACAAATACAAATGCCAGAGGAGACTGGAAAGTAACAGATTAATGAGGCCAGCTGGGAATAAGACAGCAAGGACCAGAGGGACTATTTGGAGAGTGTGTACTGCTTAAAGGGAACAGCTACTTCAAAACTCCAGCTAAGTGAGAAGATGGATCTGGTGTTATCAGATCTTTTAATATTTCAAAGGAAATCAGAAACCAGAATTTTTTTTTTAAAGATGTTGGGGGTAGGAGTTTATTAATTAATTAATTTTTGCTGTGTTGCGTCTTCGTTTCTGTGCGAGGGCTTTCTCTAGTTGTGGCAAGCAGGGACCACTCTTCATCGTGGTGCGCGGGCCTCTCACTATCACAGCCTCTCTTGTTGCAGAGCACAGGCTCCAGACGCGCAGGCTCAGTAGTTGTGGCTCACGGGCCTAGTTGCTCTGTGGCATGTGGGATCCTCCCAGACCAGGGCTCGAACCTGTGTCCCCTGCATTAGCAGGCAGATTCTCAACCACTGCACCACCAGGGAAGCCCATAAACCAGAATTTTTAATAGCAATACACCTAGGTTTTACATTTTAACAACCGATTTCTTAAAATCTTAAATTTCATGTTGGAGGACTTCCCTGGTGGCACAGTGGATAAGACCCTGCACTCCCAATGCAGGGGGCCTGGTTTCGATCCCTGGTCAGGGAACTAGATCCCATATGCATGCTGCAACTAAGAGTTCACATGCTACAACTAAGAAGCCCAAGTGCCACAACTAAGACCTGGTGCAACAAAATAAATAAATAAATAAATATTAAAAAAATAAATAAATAACTGCTACGTTGGTAAACATTGCACAAGCCAAACAAAACACATCTCCTAGCTGGATGTGGCCTGCAGCCTCCCATTTGCCATTTTTGGGTTTCACTGTCTCCACAGAGTTCTAGTGGACTAATTCTGACAGACACATCCTTCATCACCCAGATCAGTTCCCTCTTCTTCCATTAGCACTTTGGCCATGGTATTATAGAACATTAGAGTTCAAACATATTTTTTTAAATCTCATTAAAATATCAATTTTTTATGGTAACAAAATACATATAACATAAAATTTGCCATTTTAGCCATTTTTATGTGTACAGTTTGGTGACCTTAATTACATTCACAATGCTATGCAAATGAAGCAGGAGGGAAGGGGGCAGGGCACAAGCTTTAAAAAAAATGACATAGCCATAGGACATGACAAGGACTGGTTAGAATCAACTCGGTCCAAGATGGCAGAAGATTCGACTTCCAGTAGACCTTGAGCCTCACTATATGCTCATTGTAATACATTAATAAGATAAATGACACACCCACCAGTGCCATGACAATTCTGAGGCCAACCATAAACGGTCAAAAAGTGAGCGGTGGAAGATTGGGATTGACATATATACAGTAATATGTATAAAATAGATAGCTAATAAGAACCTGCTATATAAAAAATAAAATAAAATAAAATCCAAAATTTCAAAAAAATATAAGAAAAGTGAGTGGTGGCCCAATTCCTGGAAATTACTGCCCCTTCCCTGAAATAACTGGAATAATCCTCCCATTCATTAGCCTATGAAATTACCCAGTCCATAAAAACTAACCATGCCATATTTTGGGGCCTGTTGCCTTCTGAGATGTCCACTTTGTCTGTGGAGTATTTTTCTCTCTAAATAAATCTACTTCTTATCTAACACTTTGTCTCTCACTGAATTCTTTTTGCAATGAGACATCAAGAACCTGAGCTTCATTAAGTCCTGAGACCAGGTGTGTGATCTCAATTAAAGGACGTGGGTTCAAGTCTCAATCTGGGTTTTGGCTGGGTTCGAGTCCTGGGACATGGGTTCAAGTCCCAGTCTGAGTTGCACAGTTTCATTACCATCACCACCAGCTCTTTCCAAAATTTTTTCATCACCCCAAACAGAAACTCTGTACCCATTAAACAATAACTCCCCACCCCACCCTCCCCCAGTCCCTGGTAACCTCTTATCTATTTTCTGTCTATGAATTTACCTATTCAGGGTACCTCACATAAATGGAATCATATAATATTTGTCCTTTTGTGTCTGCCTTATTTCACTTAGCTAAATATTTTTAAGGTTCATCCACAGCACAGCATGTATCAGAACTTCATTCCTTTTTACAACTGTGTAATATTTCATTGTATATTGTGATTCATATTAGGAAACATGTATTTGGTCTTTGTTCCCATTACTAGCACAAAAGCTTCTAAAACACTTGGAATTTTCTAAGTGGTGTGAGAAATAAAGGCTTCTTTTGTTATGTTAATGAGGTGATTTTTGGAATGCCCCTAGGGCACCTAAGAATGGATGCTGGTTGCCAGGGGAACCAACCCTGTGACTGGAGGTTTGGAACTTTCAGCTCCATCCCCCTGACCTCCAGAGAGGGGAGAGGGGCTAGATGTTGAATCATCACCAATGTCTATTGATTTAATCAACTGTGAGTATTTAAGGAAGCCTCTGTAAAAACCCAAAAGGACATCGTTTGAAGAGTTTCCACCTTGGTGAACATGTGATTTGAGAGAGAGTGATGCACCTGGAGAGGGCATGAAAGCTCAGCATGTTTTCCCCATACCTTGCCCTATGCAGCTCTTCTGTTTAGTTGTTCCTGGGTTATATCCTTTTATAATAAACCCATAATCTAGTAAATAAATTGGTTTCCTGAGTTCTGGGAGCCACTCTAGCAAATTGAACCCAAAGAGGGGGTCATGGGAACCTCTGATTTACAGCCAGTTGGTCAGAAGCACAGGTAACAACCTGGACTTCTGATTGGCATGTGAAGTACAGGGTAGCCTTGTAGAACTGAGCCCCTGACCTGTGGAATCTGATGCTATCTCCTGGTAGGAAGTATCAAAATTGAGTTAAATTGCAGGATACCTAACTGGTGTGAAAGCATTTTTTGTTGGGAAAACCCCCTCTGCTGCCACTATGGAACTGTCTTCAGAACCATTTGTATGTTTGAGTCCATTTTTTATTCTTTTGGGTATATACCTAAGAGTAGAACTTCTGGGTAATATGGTAATTCTGTATTTAACTTTTTGAGGAACTGACAACCTGTTTTCTACATCAGCCACACCATTTTACATTCCTACCGACAATGCATGTAAATCCCTCATTTTTAAGATGAAGAAAGCAAGGGTAAAACTTGTTAGATAGCTTGACCATATACACAGAAAGTCAACTGCAGAGCTGACATCAGAAACCAAGTATCTTGACTCCCAATACAGTCCTCTTTCAAAGGTTAACTCCACGAGGATTTAACTCAGATGACTAGGCAAATTGCAGTATTGTCTACACAAAGAGTGGGTCATTGGAAATAGATAAATTGATATATTGGAAGAAAGAATTTGAATTAAGTTCTGGATTTTGCTCTCCAAAATGGAGAGAATTTTGTTTTTCTTCTTCAGGTCTAAGCTCTAAGAGAAGATTAAGTCATACTTGTCTTAAGCCTAGTACCTAATTGTAGAATAATCATAGAAACATTTTTGTATCATTATTAGTCTTAACATTCTGAACTAAGGGCTTTTTTAAAAAAAATTCCTTGAAATGCAATAAAGACTTATTTTAGAGGAGTTGGAAAATTCAGAAAAGTGGAAAGGAAAAAGAAAGGGTCACCTAGAGAACTGTCAACCTGAAAAATATTCACTTTTTAGTACTTTTTTCCATGCTAGTTGTCCTAAACATGGTGTTTTTGTTTGGTATACATGGTCGAAATGATAGAATCTTAAAGCTTAAGAAAATTATTACAATTTGGGGAGTAAGCTTAAAAAACAGAATAAGGAAAAGTAGATATCAAAGTCTAGGAAAGCACCCAACATAGAGTTAGCACTCCTTCCTACCAAGTCTCAGCCCTCGCAGTCTTATGACATCCCTTTCGGTGGTATGTTCTTACTTACCTGTCCATATGGACATGGCCACACGATGCACTATTTTGTTTCTCCCTCTGTCCCTCGTACAGTGCTACAAATACAGTTGGTATTCAGTAAAGAACTTCTGAATGATTATTACTGATTTCATACCATCTTCAAGGTTAACACCCCTCAGAGTCTCCATAAGGGGTAACCCAATTCAGGCACTGCAGGACCCAGTCTCGGCAGGGCTTCACACTCCACAGAATTTGGTTCCATAATCAAAGATAATTTAAAAGTCATTTGAATCTTTACTTCCATTACTTGAATACTATAGGTAATTCAACTTGTAACCCACAGTAGCACTTTTTTTTTTTTCTTTTTTGCGGTACGCGGGCCTCTCACTGTTGTGGCCTCTCCCGTTGCGGAGCACAGGCTCCGGACGCGCAGGCTCAGCGGCCATGGCTCACGGGCCTAGCCGCTCCGCGGCATGTGGGATCTTCTCGGACCGGGGCACGAACCTGTGTCCCCTGCATCGGCAGGCGTACTCTCAACCACTGCGCCAACAGGGAAGCCCAGTAGCACTTCTTAAAACCTCCTTGGCCCCATTCTTTTCACTTCAGTACATTTCAAGTCCACAGCTGACTTAAAGGCCCAGTCTCAAAATCTTCACCAAAAATTCTCTCTCAGCTTCATCCCTGTGGTTCTTGGTTTTGCTTTTCATCCCCTTTATCTTCTATTTCTTCTTCCTTTCAGCCAAAAAATTACAGCCATTTGTATCATCTTGGCATTCATTCTTACTTCTTCAGCTCAGCCCCTCTCTCCTCAGTCTCTGATTCTCTTTCAGGAAAGTTCAGGAATAGAGCAGGCACACTCAGCCCCTCTCTTGGAAGGAGACCCAGGAGTTAGAACTGGGGGAGAAGAAGGCGGAGGAAGTGGGAGAAATCACAAATGCTTATAATGTACTGTCCTTTCTTTTATTCTCATCACGCAATGAAATTCTCATATATTATTTATTTGGGGTGGGCTACATGAAAGTTCTTTGGAAAAAAATGTGACAAGTTGTAAAGGTAAAACGATGAAATTTTCTTTGAGGATGGAGGTCACGGCCTACCCACCCTCTCCTCTTTGGGGTGTCACCTTGAGGGCATATAATAGGCTGATAAAAATGGTCTGATCTTTTGATCTTACAAAGCAGAGTCACAGGCCTTCTGACCCTTGAAACTGTAAACATTTACTCTGGAATTAGCTCAGAGGTCTCTCATGGGTATAATGAGACAATTACAAGGTACATCATCTTGTCTCTCACAGAGAAGTTTTCATTTTTCTCTCTTCTACTTTCTGCATAAATCTGTGTGGAAATTTCTCCAAATTTTGTATTCACTTTTGTGATACCTTATATGCATGTTATCACTGATAATGCTTACCTAATAGTAAAATTACATTCTCTCTCTCTTCTATATTGGTACAGAGGGGTCTTTCGTTGGAGTCTTTGTTTTCTTTCCCCAACACTATGATATGGTCCTCCAAACGACAGTTACATCTGTTTAACTATATTTCTTATTTCATCTCTTCCCCCAGTCCAGTAATATCCAAAGTGCACTACTCCTAGGTGACAGCAGACTTAAGTAACACTTACTACTACTTGACATGGGTCGAGTAAGTACCAACAGATAATCACTGAAACTTTTTGTTCTCCCTGGCTATCTCTGTATGCAGAGACTCAGAAGGACAGAAGGACAGTGGGACGGAGCTCAGAAAGTGTGACTGAATATTCCAGGATAAGGGATGTAGAGCTACCACTCATCTAGTTCTCAAGCCACAAACTTAGGATTTTGCCTTAATTTCTCTTTCCCTGAAACACCACATCCAATTGACTCCACACTCAATCCACATCCCAAATCCATTCAGTTCTTCCATTTTCACTACTTCTACCCTAGTTCAAGCCCACGATGCATCACCCTCTAACTGCACTTCCTGTTTCTACTCTTGTTCCTCTCTATAGTAGCTAGTGTAATCTTTTATAAAAATATAAATCATAAAATGCCACTGCCTACTCTTTAATGGCTTTTCATCATACTTAAATTAACACCCAACTAACCTGAAAAGGCCCAAACCTCATTTTATACTTCCTGCTTCAGCCACACTTGCTTTCTTTCTGTTTCCCCGACACATCAAGCTTGGTTAAAATGTACTTTCCCCTGGTTTTCACATGGCTCCTTTTAAGGACTCAGTTTAACTTTTACCTACTTAGAGAGGACTTACCTATTTATTCTAAAGTAACCACCTAGTTGTTCTCCATCACATTGCTGTGTTTTATCAGCATGACACATTTCTAGTTGTTTCTTGTGTGTATGTATGTTTTCAATTGCTCAAACTTTTGTTGAATGGATGGTAAGCCTTACTCTTCCATCTCCTATATGCGAGATAGGAAATACTGAGCAGGGATCAAAAGTCTAAGAACTTGGGGCTTCCCTGGTGGCGCAGTGGTTGAGAGTCTGCGTACCAATGCAGGGGACACGGGTTCGAGCCCTGGTCTGGGAGGATCCCACATGCCGTGGAGCAACTAGGCCTGTGAGCCACAGCTACTGAGCCAGCGCGTCTGGAGACTGTGCTCCGCAACGAGAGGCCGCGACAATGAGAGGCCCGCACACCGCGATGAAGAGTGGCCCCCGCTTGCCGCAACTGGAGAAAGCCCTCGCACAGAAACAAAGACCTAAAACACAGCCAAAAATAAATTAATTAATTAATTAAAAGGTAATGTGAAGTTCTTTAAAAATCAAAATGTCTAAGAACTTTATTTCAGATTTTTCTTTAACTTCCTCACAATAGCTATTTTATCTATTGTCAGTTTTCTCCATCGTGATTAGTTCTTACTATAGAATGGCATGGGGACTTGCAACTAACTCCATATGAAGCCTTGAAGAAATAAGAACACCAAAGAATGGGGTAGGTGGCAGTGACTTCAAACAGGAAAGGAAAGTATGCTGAATCCCTATAGCCTCCTATAGAGAAGAAACAAAAAGAGTCAAAGTAGGAGCTGATAAATAACCTGGGACTAACAACGGAAAGGCCCATGGGACTTCCTAGTGCCTGCCACTGAAATCTCTGAACTCAGATCTCACCTTCCTACTGTACTCATAGCACAACATAATCCTGCCAGATCCGTACTGAAAACTCACCGTCACCACCTCTCTCTCAACCAGACCTCTCAGATTCAGACACAACTCTCCAATTCCTTTTTGAGAAGTCATTCCTTAAAACTTTAGTCCACCCAGAACTCTCTTCTCTGACCTCCTTGTTTCAAAAGTAAAATCCAATTGTGGAGCTCATTGGTCTTTCTTTGTTTGTTTATCTTTACCATTACTTGTTTTTTTTTTTTTTTTTTGCTTGTTTTATTTTTATTTTTGCTCTTGTCTTAAACTTAGAATCCTATGTAGCACTGAACACAAGATACCCAGTAAGGTTTTTGGGGGGGTTTTTTTGGATTAATTGAACAGATTCACACTCTGGCTGAAGTTTGTACCCTCAGGGACAAAAAAAAAGAAGGAAAAACTAAAAGGAGAGGGAAGAAGAAGGTGTGAGAAAAACAGGGACTCTAATACACAGGGAAAGGAAGCAGGGGTGCAGAAGAGGGAAAGGACCCAAAAAATCAGCTTTCATTGTGAAGACTTAATCACAGTTTATAACATGTTGTCAATCTGCTAAAATGGAAGTTGACAGAAAATTGGCAGAGACAGGGAGATGGCCACAGGCCAAGTTATACTCTTGTGTTAAATCTTTCCACTGCCTTGCCTTATTTGCAGCTACCTCACGGTCTCAAAGCTAGGTAGATTCTGATTTGTTCCTCATGCAAGTATGGATTTATCAACAGACTGATTTATACATAGCTAGAAAGTAATAATCATCTGTGGACATCAAACCGGATGAGCCTTCCTCTATCACCTCTTTCTTTTTACAACTAAAAACTTACTGTGGGATATAAGTAAGTTTCAGTGGAATAACATGAAATCTCAATATCTCTTGTACAGTCATAACAGAAGCGGTTTCTGCCATTCCTATCCAGAAACTAACTCACTTTGAAACCACTCACTTGGTCTATCAGGTAGATCAGTGTTATTCACTGCTATTTCCTAGCACCTAGAATAGCGCCTGGTACATGTCATGTGTGCAATAAATTTTTGGATACTGACTGATTGGATTAATGAATAAATGATGGTTCCAATCTCTGGTGCACCCTTAGGTGACCTTAAGCCAAAGATACAGACATACGGGAAATACAGGATGGATTTTTAAAAAGGACATAATTGAGGGAGAAGATTACCAGAGTTTTGCTGCTTTGTTTATCTCCACCTAAAATTCATTCCACGAATAGAAACTGAATGCCTTCTATGCCTTCTATGTGACAGGAAGTGTGTTATACCCTCAAGTACAAATATAAAGATACAGACCCTGGATCCAATGTGTGCTTTTCCATGACTACATCATAGCCTCTAATCACACTCTGTTCCCGTTACTAGACTGTAACTGTCAATGTATCTGTCTTGCCACTATATTGTAAGCTCTATTAGGACACTGCCCATCACACAGTAAGCACTCAGTAAATAGCTGGTAAAGCATCTGCTTAAAGATGCCTTACCAGCTATTACCAATTTACCAATGGAAATTGTAGCCTACTAGGGGGAAAAGACATAATGAACCGTATAAAGTCAGGATTCTTAGTTTTGAGAAAGAAGAGCTAACTCTTGCTGATATAGCAGAAAAGGAGCATGTTGAAGATATTGGGTGGCTCTCAGAATTACTGGAGGGTAAAGAGAATCATGGCAGACGCTAGGCCTCCAGGAATAATGCACAAAATCACTGCAGAACTAGTCCAGTGAGGAAACTGTCTCTATTGCAGTTCCCCACCCATGCACTTCTGCATCGGAAACTCAATCTTGCAACCACTGAGAAACTGCTGTTGCTGCCAGTGCTGCCAACAAAGTCAGCCACCTCTGCTGCTACTCCTGTCAAATGCCAAAGAACCAGAGAGCACCCTTGTTCATTGGTAGCTGAACCAAGGTTGGAAAGACAGGTTGAGCCTGGATTGTGAAATGCCTGAACAAAGGTATAGGCAGTCACCAGAACAATTTATTCCTAAACCAGATTCCCCAATCAAATGGAGTAACCAAAAGCTAAATGTGCAGTGCTTGCTTTTTGCCCATGGTGGATGCCAACGAGTATTTGCAAGTTTGGTTGAAACAACAGATGGGGGTCTGCAAATTTAGGACAGACTGCCCCACTTAATCCCTATGATTAATCATGTCTATACTGATAGCCTTACCTGAGATCAGAAAGTACTATCTCTCATAACATATTTTTGGGAATACAACTATGATATCGTGGTCCTTATGTCATGAATCTGGGTCAGGTACCAAGAGAATCAACAACATTTAGATCTGCAACATTTAGAGTGTTGGGAAGGGGGGTGGATTCACCAGGATTTTAAGTGCTCTGGATCATTTTCAACTGAAGGTTTCCCACCCAAATGAGGACTCAATCTTTGTCGTTCTCTTGCATCAGCCACGGGTTGCTACAGGTCACTTCGGAGTTTCTTAGCAAAAACAAAATGCAGTCTGTAGGAGCACTGCAAGTCAAGACAGGTGAGTAGAATTGGCTCCAAGGGCTGAAGAGGAACTTAGCCAAAAACAGGTTAATCCATCTGAACTGGGACAGCAGACACCAAGGAGAAAAGGGACTAGGTTAGACGTGTGCAGCCTCGGCCTTGCTGGCTATACTTGCCTATGAACAGCTACCAATTCTTCCAATCCCCCCGCCACCATCCCCCCGCGTCCACTCGGATAATCTCTTTAGGCACGTTAGCTAGCCAGAGAAGCAGGGAACCTGTGGAAGAGGATGAGGTGTTATTTGGGGTATAGAGATCATGGATGTTTTACGTATGCACTTAATGAATTTGTCGAGCCCCTCACCCCCGCCCCATCTTAGGCTGGGTCACTCGGAGGAAAAAAACCCTCTTTCCTGTACCTCCCTTTATGCTGTCCTCGCCTGCGACTTCTCCCTCTCACTCTGAGCCGCACGCAGCCTCCGTGCCTCACCTAAAAACTACTCTTCAAAGACTTCCTTCCGGGCCCAGCAAAGCCCGGCGTACTCGGTATCTGGAGAGGCAGAGGTACTCGCTTCTATCCAAAAAAACAAAACTACCCTTTCCGGAAAAAAAAGAAAACTGCTCGAGCATTCCGAGGCTCGCATGCGCGCGTCACACGGGGAAGCTGCTAGGAGGGTCCGGGTGCTTCAAATCGCAAACCCCGCCCCCGCGTGTCGGCCCCGCCCCGCCGCCTCAGCCCCGCCCCGTCCCGCCGCCGGGGCAGGCACGCGACGCCCTCTCCAGGCCAGGCTCCCGCGCCCTATTTGGTCTTTGGGGGGCAGGCGGTGGGAGGTGAGGCGTGCGTGGCGGAAGGGGACGCGGGGCGGGCTCGGGTGCGCCAAGGCACAGCTCTAACCAGCGCAGCCGCCACCTCTTCGGGAACCCACGCGGCCTCTGCGTCCTGCCTCGGAACAATGGGACTCGGCTCGCGAGGTATCTTGGCTGTGCTGGCCCTGGGGGTCGTGGTGGGGGTAGCGCTGCTGAAGATCATCGCCGACAGCACAGACCCGGAGGGTAAGTGGCTGCGGGGGTCGCCAGCCCGGGCTCCGGGAGGAGTCGCGCTGCCCATCGGGAGTTTCCAAGTTGGATCTGGTTGTGCAGAAAGTTCTGCAAGTCTTAGGCCGAACGCACGGGGCAGTCCTGGAGGTGACCTGATGGCCCCATCAGAGGGAAAACTGAGACTTGGGCCAGTCCCCCACCTGTCCCAAGGCCGCCTGCTTAAGAAATGGTCCAGTCCTTCCCCTCAGTTTTTCTGCAAGCAGCGGACGCAGGCCTGGAGGAGTGCGTATAACCTGTTGAGTTACCGAAGGATGGGCCTTCAGCAGGGGTTCAACTCAGTTGTTACAGTCTTTCCCCGAAGTTAATGTTTTCCTGGGAGGTTAGAGATTATCTAAGCCTTCCTTTTGTAAACGATTAGATGGATTGAAAAATATGTCTACCGATTCCTGAGCAAATATGTCTACCAGTTAGTTGCGGAACCTTCAGGCGTTTTCCGGCGTTTCATCGCCTAATTGTGTAATATCAAACCAATTATTTATAGTCTTAAGGACCCCAGACGCTTTGGGGCTAGTGTAGCTGGTTGGGAGCTTTTGGGGTGCGGACAGCGCTCCCGGGCGCAGGTGATGCTTGTGCTTCTGTGGATGGGCGCTACCAGCCCCTCGTGTACCGTAAACACCGGCCGAGGCGGGCCGAGGCGCGTATCAGCTGTGCAGCCTTACGATCACAGCTGCGCTATTGTTAGGAGTCCACGACGTCGTCAGTAAAATCATAACAAAATGATTTTGACATTTCTCTTCTGGGGTAAGTGGAGGTGTCCCTTTAGGCCCTTGGCCCTTTGGGGACTTTTTGGATAAAGTCCTGAAAACTGATTTGCTGTGTAAATTCTGTTTTCTCTTTGTCAGCTCTTATAGAGGTCAGGTCACTGATTAATGGTCAGTAAACTAGAATAAGTTAGTTTAAATGACCCAAGTTTTTCCTGGTTTTAAATTCTATCCACTGTATATTACATTAGTTTTATCCAGCAGTTTGCAAAACCAGAGGGTTCAGGCACAACACCTGCTTTTGCTAGAATAATCTGGGTGAGTTAGACAATAACAGTTTTTGTTTGTTTTGCTGAATTTTTTTGTTTGCTGAATTGCACATGTGACAGACTGGCTTTGTAGAGCTAATTTTGAGATCATTTCAGGAAAGAATGATCAGTAAAATCATGTCCGTCATAGTTTCAATATTATGAGGTATTTTATTGTAAAAGTGGACTATCTGGAATTAAACAGTATATTTTGCTGATAATTTTATGCCAATATTTATGTGAGTTGCTTTCCATTTTTTTATTTGTTACTTTGTGAAAGTATACCTGCTTATTGTTTCTCTAAAGAATTACTGAGTAGAGAAACTGAGTGTGCTTGCTTTTCTTTTGCCCTCATAACAGATTTTTTTTGCCCTGTTTTAATACTCACTGTTTGTTCTATTTGTTACTTGATGTCTCACTAGACGTTAATGCTATTTGGAAAACTTGGAATGCTCTACTATATGAAAGCCTTGATTTCATAAACTAGTATAACCAATGTGAGCTGGAATCCATTTCTGCAGACTATACAGTCCACCTTGAAACTAGAGTAAAGGAAGGTTCTGTAGAGGATGTCTCAAAAGAGCAAGTAAAGGTTGTCCTAGTCTTTATATGCAGTGTGTAATCTGTATAAAGTGTCATTATGAAGTACAGTGATTTTTGTCATACTAGAGCTTATATAGCTAATTTTTACTAGACACTTTTCCTGTGCTTCTCACACTATGCTAATTGAGGTCCATACTTACTCCCATTGGATCCTCACAGTATTATCCCCATTTTATAAATGAGGAAACTGAGGCTTAGAAGTTACCTAATTTATTCAAAGTGAAACAACTAATACATGTTTGATTTCAGAGGCCAGAATCTAAACTCTCAATTAACCATTTTGCCACTAAGCTACAGTAGGTGATGTTGGCTCTTCAAGTAGATAATACTTTTATCCACAATACTGACATTGCCCAGAATATTGTGGGAGAAGATAAAAACATTATTGAAATTCTTCTTTTAAAATATCCTTCACAGTCTGCTGCATAGTTTCATAAATATCTTCAGTTGAAGGAGGAGGGATACTATAAGCAAGTTAGCAAGCCAGCAGACAGGATAGATTGTGGTAGTTCAATGAAAGACGTAAGGGTGGGGGAGGCTATTAATCAGGACTTTTGGTGGCAAGTGACAGAAACCCACCTTAAACAGCCTTAGGGGAAAGGAAGAACTTTATTGACCCTTAAATGGAAAAGTCCAAGGATTAAGGTGGCTTCAGAAATGCTGCATTAAAGAGTTCAAATAGGTTGCTAAGAGATGGCCATTTCCGCTAAGAGATGGCCATTTCCGACTCTCTAGATTACATCTATCAAACCATAGGCAAGCCCTAGTTAAAGTGTTCTTAGCCTGCAGGGGGAATGCAAAAAACAGGGACTTTCTAAAGTGATTCCCAGGCTTCAAAAGCCACCATAATGGGTAGCCAATTAGGATATGAAATTAATCTTTAATGAGCCTATGCCACTTCATGAACTTAACTTTCTTTTCTTCTATTTAGTGCAATATTCTATTTTAATACTTGGTCATTTTGTCAGGTAAAGCATCAGCCTCCTTGTTCTTAGATTGTCCGTGCCATTCTTTATCTCTTAGGACACAGAAACAGTGCCTGCCCATAGTAGGTACTTCATAAGTATTTTTTGAAAAGAGGAGAAAAGGTCCTAAAGCTAGAAAGAGCTTAGAAAGAACACTGCTTCTGCCTTCTTCCTCATGCAAAAAAAAAAAAAAAAAAATGGGTTGCCAGGAAATCATCCCTCATAGGAGTGACAACAGCAGGTAGACAAAAACAGGAGGCTCTCGTAGCAGTCTAGGCAAAAGATGAAAGCACGTGGTAATGGAGATAAGTAGATAGAGTCTAGATCTTTTTGGGGGGTAGAACTGAAATCATTTGCTAATGGATTGCATGGTGGAGTGAGGAAGAAGGAAGAATCAAAAGATGACCTCTTGGTTTTAGGATTGAACAACTGGTAATGCAACAACTGGGAACACTGGGGCAGAAGCAGGTTTATAGCAGAAAATCAACGGTTCCATTTTGGCATTCACAAGTACAGGCTTTGGAATCAAACAGCCTGGTCCAAATCCAGACTCTGCCACTTACTAGCTGGGTGGCCTCCTCTGGGTCTCAGTTCTGTCACTGCACAACAGTGTTCCTGTCACAGAATTGTTGTGAGGGTTAGATGAGCTAATGCAAGTTACATGCTCCCCATGAGGCCTGGCATGTAGTAAGCCCTTAATAATGTTGGCAGTTATTTGCTTCCTGCTGCTAAATACATCTGTACAGTCTACTGACCTTGATCTTTTTCAAGTTTAATCTTCACACTATATTCTTTTGTGATAAATGGATTATGGTTCCAGCAAGAGGAAGAAACGCACAGTAAAGATAGCTCCTTCAAAGTTGTTATTGCTTACTTTCTTTGTACTTTGAAGGTTTTTTGGGTAGGGGAAAACTATCTTTGTGAAAAGTACACAGTAATAAACTTACTTGCCTCCCATGTAGTATATGTGTTAATCTTTCATTATACAAAGACCAAAGATGAATAACCCACTCTGAAAAGTTGCTTAACTGGGGCATAGAATTCTTCCAAACTTTTTCCAAATTTAAGGTACTAGCTAAAAATTCAAAGAATTATACTGAGAAGGCTTGCAATTTTAAATGAAAATCCTAACCCACTTCATCTTCTCTCCATTGTATGCAGTTAGGCATGTTGGTGGTACAAGACCTAGGAGCACCCATTAATAGTAAGGGCCCCTCCCAGGATGGTCCAGTCTACTCAGAAGAGCAGAGTTGTCAGTAGCAAAAATTCCTCACCAACCACTGTGTCCTCATGTGGGTGAATGAACTTTGGCAAACTATTGTATCATTGGCTGGCACATAGTAAGTACTATATAAGTGTTACATTAGCCATATGTTTTCTGTCTTGAAAAATCCAATAATACAGTCCCAGATTTACTGACAGTTTCAAGGTATATTTCATAGCAACAGTGGCAAAAGTAGAACTTCCTGTGGAATAATCTACCCTTCCCCCACACCACCACCACCCCAGAGACAGAAAGAAACATATTGCCAGTGTTCTTAGTTAAATATTAAATGTCCTTTCATCACAGGATATTTCTTTGTTTTTATAGGATCTCCAGGTAAGAAGAATCCTATGTCTGTGGAAGACTCCAATGATAACCCAATAGGTGAGTTTAAAAAGGTCAGGAAACAGATTATCTGTCTAGGATACATAAAGTAATATCAGCTAGTCAAGTACATGTAAGCTGGTACACTGACCTGTCTTAACCATGATTTGTTCATTCGTGAATCCCTAAAGCCTACCATCAAGGGCTGCCCTTAGTGGACATCAGTAAATGATAGTTCACTGGATTAATAGTCTTTCTCAGTTTAGCAAAGATGTGAATAAATTCTGAAACTAAAAGCATACTGGAATTTATTACTGAGTTCTGAAGCACATTTTTAGGTATGACATTTTGCACTCTGCCTATAGATATGAACTATGAATATGTAAGTCTGCTGATCTTGCCGGTAGAACAAGTCACGCTAAGCTGGTCAGCCACAGTAGCCTTAATTTGCCTTGGTGGACTCCAGGGAGACCCTACTTATATTTCACCCATCAGTTAGATTTCAACCCACCCTCTTGCTTCCCTATTGAAACAATAGACGAGGCCCTTTTTGTTTGTGTTTTTGTTTTTTGGCTGCACTGGGTCTTCTTTGCACCTCTCGGGCTCCTGTCTAGTTGCAGCACATGGGTTGCCCCACAGCATGTGGGATCTTAGTTCCCTAGCCAGGGATCGAACCCGCGTTCCCTGCATTGGAAGGCGGATTCTTAACCACTGGACCACCAGGGACGTCCCAAAAAGATGCTCAGGCACTTTTCTTGTGCTTTTAGTTTGGGACAAATGGATTTCTTTCTTGATTTTCTGAGTTCATTAGCATGGAAAGATAGGAACCAGGCTGATGTTATAAATAGTGAACCATCAAGGCATGTTTCTTGTAAGCAGTATTTAGTTTATCTTCTTACTGTCCTTGTTATTAAGAGTTGACAGAGGTAGAAACTAGAAAAAGGTACACAAATCCTATCACTGGACCCATTTTCTCTACTTTTATTCAACAAATATTTATTGAGTGCTTCTAATGTAAGGACACATTACAAAATGGACCAAGCCCTTACTTCTTGGAGTTTTTGTTTGTTTTTTGTTTTATTTCATTGTAGAAAAATACACATAACATAAAATTCACAATGTTAGCCATTTTTAAGTGTACAGCCCAGTGGCATTAAGTACATTCACATTGTTGTGCAATGTCATGGAGTTTTTTATTAATTAATTTTTTTAGTGAAATATAGTTGATTTACAATGTTCTGTGAATTTCTGCTGTACAGCAGAGTGATTCAGTTATACATATATATATTCTTTTTTATATTCTTTTCCATTATGGTTTATTCCAGAATATTGAATATAGTTCCCTGTACTATATAGTAGGGCCTTGTTGCTTATCCATTCTGTATGTAATAGTTTGCATCTGCTATGAACATAGGGATGCATGTGTCTTTTTGAATTATACTTTTGTCCAGATATATGCCCAGGAGTGGGATTGCTGGATCACATGGTAATTCTATTTTTAGTTTTCTGAGGAACCTCCATACAGTTTTCCATAGTGGCTGCACCAACTTACATTCCTACCAACAGTGTAGGAGGGTTCCCTTTTCTCCACACCCTCTCCAGAATTTGTTATTTGTAGACTGTTTAATGATGGCCATTCTGACTGGTGTGAGGTGGTACCTCATTGTAGCTTTGATTTGCATTTTTCTAATAATTAGAGATGTTGAGCATCTTTTCATGTGCTATTGTCCATCTGTATGTCTTCTTTGGAGAAATGCCTCTTTAGGTCTTCAACTGGGTTGTCTGCTTTTTTGTTGTTGGGTTTTATGAGCTGTTTGTATATTTTGGAAATTAAGCCGTTGTCGGTCGCATCTTTTGCAAATATTTTCTCCCATTCTCTATATTGTTTTTTTCATTTTTTTATGGTTTCCTTTGCAGTGAAAAAGCTTGTAAATTTGATTTGGTCCCATTTTTTTATTTTTGTTTTTATTTCTATTGCCTTGGGAGACTAACCTAAGAAAACATTGGTATGATTTATGTCAGAAATGTTTTGCCTATGATCTCTTCTAGGAGTTTTATGGTGTCATGTCTTATATATATCTAAGTCTTTAAGCCATTTTGAGTTTACTTTTGTGCATGGCGTGAGGGTGTGTTTTAACTTCATTGATTTACATGCAGCTGTCCAACTTTCCCAGCAACACTTGCTGAAAAGACTTTCTCCCATTTTATATTCTTGCCTCCTTTGTTGAAGATTAATTGACTGTAAGGGTGTGGATTTATTTCTGGGCTCTCTATTTTGTTCCGTTGATCCCTATGTCTGTTTTTGTGCCAATACCATGCTGTTTTGATTACTGTACCCTTGTAGTATTGTCTGGGAGGGTTGTGCCTCCTGCTTTGTTCTTTTTTCTCAGGATTGCTTTGGCAATTCTGGGTCTTTTATGTTCTGTATAAATTTTAAGATTATTTATTCTAGTTCTGTGAAAAATGTCATGGGTAATTTGATAGGGATCGCATTAAATCTGTAGATTGCTTTGGGTAGTAGAGCATGGGATATCTTTCCATTTCTTTGAATCATCTTTAATTTCCTTTATTAATGTTTTATAGTTCTCAGCATATAGGTCTTTCAGCTCCTTGGTCAGGTTTATTCCTAAGTTTTGGGGGGATTTTTGGTGTGATTTTAAAAAGTAATTTTTTTTACATTCCCTTTCTGCTATTTCATTGTTAGTGTAAAGAAATGCAAGTGATTTCTGTATGTTAATCTTGTATCCTGCTACCTTGCTGAATTTATTTATCAGTTCCAATAGTTTTTGTGTGGCGTCATCAGGGTTTTCTATATATAGTATCATGTCATCTGTATATAATGACAATTTTACCTCTTCCCTTCCAATTTGGATACCTTTTATTTCTTTTTCTTGTCTGATTGCTGTGGCTAGAACTTTTAGTACTATTTTGAATAGAAGTGGTGAGAGTGGGCATCCTTGTCTTGTTCAAGAATTTAGCAGGGCTTTCAGCTTTTCACCATTAAGTATTATATTGGCTATGGGTTTGTCAAAAGTGGCTTTTATTATATTGAGATATGTTCCCTCTATACCCATTTTGGTAGAGTTTTTATCATGAATGAATGTTGAATTTTGTCAAATGCTTTTTCTGTGTCTATTGAGACTATCATGTGGTTTTTGTATTTTCTTTTGTTGATGTGGTGTATCACATTGATAGATTTCCGTGTGTTGAACCTTCCTTGTGAACCTAGGATGTATCCCACTTGGTCACAGTATACGATCTTTTTTATGTGTTGTTAGATTCAGTTTGCTAGTATTTTGTTGAGAACTTTTGCATCTACGTTCGTCAAAGGTATTGGCCTGTACTTTTCTTTTTTAGTGGTATCTTTGTCTGGTTTTAGTATCAGCGTGATGCTGGCTTCGTAGAATGTCTTTGGGAGTGTTGCCTCAACAGTCTTTTGGAAGAGTTTGAGAAGGATCAGTAAAATTTCTTCTATGTATGTTTGGTAGAATTCGCCTGTGAAGCCATCTGGTCCTGGACTTTTGTTTGTAGGGAGTTCTTTTTTTTATTACAGGTTCTATTTCACTTCTAGTGGTTGCTCTGTTCAAATTATCTATTTCTTTTTGATTCATTTATGGTGGGCTGTATGCTTCTAGAAAGTTGTCTGTTTCTTCTAGTTTGTCAAATTTGTTGTCATATAATTGTTCATAGTATTCTCTTATGGTTTTTTACATGTCTGTGGTATCAGTTGATATTTATCCTTTTTCATTTCTTATTTTATTTGGGTTCTGTCTTTTCTTCTAGGTCCTGGTTTTATTGATTTTTTCTATTTTTTTAAATCTCAATTTTATTTATTTCCTCTCTGAGCTTTATTATTTCCTTCCTTCTGCTGACTTTAGGTTTTGTTTGTTCTTCTTTTTTTTGATTCTTTTAGGTGATAGGTTAGGTTATTTTTTGAGATATTTTTCTTGTTTCTTGAGGAAGGCCTGTATTGCTATGAACTTCCCTCTTAAGAACTGCTTTTGCTGCATCCCATAGATTCTGTATGGTTGTGTTTTCATTGTCACTTGTCTTAAAGTATTTTTTAATTTCCTTTTTGATTTCCACATTGACCCATTGGTTTCTTAGAGGCATTTTGTTTAGTTTCCATGTAATCGTTTTTTTTTCATATATCTTTTCTTGTGGTTGATTTCTAGTTTCATGTTGTTGTGGTCAGAGAAGATGCTTGAAATAATTTCTATACTGTTAATTTGTTGACGTTTGTTTTGTGCTCTAGTATGTGGTCAATCCTAGAGAATGTTCCATGTGACCTTGAAAACAATGTGTATTCTGGGTTTTTTGGATGTAATGTCCTGAAAATATCAATTAAGTCTAACCGTTCTATTGTATCCTTTGGATCTTTGTTGCCTTATTGATTTTGTCTAGAAGATCTGTCCATTGATGTGAGTAGGGTGTTAAAATCTCCTACTATATTGTATTTCCATCTGTTTCTCCCTTTATGTCTGTTAGTATTTGTTTCATGTATTTGGGTGCTCCTATTTTAGGTACATATATGTTGACGAGTGTAAAAATCCTCTTCTTGTATTTGTCATGGATTTTTATTGTTGTGGGTTTCCTAATGCTCCATGTAGTTCATATTCTCAGTTGCCTCTGGGCTTGCTTTTTATTATTTCTGCTGTACATAGTCAGAATATACTTTTATTCTAGTTACAGTAATTCTACAGAAAAATTTTCAATTGGAAAAAAATGACTAGATAGATTACCCTAAATGTACTTGTGATTATTATTGGGCAGTTGTGGGAATGGTTTTTTGTTTTTAAATACTTTACTCAGTTGTTCAGTCTTTTCCTATTGGACTTCTTTTCTCATTTTTAAAAATTCAATTTATTTAAACAGACTAAAAATAAAGCACAGTTCACCCTTTACTCTCATGCCCCCATCCTCAGTCTCTGGCAGCCACTGATTTGTTCTCTGTATCTATGGGCTTGTTTTGTTTATTTTTTGAATTCCACATATAAGCGATATTATACAGTATTTGTCTTTCTCTGTCTGACTTATTTCACTTAGCATAATACTCTCACAGTCCATCCATATTTGTCACAAATGGCAAGATTTTCCTTCTTTTATATGGCTGAATAATAATCCATTGTGTGTATATACCACAATTTCTTTATCCATTCACCTATCGATAGACACTTAGATTGTTTCATATCTTGGCTATTGTAAGTAATGTGAAATGAACATGGGGGTTTGCATATCTATTTGAGTTATTGTTTCTGTTTACGTCAGATAAATACTGAGAAGTGGTAACTGAATCATACGATAGTTCTATTTTTAATTTTTTGAGGAATCTCCATCCATAGTGGTTGCATCAATTTATGTTGCCACCAACAGTGCATAAGGGTTCCCTTTTGTCCATATCCTTCACAACAGTAGTTATTTCTCATCTTTTTGATAATAGCCGTTCTAACAGGTATGATGCAATATCTCATTATGGTTTTGACTTGCATTTCCCTGATGATTAATGAAGTAGAGTATCTTTCCATGTACCTGTAGGCCATCTTTATGTCTTCCTTGAGAAAATGTTTATTTAGATCTTCTGCCAATTTTTAATTTGATTGTTTTTTGATGTTGAGTTGTATGAGCTCTTTATATATTTTGGACATTAACCCCTTATTGAATATATCATTTGCAAATATTTCCTCCCGTTCAATAGGTTGCCTTTTCATTTTGCTGATGGTTTCCTTTGCTATGCAGAAGCTTTTTAGTTTGATGCAGTCCTATTTCTTTATTTTTGCTTTTGTTGCTTTCTGTGTCAGATTCAAAAAAAGTCATTACCGGGCTTCCCTGGTGGCGCAGTGGTTGAGAGTCCACCTGCCGATGCAGGGGACACGGGTTCGTGCCCCGGTCTGGGAGGATCCCACATGCTGCGGAGCGGCTAGGCCCGTGAGCCATGGCTGCTGAGCCTGCACGTCTGGAGCCTGTGCTCCACAATGGGAGAGGCCACAACAGTGAGAGGCCCGCGTACCGCAAAAAAAAAAAAAAAAGTCATTACCATGCCAACATCACTGTCAAGGAGCTTACCACCTATGTTTTGTTCTAGTAGTTATATGGTTTCAGGTCTTTTGTTCAAGTCTTTACCATTTTGAATTTATTTTTGTGTATGGTGTGTCAACCTTAAAAACTAAATAGCCAGTTATTTTACCAGCAAAATGAGTTCATTTGGGAACAGCAGACTAATTATAATTCAGGACAAGCAAAATATGGTGAATCATAGGCAAGTCTGGAGAACAAAGGAGAGAAGCATGCTTTTATAGAGGAAGGGAGGAAGTTGGGGGGGGCCTGCTTCAAACAGAAGTACACTGGAGCAGAGCAGGAGTGCAGGGTAATAGCAGCTTCTCATTGGCTGAATGTGGTAGTTTCTCATGGGCTGGGCTGTTGCTGGGCAAGGAGAAAATCTTTCTTCCTTCTTCTACGGCATGTAAAGTAAGCTTCCTCCTGCTGGGTCTGCAACTGGCAGTGAGAGGTAGTGTATGAGAGCTCTCCCTTCAGGGATTCTCAACTCCATTTTTAAGTAAGAGTTCCTTTATTTATTTTCACATTTCCCCCTGTTGATTAGTATCTTTCCTTAGAAGCATCACTGATCAAGAGTCAGGTTTTGGTGATTCTGTTCCTTGGTTTGAGGAAGGTCCTTTCCTGGTTGTCATATCCCACGTTGGAGGGAAAATGCACAAATTGGAAACTGTTGAAGCTACATTTGAGTAACAGGGAAAGGTAGGAGGGAGAACTCTCAGACACTTCTCATCTAAAGTTTATATCTTATCAAGGTCATAGCATTTGGAGATCATCTCAGAGTACTGAGTTAGCATTTCCTCTATTTGATGCAAAACCTCTGCAGAGATTTGACAGGCAACCAGTACAAAGTAGAAAAATAATTATGCAAAACAAAAGTAACAGGACAAATCCAAGTTATTTGATGATTCTAAACCATAACCCTAGACCCAAAGGTAGCCAGCTGAACAAATCAAAGGACCATGGAGAGAGTCAGGTGAAATTCCTTGTAACCAGTACACTTGCTCCCTGATCTTGTACAGTTGAATTTCTGTCTTCCGATCTTGTACAGTTGAATTTCTGTCTTCCCAGAGACATTAATCCATATGTGACAGGGGGTATTTGCTATTACACAAATGCCTCCTTGCTCAGCAAGTAGATAAACAAAGGCTATATGATTGTCCAAAACTACCTTAGCCAGTGAGTCATGTAATTATTGTTAGGCAGCTACTGCCTTGGCTGTGGAGTTGGCTAGCTCTTCTAATGTTAGGGAAAGATTTTTGAGTATGCATTCCCTGGTTCTTACCCTAACCCATGGGAGAAGGGCTCTCCCTGTGGAGGCAAACCCAGAGTCATGTGTGCTTCCTGGAAGTTCCTGTTTAAGGCAGCCATGGAGGTTTAATGGGGAGAACAAATGGGAGGCTTCTGATTTGTTACAAATGTTGACAGTTAAATGTCCCAATAAGCATTGGCCTCCAGTTCACCATCTATCTAAACATGCATACACCCATGAGAAATGTCATCCACTGCAGAAAAAGATAAAACCAGGTGGAGCAGAGAACTCCATCTAAGGTCTGGTTCTTCATTAGCTAGAATTTCCTGATTGACCTTTTCAAGTCAAGGGTCAGAGGAATTGGGATGACATTCTGTAAGGTACTATCCTAGCCCAAAGGGGTCTATTCTAAAAGCCTTCCAAAGAGAAGTTTGCCCGCTTGTACTTCCCTTGGGTGTAGGAAAACAGATGGTATTTTAATAAGGAAAAGGGTGTGGGAGAGTTAAGGTCATACAGTTGGTGGAGGTTTTTTATTGAGCTAGTATTGTTATGGTTGGAGAAAGATTGAAACAAGGCACGGGAACACTTGCATGTAACAGCCTAACCAAATAGGTAACACCTGTAGGCTTGTAGGTATAATTGACAGTGGCATTTGGGACTAATGACAAATTAGTTACAGGTAAAAATGATGGATCTCCAACATCATGAACAGGTTGGAGTATCTAGGGACAGATCCAGCAGTCAGAGAGGTTTCCCCTTTTGCAATACATTGGGAAATGCAGATAAGAGAACTGTCTTTTCAAGAAAGAAGGGGAGAAAAAGGTGTATACCTGTACAGGCCTGGTTCAGTCATCTTGGAAGAGCTGTCTCCTTCAGGTGTCATCTGCTTCAATTCCTGTAAATCTTTATTTTCAGGTCACCAGTTGGTGTACCGGTCCAGTTAGTGTTTGATGCTTTCTTGAGATGTGATGTGTTAAATCCAAGAGTCTATATTTTTGAAGTTCGGCAACACAAGGGTTGGTTAACAGTACCTGATAGAGGCCTTTCTAGTGGGGTTGAAAAGAGTCTTTCTAGAGATGTCTTTTCCAATAGATGAAATCTCCAGGCTGCAGTGTGTGTTGTTTGAGGCCTTCATCTCCCAGGAGTGCACGATGAAAAGATTGCTCTACTAAAGTATGGTTATTTTTGTGACACACATTTTCGGATGCTAACTAGAATTATGACTGATAACATCATACCTGGACGTATCAGAATTTTATACAATTTCTAGAACATTTATGTTAATAACATTCACCCATGCAATATAACTTAAAAAGGTTTATTATCGTTTATTTGACAATGCTTCCCATGTAATTTAACATACCAAATAAGCCTAATTAGTTTAATATCTCTTTGTAAAGAGAGAGAACAAATCTTTTGAGGTGTTGTAGGAGCTCTGGAAATGCCCAGGGTTACTTTCAGATCAAAAAGACATTATTTAGAATTTGATTTTTGGGAAATTTGTCAAAATTATCAAAAGGTTTTGGACACTTGACTAAATGAAATCACAGATTATTATAAAGCAATACTTTATTATCTAAAAAGTTTACATAGTTCTGAGCAAAACTTAGTTCTTTTAAAATTGAGAAGACTCTGTTTTCCCAAGTAATCAAAGACCTGATTAAGATAACATGAAGCACAGGAAATAATTTTGATAAAACACAAAATCTTTGCTTTCTAGGCAGGTTACTTAAAAGATAAGAATAAACCTTTCACAGAATCTTATCAGGAGCAGATCAATAGTCCAAGCAAACTTTGTTCTTTTAGTAGATGAAAGAAAATTAAGTTCCAGTTTTACATAAGTACACCATTGATATTAAAGGTTATTTTTTTAAACCCTTAGAACAAATTTGTTCAATCTTATCCAGCTTGATCACACATAATACTTCTTTCCCAAGATTCTCTTTCCACAGACCTCCTACAACTTTCTTAATATCCCTTCAGATTGTGTTCTGTGTTTTTTCCTCTTTCCCTTTCTGAAATAACAAGCCTCACTTTAGGACAAATTACTTTCTTTTCTCTCAACAAAAACACATCTCTCATACCTTCTTTTACCAAAAACGCACATCCTAGTTTTCTTGCACATGGAGATGTTTCCCTTATTATTTCTAGTAGCTTTAATTATGTTGAAGCATTAAAATTCTTAACACTAAGTAACCTTAATTTCTAGTGAAAGTAAGAAAAAGAACTGTGAACTGTTAGACCAGCATTCTTTAGATTGGTCAGTTTATGAATATATTTCATAATTTCTAGAAACATATGCTTTCTCATAGTACAGTTTTTTAGCATGGCACAAAACGTGTTTAGTGAGAGAACTTAATATCTTTAGTGACTCTATAAAAGAAAGCCCAAAGTGGATAAACCTGGGTTCAGTATTTAGTGTTTCAGTGTTGTATCTTATTTGGAAATGATTCAGGTATTCAATGAATTTAACTTAACTCATTATTTAACTGAACTTAGCAAAACTTTAAGGTTCCAGATTACCAAAAGATTTGGGGGAACTATTTTAAAAGTTTACCCAAAAACTTTGTATTCTGTGTACATCTATTTACTTGCTTTTAACAATTATATTGAGATTAATTATGACAATCTGATCCTACTAAGTTATTTTTCTTGCTGAATGATCATTAAAGATCAATTCAGTACTTTGAGAACAGCTTCAGAGTCAGTGAGATGATTTCAAATACCCCTTCTAGCACAGGGAAATTTATTCTGAGGGGAAAAAAAGCATTGCCTCAAAATATTTTTCTGAAGAGACCAGATAATACAAATATTATAAAAATGTTTTGTTCATTGTGTAACATTTTCCATAACTGTTTTATTCCTTTTATATCCTCTATTTTCTCTTTTGTAGTAACACACTTCTAATCGTTGAAAGGTTGTCTTTTGGACGTACTGTTTGCCAATTTATTGGATGCAATTTAGCACAGTTTATTTGGCACCAGTCCCAAAAGGAGAACAACGTCTTTGGGGAATCCTGTATGATGTGTATTCCAGGAATGTGCTGTTGGGAAAAGTGGAGACAGCCAGCAATACTACAGCATTGGTGCCTATCACTTTTGTAGGACTCACCACATTGGATTCAACAAATCCAATTTTTCTCTATTTTGTTTGTTTTTTTGGTCTCTGTCTAAGTTCTATGAGTGGTATCTATGATTTATTCATCCTGACACATAACACTATGCCTGGTACATATAGTAGGTATGCACACATGTTGGTTGAACTGAACTGTGGAACCAAGTACATATTTTGTAGTTGCTGATTTACCTTATCAAAGAACCATTATATATGTTTTTCAGACAAGACTGGTCCATGCCCCAATCTTATCCATTATCGTAGCTGGATTTTTTTTTTTTTGTTTATAGAGTAAGGTAGATACTGGAGGTCAAAGAAACAGGAATTAAGGTTACTTTCTAACTGTACCACCGAATTATATGTAACAGTTCTGTTTTTTTAATATGCTCTAATCATTATTTGAAGACAGACATACTTTTGACATTCTTTTGTGCAGGAACTTGTTTGATGATTTATAAGCTTATAGAGAAAATAATTTCCCCCATTTCATGTACAGTCAGGGGCTTATAATTTAGGGTCTGTGGATGGATGGGTTTATTCTTCATGGTGCAAGGAAGGCACATGTCCAGATTATTTTTCATAAAAGGGGTTTGGGCAAGGATACAAGGAGATGTAACATGGTCTAGAATGGACAGTAGGTCTCAGAACAACAGCTCAGTATCATTCAGGATACAGCCTTCTCCTCAATCAGTTAGCATCAGTGCTTTCCCCAAAAGGGGAATCTCAGAGGTTAAGGGTATCACTGTCCAGTCTGAAGCGCTTTTCTTGGGCATAATTTTACAAAACCAGATTCAAAGCAGTTGATCTTCCTTAACGTTCTATCCATACACAATTGCCTTTGGCTTGGTAACCCATCCTTGGTACAGTCACTTGGGCTGCTCTAGTAGGGTTGGCTTTATCCACAGACCTGGCAGGACCATAGCAATTTTGAACAGATGGACCTGATTTGGAGGTTAGATTTCTGCAGAAGAGGGCAGCGGAAATTTGGGAACCGCTTACTCAAGTAATTATTCCAATTTTTACCGCCAATGGAAACACTAAAAGTCTTACTGAAGTGGAAAGAATTTTACTTCAGATATATAATCCCATATTCCTTACTACCTTCTTTTATTCACTTTGGGTAAAATGTTTTATGTGTGAAAGAAACATTAGATGGAAACTTCCTGTTAGGTTGTAAGCTGCTCTAAGACAGGAGCCAGTTGGCCCGACAGGTTGCTTCAGATGCAAATGGTGTTAGATAGACAGACAGACAGACAGACGTGTAGGTATAGATATTGATACTTGTTTCTAACTAGAGAGTTGATGTAGGAAAGAATTTCCTGACCACTCTGAAGGATTAATTTGTACTTAAGGAACTGCTTCTACTCCTCAAAGACTGTTTATTGTGTTCAACTCATGTTTTTGAGATTGCATTTGAAAATTGCTGGTAATTTTTAACAGCATCAGGTTTTGTCTCAAGGAATGTAGAATGGGAAATCATGCAATATTATGTTCAGTTATATAGTGAACAGATGTTTGTTTTGACTGCCCACTTTACTATTCACTGTTTTAGGCACAAGGCATACAGTGATAAATAAGACAGATTAGTTCCTGCTCTCAAAAACTTTATAATCAGGTGGGGAGATACAGACTATAAGGAGATAAACAACTAAAGAAGAGGATTTCAGATTGTGATTTTTAGAAATAAACAAGGTGGTATAAATATGTAAATACATAAACAGGGTAATGTGGTAGAGAATGACTGAGGAAGGGCTGCTTCAGACTGGGTGGTCAGGGAGGACCTCTCTGAGATGGGGTCATCTGAGCTGAGCCCTGACTAACAGGGAGGAGCCAGCCCTGCATATACCAGGGAGAGAGCACTGCAGGCAGAAGGAATAAATGGTGCAGGTGTGAAACAGGAGTGAGCCTCTTGTGTCCAAGGAGCACAGGCAGGTCATGTGGCTGCCTGCAGGTCGTGTGGCTGCCTGCAGGTCGTGTGGCATGCAGCCATGGGTGTACACTGCAGTTATGTTATCACATATAGGAAATTCTGAAGTGGAAATACAGTATTTAAGATGTAAGAGTTATATTTTGAAACGTCAAAAGCAAAGCAGGCTCCAGAAGAGGAGGCCGAGGGATGTGGATTCTGCCAACTTCATTAATTTTTCTGGGTCTTTTTTTTTTTTTTTGGTGGGAGGTGGGTGTTATTTCTTCAAGCATTAAAATGCTACAGTGATTCTAAACCACTATGCACCTTCATACTCTGCACTCAAGACAGCAGGTGTAATAATAAATTGGAATTGTTCTGGTGTTTTCTTTCCTGAAGCGTGCCTCTATCCTGAAGTTACAATTAGGAGCCAAATGAAATGCTTCCAATTCAGATCAAGAACTGCTGCTTGCACTTTATTGTGATGTGAACATCTAAGGGAATATCTAACGTTTAAATCATTTTAAGGGTTAGAGATAATGGGGCTGAGTAACCAGCCTGCTGTATGAGTTCTGGGAAAACCCAGGAAATTGTGAACCTTAGCTTCAGTTCGTGGGGGCAGCGGGAGGGGGGAAGGTCATGATGAACGGAGGTTAGGAGAGATAAACAGTGCTGATGCACATGCACTGAGAAAAGTTTGAGCAATTTTTTATGCTTTTGTCCCTTTTGAAAAGCCAGAAAAACAAAAGCTGGTGTAGAAGATAAATATAGGTCCTCCCTCCCCGCAAAAGTAGGCCTAGGGCAGAAAAGCCAACCATCAGACCCTCGGTTCCTGTTGTCTTTCAGTTTGCCCATGAAGGGGCTGCCACACATTGAGTGCCCCATGGGTCCTTGTTGAATGTGAATTCTAGTTTGAATAGGAAAATGGACTCAACTGGGATTGAATACACAACACTTCTTCTTTATCTTTCTTTTTCATGGAAACCTGGTAGGCTTGCTCTGGACTCTCGTGACTTCTTTCAGACTGAGATTAGTGACTTACCTACCCAATTATGTGCAGTAATACATAGAGATTTCTCAAGAATAACTTCCTCAGATGCATAATGTTCCAAGGAAGAGACTTCGATGTACTGATTATAGAGTTAAGCAGTAGTTGGTATCAGGCATTCATCTTTTTGCTTGTAGTATCTTCTTTTTTTCCTTCATATTTTAATTTTGTTTACAACTTATTATACAATAGGAGTAATGCGTGTACATAATTTAAAAGTTCAAACAGTACTTGAAAATATGAAATACATAATACCAATCTTCTTTTCTCTACGGAGTCCCACTCAGTCCTTTTCCCAAATGTACTTCAACAGTCAAAAGCCAGATTCATTATCCACCCAAAGATCAGTGGTTTTTAGTATATTCAGATAAGTGCAGCCATCACCACAGTTAATTTGAGAATATTTTCATCATCTCAGAAAAGAAATTGTGTGCCCTCTAGCCATCATCCCCTTATCCCCCCTCTCACCCCAACCCCCAACCCCAAACAATCACTAATCTACTTCCTCTATAGATTTCCTTATTCTGGACTTTCATATGAATGGAATCATTGTAGTATGTGGTCTTTTGTGATTGGCTTCTTTCACTTAACATAATTTGTTCGAGATACATCCAAGTTGTAGCCCTTTTATGGCTGAATAATATTCCACTGTATGGATATACCATATGATGTTTATACATTCATCCATTGATGGACATTTAGGTTGTTTCCACCTTTGAACTACTATGAATAATGCTGCTGTAAACAGTTGTGTACACATTTTTGTGTGGATATATGTTCTTAGGAGCAGAATTGCTGGGTCATGTGGTAACACCATGCGCAATGAACTGCCAGGTTGTTTTCCAAAATGGCTGTACCATTTTACATTCCCACTAGCAGTGTATCCTGATTCTGATTTCTCCACACCCTTTCCAGCACTTTTAAACTTTTGATTCTAGCCATCCTAGTGGGTATGAAATAGTATCTCATTGATTTGCACTTCTTTGTTGACTAATGATGTTGAGCATCTTTCATGTATTTATGGGTTATTTGCATATCTTGCTTTGAGAAATAGCTATTTACATATTTTTTAATTGAAGTATAGTTGATTTACAATGTGTTAACTACTCTTTATTAGTTTACTGTACAGCAAAGTGATTTAGTTATACATATATATATTAATATTCTTTTCCATTATGGTTTATCGTAGAATAATGAATACAGTTCTCTGTGCTATAGAGTAGGACCTTGTTGTTTATCTGTTCTGTATATAAAAAGCTTACATCTGCTAACCCCAACCTCCCACTCCAAAATATTTAAGTATTTTGCCCATGTTTAAATTAGGTTATTTGTTTTTTGTCTTTTTTTTTTCCTTATCAGTTATCCATTTTATACGTATTAGTGTATATATGTCAGTCCCAATCTCCCAATTCATCACACCACCACCCCCCGCCAGGGACTTTCCCCCCTTGGTGTCCATACGTTTGTTCTCTACATCTGTGTCTCTATTTCTGCCCTGCACACCAGTTCATCTATAGCATTTTTCTAGGTTCCACATATATGCATTAATATACGATATTTGTTTTTCTCTTTCTGACTTAGCTCACTCAGTATCACTAGATGCATCCACATCTCCACAAATGACCCAATTTTGTTCCTTTTTATGGCTGAGTAATACTCCATTGTGTATATGTACCACATCTTCTTTATCCTTTAATCTGTTGATGGACATTTAGGTTGCTTCCATCTCCTGGCTATCGTAAATAGTGCTGCAATGAACATAGTGGTTGCGTGTGTCTTTTTGAATTATGGTTTTCTCTAGATATATTCCCAGTAGAGGGATCGCTGGGTCATATGGTAATTCTATTTTTAGTTTTTTAAGGAACCTCCATACTATTCTCCATAGTGGCTGTATCAATTTACATTTCCACCAACAGTGCAAGAGGGTTCCCTTTTCTCCACACCCTCTCCAGCGTTTGTTGTTTGTAGATTTTCTGATGATACCCATTCTAACTGGTGTGAGGTGATATCTCATTGTAGTTGTGATTTGCATTTCTCTAATAATTAGTGATGTTCAGCAGGTTTTCAGGTGCTTCTTGGCCATCTGTATGTCTTCTTTGGAGACATGTCTATTTAGGTCTTCTGCCCATTTTTTCATTGATTGTTTTTTTTAATATTGAGCTATATGAGCTGTTTATATATTTGGGAGATTAATCCTTTGTCCGTTGATTCATTTGCCAATATTTTCTCCCATTCTGAGGGTTGTCTTTTTGTCCTGTTTATGGTTTCCTTTGCTGTGCAAAAGATTTTAAGTTTCATTACGTCCCATTTGTTTATTTTTGTTTTTATTTTCTCTAGAAGATGGATCAAAAAAGATCTTGCTGTGATTTATGTCAAAGAGTGTTCTTCCTGTGTTTTCCTCTAAGAGTTTTATAGTGTCTGGCCTTACATTTAGGTCTCGAATCCATTTTGAGTTTATTTTTGTGTATGGTGTTAGGGAGTGTTCTAATTTCATTCTTTTACATGTAGCTATCCAGTTTTCCAGCAGCACTTATTGAAGAGACTGTCTTTTCTCCATTGTATATCCTTGCCTCCTTTGTCATAGATTAGTTGACCGTAGGTGCGTGAGTTTATCTCTGGGCTTTCTGTCCTGTTCCATTGAGCTGTATTTCTGTTTTTGTGCCAGGACCATATTGTCTTGATTACTGTAGCTTTGTAGTATAGTGTGAAGTCTGGGAGCCTCATTCCTCCAGCTCCGTTTTTATCCCTCAAGACTGCTTGGGCTATTTAGGATCTTTTGTGTCTCCAAACAAGTTTTAAGATTTTTTTGTTCTAGTTCTGTAAAAAATGCCATTGGTAATTTGATAGGGATTGCATTGAATCTGTAGATTGCTTTGGGTAGCATATTCATTTTCAAAATACTGATTCTTCCAATCCAAGAACATGGTATATCTCTCCATCTGTTGGTATCATCTTTAATTTCTCTTTATTTTGCGGTATGCGGGCCTCTCACTGTTGTGGCCTCTCCCGTTGTGGAGCACAGGCTCCGGACGTGCAGGTTCAGCGGCCATGGCTCACAGGCCCAGCCGCTCTGCGGCATGTGGGATCTTCCCGGACCGGGGCACAAACCCACGTCCCCTGCCTCATCAGGCGGACGCCCAACCACTGCACCACCAGGGAAGCACCATCTTTAATTTCTTTCATCAGTGTCTTATAGTGTTCTGCATACAGGTCTTTTGTCTCCCTAGGTAGGTTTATTCCTAGGTATTTTATGCTTTTCATTGCAGTGGTAAATGGGAGTGTTTCCTTAATTGCTCTTTCAGATTTTTCATCATTAGTGTATAGGAATGCAAGAGATTTTTTGGCATTAATTTTGTATCCTGCAACTTTACCATATTCATTGATTAGCTCTAGTAATTTTCTGGTGGCATCTTTAGGATTCTCTATGTATAGTATCATGTCATCTGCAAACAGTGACAGTTTCACTTCTTCTTTTCCAATTTGTATTCCTTTTATTTCTTTTTCTTCCCTGATTGCCATGGCTAGGACTTCCAAAACTATGTTGAATAATAGTGGTGAGAGTGGACATCCTTGTCTTGTTCCTGACCTTAGAGGAAATGCTTTCAGTTTTTCACCATTGAGAATGATGTTTGCTGTAGGTTAGTCGTATATGGCCTTTATTATGTTGAGGTAGGATCCCTCTATCCCAACTTTCTGGAGAGGTTTTATCATAAGTGGGTGTCGAATTTTGTCGAAAGCTTTTTCTGTATCTACTGAGGTGACTATATGGTTTTTATTTTTCAGTTTATTAATATGATGTATCACAATGATTGATTTGCATATATTGAAGAATTCTTGCATCCCTGGGATAAATCCCACTTGATCATGGTGTATGATCCTTTTAATGTGTTGTTGGTTTCTAATTGCTAGTATTTTGTTGAGGATTTTTGCATCTATATTCATCAGTGATATTGGTCTGTAATTTTCTTTTTTTTGTAGGATCTTTGTCTGGTTTTGGTATCAGGGTAATAGTGTCCTCATAGAATGAGTTTGGGAGTGTTCCTTCCTCTGCAATTTTTTGGAAGACTTTGAGAAGAATGGGTGTTAGCTCTTCTCTAAATGTTTGATAGAATTCATCTGTGAAGCCATCTGGTCCTGGACTTTTGTTTGTTGGAAGATTTTTAATCACAGTTTCAATTTGATTACTTGTGATTGGTCTGTTCATATTTTGTGTTTCTTCCTGGTTCAATCTTGGAAGGTTATACCTTTCTAAGAATTTGTCCATTTCTTCCAGGTTGTCCATTTTATTGGCATAGAGTTGCTTGTAGTAGTCTCTTAGGATGCTTTGTATTTCTGCAATGTCTCGTGTAACTTCTCCTTTTTCATTTCTAATTTTATTGCTTTGAGTACTCTCCCTCTTTTTCTTGATGAGTCTGGCTAATGGTTTATCAATTTTGTTTATCTTCTCAAAGAACCAGCTTTTAGTTTTATTGATCTTTGCTATTGTTTTCTTTGTTTCCATTTCATTTATTTCTGCTCTGATCTTTAGATTTCTTTCCTTCTACTAACTTTGGGTTTTGTTTGTTCTTATTTCTCTAGTTCCTTTAGGTGTGAGGTTAGATTGTTTATTTGAAATTTTTCTTGTTTCTTGAGATAGGCTTGTATTGCTGTAAACTTCCCTCTTAGAACTGCTTTTGCTGCATCCCATAGGTTTTGGATCATCGTGTTTTCGTTGTCATTTGCCTCTACGTATTTTTTGATTTCCTCTTTGATTTCTTCAGTGATCTCTTGGTTAGTTAGTAACGTATTGTGTAGCCTCCATGTGTTTGTATTTGTTACAGATTTTTTCCTGTAATTGATATCTAGTCTCATAGTGTTGTGGTTGGAAAAGATGCTTGATATGATTTCAATTTTCTTAAATTTACTGAGGCTTGATTTGTGACCCAAGATGTGATCTATCCTGAAGAATGTTCCATGTGCACTTGGGAAGAAAGTGTAATCTTCTTTTTTGGATGGGATGTCCTATAAATATCAATTAAATCTGTCTGGTCTATTGTGTCATTTAAAGCTTCTGTTTCCTTATTAACTTTCTGTTTGGATGATCTGTCCATTGGTGTAAGTGAGTTCTTAAAGTCCCCCACTATTATTGTGTTACTGTCATTTTCCTCTTTTGTAGCTGTTAGCAGTTTCCCTGTATATTGAGGTGCTCCTGTGTTGGGTGCATATATATTTATAATTGTTATATCTTCTTCTTGGATTGATCCCTTGATCATTATGTAGTGTTCTTGTCTCTTGTAACCTTCTTTATTTTAAAGTCTATTTTATCCGATATAAGTATTGCTACTCCAGCTTTCTTTTAATTTCCATTTGCATGGAATACCTTTTTCCATCCCCTCACTTTTAGTCTGTATGTGTCCCTAGGTCTGAAGTGGGTCTCTTTTAGACAGCATATATACAGGTCCTGTTTTTGTATCCATTCAGTGAACCTATGTCTTTTGGTTGGAGCATTTAATCCTTTCACGTTTAAGGTTATTATATGTATGTTCCTATGACCATTTTCTTAATTGTTTTGTGTTTGTTTTTGTAGGTCCTTTTCTTCTCTTGTGTTTCCCACTTAGAGAAGTTCCTTTAGTATTTGTTGTAGAGCTGGTTTGGTGGTGCTGAATTCTCTTAGCTTTTGCTTGTCTGTAAAGCTTTTGATTTCTCCATCAAATCTGAATGAGATCCTTACTGGGTAGAGTAATCTTGGTTGTACGTTCTTCCCTTTCATCACTTTAAGTATATCATGCCACTCCTTTCTGGCTTGTAGAGTTTCTGCTGACAAATCGGCCGTTAACCTTACGGGTATTCCCTTGTATATTGTCATTTTTCCCTTGTTGCTTTCAGTTATTTTTCTGTGTCTTTAATTTTTGTCAATTTGATTACTATGTGTCTCGGCGTGTTTCTCCTTGGGTTTATCCTGTATGGGACTCTCTGTGCTTCCTGGACTTGGGTGGCCATTTCCTTTCCCATGTTAGGGAAGTTTTCGACTATAATCTCTTCAAATATTTTCTCGAGTCCTTTCTCTCTCTCTTCTCCTTCTCAGACCCCATAACGTGAATGGTGGTATGTTTAATGTTGTCCCAGAGGTCTCCTTGGCTGTGTTAATTTTTTTCATTCTTTTTTGTTTATTCTGTTCTGCAGCAGTGAATTCCACCATTCTGTTTTCCAGGTCACTTATCCATTCTTCTGCCTCAGTTATTCTGCTATTGATTCCTTCTAGTGTATTTTTCATTTCAGTTATTGTATTTTTCATCTCTGTTTGTTTGTTCTTTAATTCTTCTAGGTGTTTGTTAAACATTTTTTGCGTCTTCTCAATCTTTCCTCCATTCTTTGCTGAGGTCCTGGATCATCTTCACTATCATATTCTGAATTCTTTTTCTGGAAGGTTGCCCATCTCCACTTAATTTCGTTGTTTTTCTGGTGTTTTATCTTGTTCCTTCATCTGGTACATAGCCCTCTGCCTTTTATTCTTGTCTCTCTTTCTGTGAATGTGGTTTTTGTTTCACAGGTTGCAGGACTGTAGTTGTTCTTGCTTCTGCTGTCTGCCATCTGGTGGATGAGGCTAAGAGCCTTCTGCCAGTTTCCTGTTGGAAAGGACTGGTGGTGGGTAGAGCTGGCTGTTGCTCTGGTGGGCAGAGCTCAGTAAAACTTTAATCAGCTTGCCTGGTGATGCATGGGACTGGGTTCCATCCCTGTTGGTTGTTTGGCCTGAAGTGACCCAACACTGGCGCCTACCCAGGCTTTTTGTGCGGCTAATGGTGGGCTCTAGGAGGACTCACACCAAGGAGTACTTCCCAGAACTTCTGCTGCCAGTGTCCTTGTCCTCACGGTGGGCCACAGCCACCCCCGGCCTCTGCAGGACACCCTCCAACACTAGCAGGTAGGTCTGGTTCAGTCTCCTGTGGGGTCACTGCTCCTTCCCCTGGGTTCCAATGCACACACTACTTTGTGTGTGCCCTCCAAGAGTGGAGTCTCTATTTCCCCTATCCTGTCAAAGTCCTGCAATCACATCTCACCAGCCTTCTACGTCTGATTCTCTAGGAATTCCTCCTCCCATTGCTGGACCCCCAGGTTGGGAAGCCTGACGTGTGCCTCGAGACCTTCACTCCAGTGGGTGGACTTTTTTATGAGTGTTCTCCCGTTTGTGAGTCACCCACCCAACAGTTATGGGATTTGATTTTATTGCAGGTGTGCCCCTCCTACCATCTCACTGTGGCTTCTCCTTTGTCTTTGGGTGTGGGGTATCTTTTTTGGTGAGTTCCATTGTCTTCCTGTTGATGAATGTTCAGTAGTTGTGATTCTGGTGCTCTCACAAGAGGGAGTGTTTTGTGTCCTTTTATTAATTTTTTTCTGATTATAAAATAGTATATAGTTCCTGTCGAAATTTTGGAAACTAGAGCAAGTATTTTTTAATTATTCAAATTATTCCCACTAAGTGGTTTTAGGTTTTTTTAAACTCAAACTTAATATATAGGCACAGTTTCTTAAAATGGAAACTAATCCTCTTCTACAAAACATTTTATTATGGTTACAACTTATGACATGAAAACAACTAGTTGAAAAGTGACAATTTTAGTCTATTACCTGACTGTTCAGTAAGAACTGGTTTGACAACTTTTTTCACTCTGCAATGAATTTGATTCACTAGTTTTAGTGTTTTTCACCCAGTGTGTGTGTGCCCTGTTGTATTTTGGGGAGAATACAAAGAGAAAAATAATTGCTTTGCTGTTAAGTGAACTTGGGCAAGTTGTGTAACCCCTCTGTGCCTCATTTCCTTTTGTAAAAACTAGAACTGATAAAATAATATAGCTGTCTCATGGGATAAATAACAGGTAAAGCACCTGGCTTTAAAATAGCACCTGACACAGACTAAAAAGTAAATAAATGTGTTCCTCTTTGCTCTCCAGCCACAATGGTCCTTTTTTTTTTCATTGAAATATAGTTAACTTAAAATAGTGTATTAGTTTCAGGTTTATAGCACAGTAATGTGGTATTCTTAAACATTAAGAAATGTTCGCCACAATAAGTCTAGTTACCATCTGTCACTATACAAAGTGTCTACAATATTATTGATCATATTCCCTATACTGTACATTATCTTTTCATGACTTAGACTTATAAATAACTAGAAGTCTGTACCTGTTAATCACCCTATTTTGCTTGTTCCTCCACCCCCTTCCCTTTGGCAACCACCCGTTTATTCTCTGTACCTGTGAGAATGAGCCTTTTTTTTAATTCCTCCCATCTGTGCTCTCTTTGCCACAGAGCCTTTGCATATGCTGTTCTGTTTCCCTGAAGAACTCTTCCCTCCCATCTTTGCCTTTGCCTGGTTAACACCCATTCAGCCTTCAGATCTCTGTGCCAGCTTCAGTTCCTCAGGGAATAGACCTGTGGTTACAGGCCTTCAGAGGACCATATATGTTTGTTTGATGCTTTAGCTAAGACTGCCTTCCCGACCAGAAAGTCATCTTCAGGGGCAATGCTGATTTCACTCAGCACCACATCGCTGGTGCTCAGCTCACACCTGACCCATTTTTTTGAAACATAGGATAAATGAATGCTCTGGGAGGAGGAAACCAGTTTTTGCGCTTGCTGCCCCAGGCTTACCTGCGAGGTTATTTGGGAGCTCCTTGGTCAAAATAAATCACCACTTGCTCTCTGCCTGACGTTTAACCAGACCCAGGCTTTTCACTTTACAAATTCTATTACTGCGTCTCTGGACAACTCTTTTCTTTCTCTTTGTTCACATAAAGCCCCTCCAACAAGGCCCTGATGCAATGAGGCGTGTGGGGAAACGGCGGGACAGGGCCATTCAGATCCAAGAGGACAGAGAGGACCTTGCCAGGCTCACCAGGGCTGTGCTGTGGTCAGTCTTCCTGCTGAGTAGGAGATACCCAGGTTGTTCAGCCCTGGTGACCTTCTGGCAAGACATCTGTGCTCTGCACGACGTAAGAGAGTCATAAAGGTGATGCAGGGAAGAGGTGTTGCGAGGCTTTACTGATGTTGGGGGAGGGGAAGGGGTTGCTGAAGTTCCTTAGGGAGTATGGATTTGATAATAATGCAGTGGGAAGCCATTGCAGGATTTTAAACAAATTAGTTTAAATGGATGATGGGCCAGGTGGCTAGTGGTGGAGATGAAGATAGATTCTGCTGATGGATTGGGTATGCCAGGTAAGAGGAAGGGATGGCTGGTGGCTGGGTATTTGAGTTTGAGCTCAAATGTTTTATTGGCCCAGTCAAACCCAGACACCTGGCCACCACGTATCTGGGCAGCTATTACAGGGGAGAAGTTAAGAATGAGAACAGCTGAGAGATCATGGCAGGCTGGAGGGGAAGAGTGGGCAGTATCCAAAGAGGGAAAGCCTCATGATGAAAGACAGAGGAAAAGAGTAAGGACAAAGTTGGGGGTTACATAAAGTGAAGGGTGAAGAGAATCCCACTTTATTACACTTCCTTGCCTTTGAGAAAGATGGGAGGTAGGGGTTACAATGTGAAAATTAGGCAGTTTTAACTTCCTGTATGAGCCAGTTATTAGGGGTTTCTTGCAGGATAAATCTTAGAAACTGTCATTTAGTAGTTATATTGTCCCATTTTATTTCTTTAACATTTCTTATAAGGCAGGTCCAGTGGTGATGAACTCCCACAGCTTTTGTTTTTTCAGTAAATCTTTATCTCTTCTTTATTTCTGAAGGACACCTTTGCCAGGTATAGAATTCTTGATTGACAGCTTTTTTCTTTCAATATTTTGAATATATAATTCCATTCTCTCCTGGCGTGAAATGTTTCTATTTAGAAATCCACCACTAGTCTTATGGGGTTTCACTGTGTGTAAGTACTCTTTTCTCTTGTTATTTTCAAAAAAAAATCTTTGTCTTTGACTTTAGACAATTTAATTATAGTGTATCTCAGTGTAGTTCTATTTGGATTCTACCTATTTGGGGTCCTTTAGTCGTTGTGGATCTGGAAATCCATTTCTCTCCTCAAGTTTCAGATGTTTTCAGCCATTATTGCTTTATTTTTTTTCTTTTATTAAAGTATAGTTAATTTACAATGTTGTGTTAGTTTCAGGTGTACAGCAAAGTGATTCAGTTATACATATTTTTTTTTCCTTTTTCAGATTCTTTTCCCTTATAGGTTATTAAAAGATACTGAGTATAGTTCCCTGTGCTATACAGTAGGTCCTTGTTGTTTATGTGTTTAATATATAGCAGTATGTATGTGCTAATCCCAAACTCCTAACTTTATCTCTCCCCCCTCACTCTGCTCTCCCCTTTGGTAACCATAAGATTTTTTTTCTATGTCTGTGAATCTATTTCTGTTTTGTAAATAAGTTCATTTGTGTCATTTTTTTAGACTCCACATATAAGTGATATCATATATTTGTCTTTCTCTCTCTGACTTAACTTCACTTAGTATGATAACCTCTGGGTCCATCCATGTTGCTGCAAATGGCATAATTTCATTCTTTTTTATGGCCGAGTAATATTCCATTGTGTATACATGCATACATCTTTATCTGTTCATCTATCAACAGACATTTAGGTTGTTTCCATGTCTTGTAAATAGTGGTGCTGTGAACGTTGCATTATTGCTTTAAATATACTTTCTGTTTTCTTCTGGAATTCCCATAATGCAGATATTGTTTGTTTTGATTATGTCCTATAAGTCCCATAGTCTTTCTTCACTCTTTTTTCTTTCTTCTGTTTGCTCTTCAGACTGGATAATTTCAAATGTTCTGTCTTATAGGTCACTGATTCTTCTGCATGGTCAAGTCTGCTTTTGAGTTGTCTATTGAATTCTTTAGTGCAGTCATTGTATTTTTTAGCTCTAGGATTTGTGGGGTTTTTTTTAATTGTTTATATTTCTTTGTTGAACTTTCTGTTTTGATCATACATTGTTTTCCTAATTTCATTTAGTTGCCTGTGTGTTTCTGCAGTTCACTAAAATTCTTTAATTATTCTGAATTCTTTGACAATTCATAGATCTCCATTTCTTTAGGTTCAGTTTTTGGAGCTTTATTAGTTTCCTTTGGTTGTGTCATGCTCAACAAATTTTTCGTGATCCTTCATTCCTTATATTGGTATCTGCACATTTGAGTAAGTGGCCTTTGCTTCCAGTCTTTACAGGTCTGGTTTGGCAGAGACAGCTCTTTACCAGTCAGCTCAGTTTGGGTCTGTGCATATGTCTGCTGGTACCATCCTTGGGCAGGTGGGGCTTGCTATCAGGGTATATTTTGAGTGAGGCCACTGCTTGGGCTTTAAGGTCAGGGGTAAGGGGGTGGTACCACTAACCAAGAGCAGGTAGATAGGATTGCTGACTTTGTCCCCTGCTCCACAACTGCCTGGATTCTCTGATCAATCCTAGTAGACAGTCCAGACTGGGTACTACATTCAGAAGTAGATGGGGCTATGAGTTAGCTTCTCTCCCCTGGTGTGGTAGCAAAATGGGTCCCAGGGCCTACAGAGCTTGTTGTTTAGGAACCTGAATCAGGCAAGACTGTACACTGAATTCTCTGGCCAGATAGAGCCACTGGCTCTTTATTCAGGTGTCACTGTAAGCACGTGACAAGGAACAGTAAGCAAGGCTGTTGGATGGGCCACGCAGCCACCCATGTGCTCTGCTGAGATAGGCTGAAGGCTGTATTCAGCAACAGTCAGGGCTACAAATTAGTTTTCCTACCCAGGCACAGGGGGAGAACCAGCTCCAAGGCTGGTAAGGCTGTTTGTGGTCTTGACTCAAGCCACCTGTTCCCCAAGCTTCCTGGCCAAACGGCGCCACTTGCTTTGTTCTGCAGACTACCAGCTCTGACTGCCAGCTCTGACTGCTCAGCTATTTCCAGGCATTCTTGTCAGAAGCTCCTGGGTAGGGCTGGGAGCTTCACTCTTCAGTGGCCAGGACTATGACTCAGCTCTCTTGCCTGGGTATGGTGGGAGGGCAAACACCTGCAGGTTTTCCCTGTCAGGCTTTCTGGTCTGGAGGGGCCAGGAGCTGCACTCAGCTGTAGACCTGGTATGATTCAGCTCCCCTGCCTGGGAGTGGATGGAGACCAGGCTCCAGGGCCAGCAAATCTCTTCATTTGAGGCATGCAGACTTGCATGCCACTGAGTTCACTAGTCAGACTGCCCCGACTTGGTTCTGCAGATGAGCAAAGCTGCTAGTTGGGATTACTAGTTGGGTGCGCAGGCAGGGACTTGGTCTGCCAAGATCCTAGTGCCGCTTATTGCAAGCCCCTAGCCCCCTCCTTCATCACAGTCAGGTGCTCCGTGGTCAAGCCCCACAGATTCTCCTGCAGTCCCCAGGGGACAAGACTGGAGTGGGGGCTCCTGAGAAGCTACCCACAAAATGTGGGAGCTGGATGTCCACGCTGGGCTCTCTTCACCCCTAAAGGAACTGTAGGTGCAGGGGGACCTCCTGGCATGGTGCTGTGCTGTCCAGGGGAGGGGCAGTACCCTTCTAATGCAGGCTGTCTTGGTCTCTGTGGTGCGGCGGAGGCGGGGGTGCTTTAGCCTCACCCTCGTATTCTTGGATTCTCAGTGGTGTCTTGTCAGTGAACAGTCATCGTTAGTTCTTCTCGTGAAGGGGAGTGAAGTCAGGAATGTTCTATGTTGCCATCTTGGTGATGTCACTCTGAAGAGTTTCTTAGTATATGCAAATATGCAGTCACTGCTGTTTGAATTGTTTTTCATCAACATGTACTACTTTCAGCATTTCAGGAAGAGGAAGAATACAAATACTTCTAAGCAAAGGGAGGGGTGAATTTTAAAATTTTCAAAATGTGGATCTTATGATCTGCTTCCTTTCATAGATGAGAAGCTGTCATTTTTTTTTTTTTTTTTTTTTTTTGTGGTACACGGGCCTCTCACTGTTGTGGCCTCTCCCGTTGCGGAGCACAGGCTCCGGACGCGCAGGCTTAGCGGCCATGGCTCACGGGCCCAGCCGCTCCGCGGCATGTGGGATCTTCCTGGACTGGGGCACGAACCCGTGTCCCCCGCATCGGCAAGCGGACTCTCAACCACTGCGCCACCAGGGAAGCCCGAGAAGCTGTCTTTTTACATCTAGTAAACAATTAATGTGTGGCTCCCAAGTCCCAGGAACACTGCTAGACTCAGTATACAACAGTGAAAGAAGGGAATCCTTGCTCTTGTCAAGATCATGCTCTATGGTCATGAATGAGAGTGACCAGCACCATGTGATGTGTGTCCTCAAGACCCAGTGAGGAAACAAGAAGTCACCAGCTTTGCCAGACCCGTAGGAGCTCACCAGGAGAAGAACAGGACACTCCAGATTGAGGCAACAGAAAGTCCAAGGGCAGAGGTGAAAAATGAAAGTCTCTGTGGAATCTCCCTCCGAAGGAAAGTCAACTGTCCAACTTCTCAGGGGTTTATCATGGAGAAACCATAGGATTTAGAAGATGTCAGCAGGAAACATCACTTGTCTTTCCCTTAGTTGTATGATTTTTTTTCTTTTGCTTATTTAACCTATTTATGCTGGTAGCTATGCTAATGCTTAATTATATGTGAAAATTATAAACCAAAAAGTACTATCTAGTTCCTCAGTGAATGCCTAAACTTACCAGAGAGGAGAAAGTATTCAGTTCTTAATTTTTTCAATTGAGTTTAATTGTCCTAGGTATTAAATTTTCTTGTAAGAGTTGTTATGTAATCCAAGTTTTGCCGTGACTTCTTTCTTTTTATTCAAAAAGCTTCTGTTTCACAAAGTAGCCTTGAGATGAAGCAATCCGTAGTAATTCTGACACACCAAGGATAATACATGCTTAGTTGCATTGCATAGTTGTATTGATGAGACTTGGCATCACATGTACAACGTATGTGTTGCCATCTCTGTAAAGAGGTTAATCTCTCTTCATGTTAGGTTTGATTGAGAATGATTCTGTTTATAACTAAGCTCTAGATCATACTGACCCAGAATAAAATCTTTAGACTAAGTGCTTTATATGATGCTAAGTCCCTGTAAATTCGGTGAGTCTAGCTGCATCTGAAATACATACTAGCTTACCAATTAAAGGTGCTTACCAATTAAAGGTAAAACATCTTCTTAGTTGAGTGCTATGATTATAACAGTTTACAATCAAGACATGATCCAGTTGGCTTGGCATAAATATAGTAGCATTACAGCACACAGACACAGGCATTCATGTTTTCGTGTTTGTTAGCTTAGAGTCAAAGGTTCATAGAGGGGTATCAAAGTCCATTTCAAAGAGAAAAGTCTAATTTTAGAAGCTTGCAGTTTACACACCAGAGCTTGCCTTTCAATAAATAGCTTGTGTAATCTTCCTGCTGGCACAAGTTGAAAAGTACATTGTTGGAAGGAAAAAGAAAAAACTGAAGAGAAATGATAAACTTGTTTATGAAGAACAGGAAGAATAAAGTAGACATCGTCACAGATTTAGTTTTCATATTGTTGAAAGTATTTGGTTGCAAGCAACAGAAACCAACTCTAGCTAACTTAGGCAAATAAGAAATTGTTGGACACCAATGGGGTCACTCACAAAATCAAAGAGAAAGAATTGAACAACTAGACCTAGTCCTAGGGATTTCAAGGGCAGGAGTGAACAGAAGATATCTTTAGGGAGTTGCCATTAAAATGACTGTCAACTGTTTTCCGTCCTAGTGTACACTGCTCGAGTTTCAGATTCCTGGGAGAGTCTGATTGGCCTAATTTGAATCACTTGCCCACCCATTGACAGTCCCTCCAAACTACATGGAATGTGAGGGATGCATCTCTAAGGAAGAGTGGAAACTGTGACAGAAACTGAGGATCACGGGCTTCCCTGGTGGCGCAGTGTTTGGGAGTCTGCCTGCAGATGCAGGGGACACGGGTTTGTGCCTCAGTCCGGGAAGATCCCACATGCCACGGAGCGGCTGGGCCCGTGAGCCATGGCCACTGAGCCTGCGTGTCCGGAGCCTGTGCTCCGCAACGGGAGAGGCCACAACAGTGAGAGGCCCGCGTACCGCAAAAAAAAAAAAAAAAAAAATGAGCATCAGGAGCTGGACAGGGAAAAAACAGTGGATGTTCACTACACCACATAGCCACAATCAGTAGTAATGATTTTGCCCGACCAGAGTACATGGCCAATAGTTATTGGTATTTCTCTTCAGAAACATCTCTTGTCAGCTTTGTATTCATATGTGAGCTGTGGGAAAAATATTATGCCACTTTGATGGAGAGGGACCATTTCTCATGAATTTCAGAGTATCATTTTCATTTATCTTTGTAAATTGTCCAGATGGCCAGGAACTTCTGATATGGAGTAAAAATATTCTAGAATCACTTTTCTTGTTTGCTTTTCATTTTTTTTTCAGGAAGCTCTTACACTAGAAGTATGTCTTGCCAGAAAGTTATCATGATAATTCTCAAAAGGTGTATGTATATTCTTCTTTTCTACATCTCAACATAGAGAAAATATTCTTTGTCTCCCTGAATGGACTGACAGATTGTTTACATTTAAAGTCTGTTTCCTTAGAACTTATACCCACCCTATTCCTTCTCTACCACTTCTACCCTTCCCCTTGTTCCTCATAGTTCTTGGGCGTGTACTACTTCAGCAGGGACCTGGGGTGGCTTTCGTGAAACTAAATACAATCAAAAAGCCCAGGGAACAAGAATTAATTTAAATGTGTTCATTTAATTCAACCTTCTGCTGCAGCAGCCATTGAAAAGCAGTGGTCATTACTCTGTGCCGTGGCCACGGACCTCAGCAAGGACCACAAGGTGGCCAAGCACACTCGGTTCGTGCTGGACTAATCCCAGAGGTATATGGTTTCGCTCTGTGTGAGTCGTGTACACGTGGGACTGTCAAGGTTTCCAAGGACAAGTGGGCCCTCAAGTTCATGAGGAAAAGGGTGGGGACACACATCCGTGCCTAGAGGAAGAGGGAGGGGTTGAGCAGCTTTAAGGAAAACAGCTGCCAAGAAGTTCTGAGCCTCCTTCCCTGAGGTACATAATCCAACCTTTACAGGGAAAAAGCATATACTGTTTGGGACATTAAGCCAACTGTGAATACTAGTGTTTTTCAGCCCACTAGCTAGATATAGAGGGTGGATAAGATACATGTAGTGTGTTCCACCCACAGACTAAAGGTTGTGCAAAGAGAACTTGCAAGAAGCCAAAACCCTGCAACTTGATTCTGCAACTTAAATTGTCCCACAGTAGACAGTAATACATCACAATTAGAAAACTTCTATTTGGTTTAGTGATATCCCAACTACCATAGAATAGCAAATAACTGCTGCATGTGCCCAGACACAAAACTTTTTATCCACAGCTTGCTGTTCAGTTAATACAAAGTTTTGTGAATGGGCATATACATCAGTTATTTGCTGTTCTATGGTAGTTGGGATATCACTAAATCAAATAGAAGTTTTCTAATTGTGAATGTATTAGCCAGCCATGGATTTTGATCAATAAGTGGGAAATGAAGCAGCCTTTGTAAACATTAAGCCACATGCTCATTCAATCTTTATCTTCATATCCTAGTAAGTAAATTTGCTTTCCGTGTTAAACAACAGCAACAAAAGGCATACCAAAATCCTTGTATACCTTTGGGTGTAAACTTTTCTGGGGTTTTACATTATTATGAAGTCAAAGACAAATTTATAACTTCCTTGAGATAGCTAAAACTTGCATAGCAACCTCTTTAAGTAGGGATAAATTATTACAAAGAAATTGATCCTGCATTATTTTCTACTCAGGACAGGGTTTTGGTTAAATACATTTTTGTTCTGTTTTAAAATCTCTTATACGTGCTTTGTCCATCTACTAGTTAGCTGCAAAGCAGCTGACCTCAGGCAAAGTTAAGTCCCTTGGGAAGTCCAGTACCTAGAGATAGGGAGACAATTTTGCTTGACATTGACACTATTTAGTTAGAAGTAACTATAAGTGTTTCGGTAGATCAGTGGAAATTGATTTTGGATGTTAGATAGTAGAAACTTCTTTTACCTTGAGGAGAACATAAATATTATCAATAATATCCATTAAAATATGCATAGGGGAAGAATGGAAAATAAGGCATAGAAGTAATTCCAACCCACAGGGGTTTTATGAAGATTGGCTGAGGTAAACTGAGGAGTGTTACAATACATAATAAATTCTCTTTGGCCATTATAGCTTTTTTAAATTGTTGGCTCTTATTTTTACCAATCTGAGTTTTCATTGGCCTTTGTTTTTCTTACACAGTTAGAGGGAAAGGAATTATGATATGACCTTAAAAATCTCTGTGCCTCAGTTTTCTTCTAGTACTTCTTTATAGGGTTGCTGTGAGGATTAAGTGAGTTAATACATGTAAGGCACTTAGAACAGTGCCTGGCACATAATAAACACTATTTATATGTTAACTATTATTATTGTTAAGAACGATCCAAATACAGTGCTCAAGAGTGGAGAAGTCAGAATTCTAATAGGTTGCTATAGTAACTTAGACTCAAAGCTATAAAAATTTAGCTGACCTTCCTATCAAAGTTCAGTGATAATTCTGCTACATAAGCCTCTGGTATTCTTTTGTTATATCCACTCAGCAAATGTTCATTCTGAACCTAATGTGTCGGGCCGTGTGCCAGGTTTTGTGAGAGCTATGGAGCCCAAATGGATATAGACACTGCCCTCATGATACTTAAATAAGAACAAAAATAGCTATAATAAAAAAATATGCTAAGTATAGTAGGAACTTGCACTCAGAAGAGGGAGAGATTTACTTTCAGTTAGGAAAATCTTGAAGGAAATAGCACTTGAACTAGGTCTGAGTGGATGTGACGTTCAGAGATGGAATGAGGAAGAAACAGATTTGTCATTGGAGGACACGATGTGAGGAAAGGAGTGGGTCTGTGCTGGAAAGGTGGTCCAGGCTGTCTTTAGTTGTACCTTCCCTGTTGTAAAATGAGGGTGGAGGTGCTAAAAATGGTAGATACTGGTTGAACATAATACTGCTGCCAAGCATTTTGCAGGTATTTCACGTTTGTTACTGAATTCCACACAATAACCAGATGAGCTAAGTATTATTTTCCCTATTTTAGAGGTGAGGAAAAGTTGTATACTTAGAAAGTAACTGCACAACCATTTAAGCACAGGAGTGGTTGATGGCAAAAGCCTGGGTTTCTTTCTAACATACCTGGCTGCCTCTTCAAAATCGCAAGCGATTGGTTGACAGATAATTAAACACATTCTACCATCTTGAGAATACTAATTGATACCAATTAGAATTTTCTTCATTACCACTTCTACAGTTTCAGCAAACAGATTTTCTGCCTCCGGCGTTTCCCAGAAACCCCTGATAAGAAGGTTTGTCTTTCCCCAAGACTGTTTCTGAAAAGGTTGCTGGTGAGCATGCAGTCCGTGCAGAGTTGGATGGTCGTTCTGGCTGTAGTGACTTGGGGTCCCACATCTACAGGCTGGACCCTCTCCTTTTTCAGTATCAGATAAATAGCGTTATCTGTGTGATCAAGTTCAAACTCAGAATGGAATTCAGGGACTCTGTGCCTTGGCTCCATTCACTTCCTGGCTTTGTTTCCAGATCTATAAAATAGCAGTAAAAATACTTTTATATGCTTCAAGGTTTATTGTGGGATAAGATAAAATTTAGTACATGGAATACTTCGTAAACTATTCACTGCCTTATAAATATTGTTTCTATAATCATAGGCTTGTGAAACAGTTACATCCTCAGAGGATACATAGGCGTCTTTGTTCCTACACTTGAGTGGCTTCAGATGGCTTATTTTAGCTTCTCCTTTTTTCTAACAGACTCAACTGTCATGTCTTTGTATTGTCATTATGCTTCCCTCCAACAGCCCACTCCTCTCTCAATTTGCTTTTAATCAGCAGTCAACTAGGAAACCACATAATAGAACTTGCTGGCACTATGTCTAAAATTAAAGAAATTTTGTTCTTCTCTTTAACAAGGGGTGAGAGGAAATTTTTTTTAAATCTCAATTGGCTTAAAATTTCATATTAATTTTTTAAATCTTATCAGTTTTTAAGCATTTTTAGAAATTAATAATGCATGCACTTAATCTTTCAAACAATGCAAAAGCATATAAAATAAAAAAGATCTGATCCCATCCTCCCTTTCCTTCCCAACAACTCCCTAGAAATAATCACTATTTACTGGTATGAATATATGAGATAAGCACATAATGGTCTGCAACTTACTTTTTGACCAAACTGTTGAGCTTTTAGTGTCAGTACATTATTGGTTATTGCTACGTAATAGAACCCCAGAACTTAGTGGTTTGACTATATTTATTACCTGAGTTCCTGTGAGTCAGGAGTTCAGTAGCGGCTCAACTGGGCACTTAGCTGGAGGTAGATTGAGGTTGCAGTACTGGAGGCTTGAGTGGGGCTGAAGGCTTTACTTCTAAGGTGAAAAAACTCACAGACAGGCTGTTGGCAGGAGGCCTCAGTTCCTCTCTCTATAGGGTTGCTTGAGGATCTTCACAACATGGTAGCAGGCTTCCCCAAGAATGAGCCATCTTAGAGATTCACTAGATCCTAGAGAGAGCCAAGTAGAAGCAATCCTTTTTCTGACCTAGCCTCCGAAGTTACATCATTTTGCCATATTCTTTGCTGGAAGCAAGTTTCTAAGTTAGGTCCACATACAAGGGAAGTGAAATTAGACTTCACCTTTTGAAGGGAGGCATATCAAAGAATTTGTGGATATGTTTTAAACCACCAGAGTATGTATAGCTCTCTCATTCATTTTCATGTTTGTGTTACGTTCCATAGTATGGAGGTACCATAATTTCTTTAACCATGCCCCCATTAGTAGATACTGTTACTCATCTAAACAGTGCTTCAGTGAATACGCACATACACCTTTACCAACTTGAGCTAGAATTTAGCCAGATACGTAAAAGTAGTTGTTGGGTTCTGAAGGTGGGCCAAAGGGGATGGATCCCTTAAAACTAAAGAGCTGGAATGCATGAAGGCATGTTTTGCCTTTCAGCTGTGTTCTGGCTAGATGGTTCAGAAAGATATTGGAGTTAGTCATTTCATGTAATCAGACTCATACAAACAGAAAACATCTCAAAATATTCTTGGTATTAAAAACAAGTTTAATACTATGAGAAATGTGTGAATTAGGGGTATAGATGTCAACATGAGTGAAATTTATTAATGTAATATTGAGTAAAAAAAACAAGAACAGAAAAATATATAGCATGATGCTAGTTATATAAAATTTAAATGTGAAAAACAGTATTTTGTTGCTTAGAAATAGTGTACAGTAAAAATACAAAGAAATCTATGATAAATTCAGGGTAGTGGTTACTTGGAATGGACTGCAGTTGAGGAGGTACACACTTTTAGGGGGTTTCTTAATTGGCAGTTTTATTTCTTTATCAGAATAATGAGGACACAGATGTTGGTATTATTCTTTGTACTTTTTTGGTACATCTACAGTTATCACAATGAAAATTATGAGAGGCTCTTGATTTTTAAATTCTGAGCTCTTATTTTAGCTTCAACTTTTGCTATTAAGTATATACATTTGTTTATTGATGGTGATTTTAGTGCAGTGAAGATAGTCAAAAATTAATTAATTTTTAGGTAAAGTTAATATCTAAAGTAAATACAGTAGGCTCTGGGATTCAGGTGGATTTTCATCAGGAGACAATGAGCAAATCAATGAAAAGATTACCAGGCTCGGAGGAGTCCAACGACCTGTGTTATGGTCTGTTCACCACCATGTCTGACAGCGATTTGGAGCATTTAGTTAACTTGAGTCACAGTTTTCTCATCTGTAAATTGCAGGGAGCAAACCCACTTCTTGGTGCTATTATACAGATCACATGAAATTTTTTAAAAATTAAAAATATGAAAAGCACCTAGTCCAGTTACTGGTGCAGCAGATGTTCATTATTTTCTTCCTACTCCCACAGATTACTGCCATCATGATTCTGGTACCATGTCTAGCATTTAAGCAAGTATGTATTTTTGGTAATTATGTAAAGTTTGCATTTTTCTTTTGTCATGTAAGAAAAAATGTTCAGTATTAAATATTCGAATGCCTTTATACAATGAGTTAAAATTATTTAATAGTGGATTATAAACTGTACAGTTGTCATCTCTAGGGATTTCTTTTTGCTGACATTTGAGCAGACAGTTTTTTTGCTGACTGAGTATCTCTTTGTTGTGTTGCTTTGAGCTCGTTAACGACCAAATTCTTATGTGGCAGCTGCACATTACACATGCTTATTCTCCGTGTTCAGACCATAAATCTTCTGTGACTGAGTGACAACACCACCTGCAGAGTCTTTTGATGTTGCAGATATAGCACTAATAATGTTATTTCAGACCTGTTTTCTCATACATTTTAGCGCTACTGGGACAATGAAATGATATTTCAGGATATGAGAAGTTATTGTTATTGTTTTTTGTGTATTTTACAATGGAGACAGACTGGTAATATTTGCTATGTGTAGGATTGTAGAACATGGAACAGCAAGAGTATTCGGTATATACCCAGCTGAGGTTTGTTAAATACTTAGAGTAACTCTGAGTATGTTATCATTTTTTCTCCCTAAAATCTATTTTCTAGCTTATTCTTATCTAACAACATGTTGAAGGTCAACACTGGGGCAATGACACACTCACCCATCCCAACCAAAGCTTTTTGTTTTGGTGGCACTACTTTTTGTGACTGGCAACGGAACACAGTGCTTGAAAGCAGAGGCTCAGTTCACGTCCTGGCTCCTCCCCTTACTAGTTTGTTCTCAAGTCACTGAACCTCTCTGTACCTCAGTTTCATCTGTAAAATGGGGATGACCATAACATCTGCCTCTCGGGGTAATTATGAAGATTGCTAATATTTACAATATATTAGAGCAGTGTCTGGATCAGAATGAGGACTGTTTAAAGATTCATTAAATAAACACATCAAATAAATATAGCAGACAGACAGCTGTAGAGCATAGAGCACACAGGACTGGGCTTGGCTCTGTGGGCTCATCCCAGATTGGATCTGTCCCCAAACAGTAAAAGACACTGTCCTTTCAGTCAAATTAGTTATACAAGCTAATAAGGATAAGGAGGAATATAAAGTATCAGCAGATGATGCCTTCCCTTTGGCTTAACCAAACCAGAAGCCTAGGGGTTAAGGGAACCTATGTCATTTTTTAGGGCAGAGGGCTGGTGGGTCAAGGGTAGGGAGGGATCTAGAGGGACAAACAAAATATCCATCACAGTTTCTAAGACAAAGTGCATATTTATATATAGTGCATATATGATATGTAGATATGTGCATATTTCTATATAAATTTTCCATTATCTTCCAATATATTTTCTAAGTTTCTACAGAAAGAAGTGTGATCTCGGCATGTAACTGGAATGAAAAAGTCTCACAGTCACTTAAAGTGTATTTACAGCATTACTACTTCCTGGCTTAAACAAAGGAGGAACACAGTTCATTTTCCACTTAATTCAGAAAAGCCATTCCAAGCATGGTAGGAAATGTTAAAGAGCTGATAGAATTGATACTACTACCTCCGAGGTAGAAGTGCTGGCAAAACTATCCCCCAGTCTTTATGCCATATGCTTCTAATCTGCACCAATAATTCCTGTTCATAAATAGATATATTGAATTCTCTTTTTAGAGTAATAAATCTATGCCTAAACCAGTTTTTTCATTTTTCTTCTACTAGAGTACCATTGTGCTCACTCTGATGTTCACGTCTTCAATGGGAGGTAAAGCTGATATGGAATTTTCTGAATAAGAAAAGTGGTTAAAAGAACACTTCAAAAGAAACCATTGTCTAACAGACTGGACACACATTGTCCTGGGGAGTTGAGGTAGCTGAGAGATGATGAATGAACAGGCTTTAATTCTCTTGGTGATTTGTTGCTAGAGGACCATTTTAAATTTCTTCCCTGGAGCCTTGAGAAGGTTGCGCACTTGCCTCACAGCATTGGGTTAATTCTGTGTTCAGGTACACAAGGGACCTGATTAACCCTGGTTTGACAATTAGTTGTTGGTAGCTAATAACTAATTATTCAGGACATGAGGAAACACATTTTTGTAACCTTCCCTCCCCCTCCAAAAACAATATATTCAATAAATTCACATAGGGGAACTTTAGCCTGCCTATGGTTGGGAGCCAATTTTGTTTGCCCGACTTTTGAACCTTTGAATTTAATGAGGGGTTGCTGACACTTTCTCCCATTCAACAGCTAGGAATTTAGTTTTCCCAGATTTGCAAATCAGGATCAACTTTACCCAAAACACTGTGTGGGAGGTGGAATTCTAAGATGACCCCCCCAGTGACCCTCACCCTTTGTCTTATTCCCTCACCTGTGAATATGAGACATCATTCCTGTGATTATGTTATCTTACCTGGCAGAGGGGTTTTTGCAGATGTACTTAAGGTTAGTAATCAGTTGACCTTAAGACAAACTATTGAGTGGGCCTAGCATAATCATATGAGCCCTTTAAAAGCAAAGAGTTTTCTCTGGCTGGTGGCAGAAGTGGAAGTCGGAGAGATTTGAAGCGTGAGAAGGACATGCTGCTGTTGGCTTTGAAGACAGAGGGGCCACATGAATACAGGTGGCCTTTAAGAGCATGGAGTGGCCCCAGCTGAGACAGTAAGAAAATGGGACCCTCATGCAAGGACCTGGATACTATCAGCAGCCTAAATGATCTTGGAAGCAGGTTTTTTCCCAGAGCCTCCAGATAAGAGCCAAGCATAGCCACACCTTGATTTCAGCCTTCATGAGACCCTGAGCAGAGACCCAGCTGAGCCGTCCATTCGTACTTATGACCTCCACAACTGGAAGCTTATAAATGGTGTTTTAAGTGACTACATGTGTGGCCTAGAAGTATATTTTGCGACTAGTTTATCTTGAAAGGAATACCGGGGAGTTATACTACTCTAAGCTATAAGTGCTATGGGTACTTTCCCGAGAAAAAAGTTGATGGCCAGGGTGAGTGTTTGCTTAGGATACAGTTACTTCAGTAATGGTGTGAAAAACCACACATTCTTCTGTTAGGGAACAGTCTGCTGCTGGTATGTAATTTTTATGTGTTTGGTTCTTACAGGAAGGAGCTTTTACAAACCATTAACATTTATTAAACAAACCCACAACCTGTGACAGAAATCAGTGAAGTTTTTCTGTGAAGGGCCACATGGTAAATACTTGTGGCTTTGGGGCCCATATGGTCTCCATCGCAACTATAATCAATTCTGTCCTGGCATCACAGCAGACACAGACAATATTTGAGTGAATGAGTGTAGCTGTGTGCCAGGAAAACTTTATTTATGGTCATAATTTGGCTTGTGTTATCAGTGTCTTATCTCTGGGTTTTTTTTCTTTTTACTCATGGTTGGTAGGTACTAGTTATTCCTTTAATTTATCACAACTGATTTCTGCCCTCATTCGTAGCTTTTCCTGACTTGAATTTACAAGAAACCTCCCCCACCAAAAAAAGTCTCTTTACTGAATTATCTTATAATCTTGAGCATGTTTTTTGTTTTTTTGTTTTGCGGTACGCGGGCCTCCCACTGCTGTGGCCTCTCCCGTTGCGGAGCACAGGCTCCGGACGCGCAGGCTCACCGGCCATGGCTCACGGGCCCAGCCGCTCCGCGGCATGTGGGATCTTCCCGGACCGGGGCACGAACCCGCATCCCCTGCATTGGCAGGCGAACTCTCAACCACTGCACCACCAGGGAAGCCCTTGAGCATGTTTTTAAGTGACAAAATTGGTAGGAGAAGGACTATGGAATCTGTTTTATTACATAAGCATAGTGTATAAAACTTAATTTTAAAAGAGGCAAAGGTCATTCCTTTTATTTATTGAGGTATAATTGATGTGAAACTTTGTATTAGTTTCAGGCATATAGCATAATGATTTGATAATCGTGTATACTGGCAAAATGATAAGCCTAGTTAACATCCAACACTACACATAGTTACAAAATTTTTCTTTCTTGTGATGAGAACTTTTAAGATTTATTCTGTTAGTAACTTTTTTTTTTTTAAACGGGAGTCACTGAGGTTTATGGTTTCATTTGGCCCCAAAAATACACTTTTAGGGGGCCTCAAATTACTAGACATGTGAATTTGAACGTTCCCCACCGCCAGGTCCCTTCCACCCTTCGGTTCCTCCCAGGAGCTCCAAAGCCAAAGTTGAGTCTGTCCCCCTCGGGTCGTTCCACAGCCGCTCTGCTTCCTGGGGGCTGCAGTTGCGATGTGAATGACGGTGACGTTCCAGCTCAGGGGCCTCTGCCAGCTGCTGTCACATGATTGCACAGCACGAGTTTTGTTTCCAGGCCGTTTTATAGAAGGCTTTAGACTGTATTCCCAGCACTTCAGATTTGGACACCAGGTCATCTAGCTTCTCGCCTCGCTCTAACAAAGACTCCGCGGTGTTGTGCAGGATGATTTTGGTCTCATCTAGTTCAGCCTGCACTTTAGTCATTGGGTCAGCTTCTCGGAGGTTCTGGTATCTACTGAGGTGACCGTCCAGGCCTGCATACTGGATGGTATTGGGGAATCCAACTGGCCAGTCTGGCCTTTCGACCTGCTTGGAAAATTCGTCTAGTACCTTCTCCAGCAAGGTAAACGCCACCCAGGATGGGTATTCACTGTCAGCAATGACCACTCCCACCAGACTGTCGCTTCTCACTTAGACATGGCACAGATATTCTTGTTCTTTGACAGAAGCTCTGCTGCCTTTTGAAGAGCGCTCCACAGTCAGTTGACTTGTGAAGGTCATGAATTCCTGAACGCTGGACCTCTGGAAGAAGCTGAAGGAGGACACGTCGTACGCAGCTTTGAGCGGCACCGCCTTGGCATCGCCTTTGTACGGGACGCTGAGGCTGTACAGCTTCATGGCGCCGTGCCCTCGGGCCAGCTTCCCGCCTGGCCGCGGGACCAGCTTGCAGGGAGCAGCATGGCACTGCCCCTTGAGACCGCCATCAGCTGCTGACGGGTCGGCCACTCTCTTAGTAACTTAAATATGCAGTACAGTATTAACTATAGTCGCCAGTCTGTACATTACATCCCCTGACTTACTTATTGTATAACTGAAAGTTTGTACCTTTTGTCCTCTTCATCCTTTTCACCCACCACCCCTGCCCCGCCACGCCCTAGCTTCTCCACATTTGACAGCCGCCTATCTGTGAGCTCAGTTTTTTCTTTTGATTCCACATAAAAGTGACATCGTACAGTATTTTTCTTCCTCTGACTTATTTCACTTAGCATAATGCACTCAAGGTCCATTCCTGTTGTCACAAATGGCAAGATTCCTTTTTTTTTTAATGGCTGAGCAATATTCCACTGTGTGCGCGTGCGCGTGTGCGTGTGTGTCTGTGTCACATCTTTATCCATTCACTCATCAAAGGCCACTTAGGTTACATATCTTGGCTGTTGTACATAATGCTGGACTGAACATGGCAGTGTGTGTATATATATATATATATATATATATATATATATACACACATATCTTTTCAACTTAGTGTTTTCATTTGGGGGGGGGGCGCTGGAATAAATACCCAGGGGTGGATTGCTGTATCATACAGTAGGTCTATCTTGAGGAACCTCCAAACTGTTTTCCATAGTGGCTGCACCAATTTACATTCTCACCCAGAGAGCACAAGGATTCTCTTTTCTTCATATCTTTCCTAAGACTTGTTATTTTTTGTCTTTTTGATAATAGCCATTCTAACAGTTAGGAGGTGATATCTCATTGTCTCTCTGATTTGCATTTTCCTGATGATTAGTGATGTTGAACACTTTTCATATGTCTGTTGTATGTCTTCTTTGGGAAAATGTCTATTCAGATTCTGTGCCTATTTTTTAAATGATATTACTGGTTTTCTTGCTATTGAGTTATATGACTTCTTTATATAATTTGGATACTAACCCCTTAACAGATACATGATTTACAGATATTTTCTCCCATTCAATAGGTTGCCTTTTCATTTTGTTGATGGTTTCGTTTGCTGTGCAGAAGCATCTTAGTTTGATGTAGTCCCACTTGTTTATTTTTGCTTTTGTTGTCTCTGCTTTTGGTGTCAATCCCAAAAGTCATAGCCAAGACTTAAGGACTTTACCACCTATTTTTTTTTAGATGTTTTATGGTTTCAGGTCTTACATTAGGTACTATTAAGTCCTTACCCCATTTGGAATTAATGCTTTGTGTGTGGTGTAAGATAGCGGTTCAGTTTCATTCTGTTGCATATGGCTGTCCGGTTTTCCCATCTCCATTTATTGAAGAGATTGTTCTTTCCCCCATTGTATATTCTTGGCTTTGTCATAAATTAATTGACCATACATGTGTGGTTTCTGGGCTCTCTGTTCTGTTCTGTTGATATATATGTCTGTTTTTATGCCAATACCATACTGTTTTGATTACTATAGCTCTGTAATTATAGCTTAAATTTAGAAAGTGTGATGCCTCCATCTTCGTTTTTATTTCTCAAGATTGCTTTGGCTACTCAGGGACTTTTGTGATTCCATACAAATTTTAGGATCATTTGTTCAATTTCTATGAAAAATACCATTGGAATTTTTATAGAGATTGCATGGACTCTGTAGATTGCTTTGGATGGTGTGGATATTTTAACAATGTTCTTCTAATTCATGATCACAGAATATTTTTCCATTTATTTGTGTCTTCTTTAATTCCTTACATCAATGTCTTATAGTTTTCAGTATACAGGTCCATTACCTACTCGGTTAAATTTTTTCCTAGGTATTTTATTCTCTTTCATGCAGTTGTAAATGGGATTGGTTTCTTAATTTCTCTTTGTGATAGTTTGTTATTAGTGTATAGAAACGCAGTAGATTTTTGTATATTGATTTTGTATCCTGAAACTTTATTGAATTTGTTTATTAGTTCTAACACTTTCTTTGTGGAGTCTTTAGGGTTTTCTATTTATAATACCATGTTATTTGCAAATACTGACAATTTTACTTCTTTCTCTCTAATTTGGATGCCTTTTATTTCTTTTTTTTTTTTAGAAGATGTTGGGGGTAGGAGTTTATTAATTTATTTATTTTTGCTCTGTTGGGTCTTCGTTTCTGTGTGAGAGCTTTCTCTAGTTGTGGCAAGTGGGGGCCACTCTTCATCGTGGTGCGTGAGCTTCTCACTGTCGTGGCCTCTCTTGTTGCAGAGCACAGGCTCCAGACGCGCAGGCTCAGTAGTTGTGGCTCACGGGCCTAGTTGCTCCGCGGAATGTGGGATCCTCCCAGACCAGGGCTCAAACCCGTGTCCCCTGCATTAGCAGGCAGATTCTCAACCACTGCGCCACCAGTGGAAGCCCCTATTTCTTTTTCTTGCCTAATTGTTCGGGCTAGGACTTCCAATACTGTGTTGAATAAAAGTGGTGAGAATGGGCATACTTGTCTTGTTCCTGATTTTACAGGAAAAGCTTTCAGCTTTTCACCATTGAGTATGATGTTAGCTGTGGGCTTATCATATATGGCCTCTATTATGTTGAGGTACATTCCTTCGGTACCCACTTTGCAGAGAATTTTTATCATAAATGTTGAATTTTCCTAAATGCTTTTCCTGCATCTAATGAGATAATCATATGGTTTTTATCCTTCATTTTGTTAATGTGGTATATAACATTGATTTGCAGATGTTGAACCATCCTTGCATCACTGGAATAAATCCCACTGGATTATGGTGTATGATTCTTTTCATGTATTGATGAATCCAGTTTGCTAATATTTTGTTGAGGATTTTTGCATCCATATTCATCAGGGGTATTGGCCTGTAATTTTCTTTTGTTGTGGCATCCTTGTCTGATTTTGGTATCAAGGTAATGCTGACCTCTTAAAATTACTTTTGAAGTCTTATCTCTTCTGTTTTTTTGGAAGAGTTTTGAGAAGGATTGGTATTAATTCTTGAATATTTGGCAGAATTGACCAGTGAAGCTGTCTTATCCTGGACTTCTGTTTGCTAGGAGGTTTTTCTTTTGTTTTGTTTTTAGGTTTTTTTTTTTTTTTCTATTTTGTTTTATTTATTTTTTTATACAGCAGGTTCTTATTAGTCATCAGTTTTATACACATCAGTGTATACGTGTCAATCCCAATTGCCCAATTCAGCACACCACCATCCCCAGCCCCCCACGGCTTTCCCCACTTGGTGTCCATATATTTGTTCTCTACATCTGTGTCTCAACTTCTGCCCTGCAAACCAGTTCATCTGTACCATTTTTCTAGGTTCCATATACATGCCTTAATATGCGATATTTGTTTTTCTCTTTCTGACTTAATTCACTCTGTATGACAGTCTCTAGATCCATCCATGTCTCAACAAAGGACTCAATTTCGTTCCTTTTTCTGGCTGAGTAATATTCCATTGTATATATGTGCCACATCTTCTTTATCCATTCATCTGTTGTTGGGGATTTAGATTGCTTCCATGACCTGGCTGTTGTAAATAGTGCTGCAATGAACATTGGGGTTGCATGTGTCTTTTTCAATTACGGTTTTCTCTTGGTATATGCCCAGTAGTGGGATTGCTGGATCATATGGTAATTCTATTTTTAGTTTTTTAAGGAACCTCCATACTATTCTCCATAGTGGGTGTATCAATTTACATTCCCACCAACAGTGCAAGAGAGTTCCCTTTTCTCCACACCCTCTCCAGCATTTGTTGTTTGTACATTTTCTGATGATGCCCATTCTAACTGGTGTGAGGTGAAACCTCACTGTAGTTTTGATTTGCATTTCTCTAATAATTAGTGATATTGACCAGCTTTTCATGTGCTTCTTGGCCATCTGTATGTCTTCTTTGGAGAAATGTCTATTTAGGTCTTCTGCCCATTTTTGGATTGGGTTGTTTCTTTAATATTGAGCTGCATGAGCTGTTTATATATTTTGGAGATTAATCCTTTGTCCGTTGATTCATTTGCAAATATTTTCTCGCATTCTGAGGGTTGTCTTTAAGTCTTGTTTATGGTTTCCTTTGCTGTGCAAAAGCTTTTAAGTTTCATTAGGTCCCCTTTGTTTATTTTTGTTTTTATTTCCATTACTCTAGGAGGTGGATCAAAAAAGATCTTGCTGTCATTTATGTCAAAGAGTGTTCTTCCTATGTTTTCCTCTAAGAGTTTTATAGTGTCCGGTCGTACATTTAGGTCTCGAATCCATTTTGAGTTTATTTTTGTGTATGGTGTTAGGGAGTGTTCTAATTTCATTCTTTTACATGTAGCTGCCCAGTTTTCCCAGCACCACTTATTGAAGAGACTGTCTTTTCTCCATTGTATATCCTTGCCTCCTTTGTCATAGATTAGTTGACCATAGGTGTGTGGGTTTATCTCTGGGCTTTCTATCTTGTTCCACTGATCTATGTTTCTGTTTTTGTGCCAGTACCTTATTGTCTTGATTACTGTAGCTTTGTGGTACAGTGTGAAGTCAGGGAGTCTGATTCCTCCAGCTCCGTTTTTTCCCTCAAGACTGCTTTGGCTCTTCGGGGTCTTTTGTGTCTCCATACAAATTTTAAGATTTTTTGTTCTAGTTATGTAAAAAATGCCATTGGTAATTTGATAGGGATTGCATTGAATCTGTAGATTGCTTTGGGTACTACAGTCATTTTCACAATATTGATTCTTCCAATCCAAGAACATGGTATATCTCTCCATCTGTTGGTATCATCTTTAATTTCTTTCATCAGTGTCTTATAGTGTTCTGCATACAGGTCTTTTGTCTCCCTAGGTAGGTTTATTCCTAGGTATTTTATTCTTTTTGTTGCAGTGGTAAATGGGAGTGTTTCCTTAATTTCTCTTTCAGATTTTTCATCATTAGTGTGTAGGAATGCAAGAGATTTCTTGGCATTAATTTTGTATCCTGCAACTTTACCAATTGATTAGCTCTAGTAGTTTACTGGTGGCATTTTCAGGATTCTCTATGTATAGTATCGTGTCATCTGCAAACAGTGACCAATTTGTAATCCTTTTATTTCTTTTTCTTCCCTGATTGCCGTGGCTAGGACTTCCAAAACTATGTTGAATAATAGTGGGGAGAGTGGATATCCTTGTCTTGTTCCTGACCTTAGAGGAAATGCTTTCAGTTTTTCACCTTTGAGAATGATGTTTGCTGTGGCTTTGTTGTATATGGCCTTTATTATGTTGAGGTAGGTTCCCTCTATGCCCACTTTCTGGAGAGTTTTTATCATAAATGGGTGTCGAATTTTGTCAAAAGCTTTTTCTGCATCTACTGAGATGATCATATGGTTTTTATTCTTCAATTTGTTAATGTGGTGTATCACATTGATTGATTTGCCTATATTGAGGAATCCTTGCATCCCTGGGATAAATCCCTCTTGACCGTGGTGTATGATCCTTTTAATGTGTTGTTGGATTCTGTTTGCTAGTATTTTGTAGAGGATTTTTGCATCTATATTCATCAGTGATATTCTGTAATTTTCTTTTTTTGTAGTACCTTTGTATGGTTTTGGTATCAGGATGATGGTGGCCTCATACAATGAGTTTGGGAGTGTTCCTTCCTCTGCAATTTTTTGGAACAGTTTGAGAAGGATGGGTATTAGCTCTTCTCTAAATATTTGATAGCATTCACCTGTGAAGCCATCTGGTCCTGGACTTTTGTTTGTTGGAAGATTTTTAATCACAGTTTCAGTTTCATTACTTGTGATTAGTCTGTGTATATTTTCTATTTCTTCGTGGTTCAGTCTTGGAAGGTTATACCTTTCTAAGAATTTGTCCATTTCTTCCAGGTTGTCCATTTTATTGGCCTGGAGTTGCTTGTAGTAGTCTCTTAGGATGCTTTGTATTTCTGCGGTGTCTGTTGTAACTTCTCCTTTTTCATTTCTAATTTTATTGATTTCAGTCCTCTCCCTCTTTTTCTTCATGAGTCTAACTAATGGTTTATCAATTTGTTTATCTTCTCAAAGAACCAGCTTTTAGTTTTATTGATCTTTGCTATTGTTTTCTTTGTTTCTATTTCATTTATTTCTTCTCTGATCTTCATTATTTCTTTCCTTCTGCTAACTTTGGGTTTTGTTTGTTCTTCTTTCTCTAGTTCCTTTAGGTGTAAGGTTAGGTTGTTGATTTGAGATTTTTCTTGTTTCTTGAGGTAGGCTTGTATAGCTATAAACTTTTCTCTTAGAACTGCTTTTCCTGCATCCCATAGGATTTGGATCGTCGTGTTTTCATTGTCATTTGTCTCTAGGTATTTTTTGATTTCCTCTTTGATTTCTTCAGTGATCTCTTGGTTATTTAGTAACGTATTGTTTAGCCTCCAAATGTTCGTGTTTTTTACCATTTTTTCCCTGTAATTCATTTCTAATCTCACAGCGTTGTGGTCAGAAAAGATGCTTGATATGATTTCAATTTTCTTAAATTTACTGAGGCTTGATTTGTGACCCAATATGTGAGCTATTCTGGAGAATGTCCCTTGTGCACTTGAGAAGAAAGTGTAACCTGCTGTTTTTGGATGGAATGTCCTATAAATATCAATTAAATCTATCTGGTCTGTTGTGTCATTTAAAGCTTGTGTTTCCTTATTTATTTTCATTTTGGATGATCTCTCCATTGGATGATCTGTCCATTGGTTAAAGTCCCCCACTGTTATTTTGTTACTGTCTATTTCCTGTTTTATAGCTGTTAGCAATTGCCTTATGTATTGAGGTGGTCCAAGTTGGGTGCATATATATTTATAATTGTTATATCTTCTTCTTGGATTGATCCCTTGATCATTATGTAGTGTCCTTCCTTGTCTCTTGTAACATTCTTTATTTTAAATTCTATTTATCTGATATGAGTATTGCTACTCCAGCTTTCTTTTGGTTTCCATTAACATGGAATATCTCTTTCCATCCCCTCACTTTCAGTCTGTATGTGTCCCTAGGTCTGAAGTGGGTCTCTTATAGACAGTATATATATTGGCTGCAGCATTTAATCCAGTCACATTTAAGGTAATTATTGATATGTATTTTTCTATGACCATTTTCTTAGTTGTTTTGGGTTTGTTTTTGTAGGTCCTTTTCTTCTCTTGTGTTTCCCACTTAGAGAAGTTCCTTTAGCATTTGTTGTAGAGCTGGTTTGGTGGTGCTGAATTCCCTTATCTTTTGCTTGTCTGTAAAGCTTTTGATTTCTCCTTCAAATCTGAATGAGATCCTTGCTGGGTAGAGTAATCTTGGTTGTAGGTTCTTTACTTTCATCACTTTAAGTATATCATGCCACTCCCTTCTGGCTTGTAGAGTTTCTACTGAGAAATCAGCTGTTAACCTTAAGGGAGTTCCCTTGTATGTTATTTGTCATTTTTCCCTTGCTGCTTTCAATAATTTTTATTTGTCTTTAATTTTTGCCAATTTGATTACTTTGTGTCTCGGCATGTTTCTCCTTGGGTTTATCCTGTATGGGACTCTCTGAGTTTCCTGGACTTGGGTGCCTATTTCCTTTCCCATGTTAGGAACGTTTTCAACTATAATCTCTTCAAATATTTTCTCGGGTCCTTTCTCTCTTCTCCTTCTGGGACCCCTATAATGCGAATGTTCTTGCGTTTACTGTTGTCCCAGAGGTCTCTTAGGCTGTCTTCATTTCTTTTCATTCTTTTTTCTTTATTCTGTTCCGCAGCAGTGAATTCCACCATTCTTTCTTCCAGGTAACTTATCCATTCTTCTGCCTCTGTTATTCTGCTCTTGATTCCTTCTAGTATAGTTTTCATTTCAGTTATTTTATTGTTCATCTCAGTTTGTTTGTTCTTTATTCTTCTAGGTCGTTGTTAAACATTTCTTGCATCTTCTCTATCTTTGCCTCCATTCTTTTTCCGAGGTCCTGGATCATCTTCACTATCATTATTCTGAATTCTTTTTCTGGAAGGTTGCCTCTCTCCACTTCATTTCGTTGTTTTTCTGAGGTTTAATCTGTTTCACTATCATTATTTTCAATTCTTTTTCTGGAAGGTTGCCTATCTCCAACTTCATTTAGTTGTTTTTCTGGGGTTTTATCTTGTTTCTTCATCTGGTGCATAACCCTCTGCCTTTTCATCTTGTCTATCTTTCTGTGAATGTGTTTTTTTTTTCCCACAGGCTGCAGGAATATAGTTCTTCTTGCTTCTGCTGTCTGCCTTCTGGTGGATGAGGCTATCTTTAGGAGGTTTTGATTACTGATTCAACCTCCCTATTGGTCTGTTCAGATTTTCTATTTCTTCATGATTCAGTCTTGGAAGGTTTTATGTTTCAAAGAATTTATCTATTTCTCCTAGGTTGTCCAATTTTTTGGCATATAATTGTTCATAGTAGTGTCTGAACATTCTTTGTATTTCTGTGGTATCTATTTTGATGTCACCTCTTTCAATTCTGACTTTAGCTGAAAGTTTGTCCATTTGTTGTTTATCTTCTCAAAATGGCAGCTCTTGATTTCATTGATGTTTTCTATTGTCATTTTAGTCTCTATTTCATTTTTCTACTCTGACCTTTGTTATTTTAATTCTTCTACTAACTTTGAGTCTCAATTTGTTTTTTTTTCTAGTTTCTTTAGTGTAAAGTTACGTTGTTTATGTGAGATTTTTCTTGTTTCCTGACGTCAGCATTTATAGCTATGCACTTCCCTGTTAGAATTACTTTTGCTGCATCCCATAAGTTTTGGTATGCTGTATTTACATTTTCATTAGTCTTAAGGTATTTTTTGTTTCCTCTTTGATTTCTTCTTTGACCCATTTGTTCAGTAGCATGTTGTTTAATTTCCACATATTTGTGCATTTTCCAGTTTTCTTCTTGTAATTGAATTCTAGTTTCCTACCATTGTGGTTGGAAAAGATGCTTGATATTATTTTAGTCTTCTTAACTTTGTTAAGACTTGTCTTCTGGCCTCATATATTATCTATCCTGGAGAATACTCCATGTGCACTTGAGAAGATTGTGCATTCTGTTGCTTCTTGGATGAAATGTTCTGTATATATCTGTTAAGTCTCTATGTTCTAACATGTCATTTAAGGCCAGTGTTTCCTTATTGATTTTCTGTCTGGATGATCTATCCATTGATGTAAGTGGGGTATTAAAGTCCCTCATTGTTATTGTATTGCTGTCTTTTTCTCCCTGTAGGTCTGTTAATATTTGCTTTATATATTTAGGTGCTCCTATGTTGGGTGCATAAATATTTACAAATATTTTCTTATTTGTTTAACACCTTTATGTGATGCCCTTCTTTGTCTCTTATTAATATCTTTGTTTTAAAGTTTATTTTGTCTGATGTAAGTATAGCTACCCCAGCTTTCTTTTTGTTTCCGTTTGCAGGGAATATATTTCTCTATCCCCTCTCTTTCAGTCTCTGTGTCCTTGTATCTGAAGTGAGTCTCCTGTAGGCAACATATAGATGGGTGGGTTTTTTTAATCCACTCTGTATCTTTCAATGGGAAAATTTAGCCCATTGACATTTAAAGTAATTGTTGATAGGTATGGACTTACTTCCATTTTGTTAATTGTTTTCTGGCTGTTTTGCAGGTCCTGTATTCCTTTCTTCTTCTCTTGTTGTTGTCTTTTGTGGTTTGATGACATACTTTAGTGGTATGCTTAGATTCCTTTATGTTTTGTGTATCTACTAGAGGTGTTTTTCTTTGTGGTTACCTTGAAGCTTACATATAAGAACTTATTTATAACAGTCTGTGTTAAGCTGGTAACAACTTAAATTTAAATAGGTTCTAAAGCTCTACAGTTTTGCTCTCCCCACCCCCACGTTTTATGTTTTTGATGTCACATTTACATCTTTTTATCCTGTGTATTCTTCAACTAATCATTATAATTATAGTTATTTTTATTAGTTTTGTGTTTTAATCTCCATACTAGCTCTATAAGTGATTAATCTACCACCTTTACATTAGATTATTCTGAATTTTACCTTTACCAGTGATACTTATTCTTTAATATGTTCTCTGTTACTGATTAGCACCTTCTTGTTTCAGCTTAAAGAAGTCCCTTTAACATTTCTTATAAGGCCAGTTTAGTGGTGAACTCCTTTAGCTTTTGCTTTTCTGGAAAAACTCTTTATCTCTCCTTCAATTCTGAATGATAACTTTGCCAGATTGAGTATTCTTGGTTGACAGTTTTTCCTCTAAGCACTTTGAATATATTGTGCCACTCCCTTCTGGCCTGCAAAGTTTCTGCTGAAAAATCTGTTGTTTTTATGAGGATTCCCTTATATGGAATAGGTTGGGGGGTTTTCTTGCTGCTTTTAAGATTTTCTCCTTGTCTTTATCTTTTGACACATTAATTATAATGTGTCTTTGTGTGGGTCTCTCTGGGTTCATCTTACTTGGAACTCTCTGGATTTCCTGGATCTGGATATCAGTCCCTCCCCAGGTTGGGGAACTTCTCAGCCATTATTTTCTTTCAATAAATTTTCTGCCCCTTTCTCTCTTATTTTCCTGGCACCCCTATAATGCAAATGTTGGTCTGCTTGATGTTGTCTTGTAAGTCCCTCAAAGTATCTTCACTTTTTTTTCCACTCTGTTTCCTTTTTGCTGCTTTGATTGGGAGAGTTCCACTGTCCTGTCCTTGAGTTCACTGATCCTTTCTCCTGCTTTATCTAGTCTACTCTTGAGCCCCTTTAGTGTATTTTTCAGTTATTGTATTCTTCAGCTCTGTGACTTCTTTTGTTACTTTCTTATATTTTCCCTTTGTTGAAGTTCTGACTGTATTCATCCATTCTTCTCCCAAATTCAGTGAGAATCTTTATGACAGTTATTTTGAACTCTTTATCAGGTAAATTACTTATCTTTGTTTCATTAAAGTCTTTTTTTGATGTTTTATCTTGTTCTTTCCTGTGGAACATATTTCTCTGTTTCTTCATTTTCCTTGATTCTCTACATTGGTTTCTATGCATTAGATGAAACAGCCACCTTGCCCAGACTTGAAGGAGTGAGTCCATGTAGGAGATGAACCTTATTGTTCAATCCTGCCCTAGCTCTTGGTTGTCTCTCAAACTTTTTTGATTGTTAAGTAGTCTATTTTGTTTTTAATGGATGCTAGTAGCTGAGAGTATGCCAAGACCTGTCAGTGTAGGAGAGGATCTCAGTCAGCACCTAGACTAAACCTGATTGGAAGCTAAACCCTCAGGTAACAGCTTTCAAAGTATGCAAATATATACAGTTCTCTGGGACCACAAACATAAGTCCCACTGGCAGCTAGAGCCAGGTGATCTGGAGGTGTCCCCTGGGCAGCATCACAAAATTGGTGCCTCAGAAAAATGGACAGCCTCCTTTCCAGAAGATCCCAGAGACCTGGAATGAGGCAAAGAGAGAGTGCAAAGATGGTGTCCCCTGGCCTCCATTCCCGAGAGCGCCTTTGTAGGCCGCTAAAAGTGTGCCAAACCCTAAGCCTGCCCCTCAGGCCAAAGCTCCTGGACAAGCAAGAAGGCCTCTCTCTCAGAAAGATCTGCTATCTGCACAGTTCTCTGGGGGTGGCAGCCAGCCAGGAACTACCTTTGCATTTGTTACAGTCCCATGGGACCTAGGAACACAAGCCCCCCCTGGCCTCCAGAGCCAGGCAATCAAGTGCATCCCCTGGTGGTGTGGGGGGGGGAGGGGCAGCCACAAAAAACAGGGCACCAGACACATATACAAGTCCACTCCAGGATACACTGGTGCTCTGGAGTGTGGCAGAGGGAGAACATGAAGATAGCACCCACCCCCCAGGTCTCTGGAAAGGATTGTGGTTAGCCCTTAGATGTGTGTTTAATTAGAAGCCTGCCCCTCAGGCCTAGCTGATAAGATAATAGGCCTCTTTCACAGAAAGGCTGAGCTCCTGGGTCTGTTGCCTCTTGCTGTGTCCTGGGGAGTGGTAGCTGGTTGAGAGCTCTTTCTCTGTTGGTTACAGTCCTGTGGAACTTGTGAGCATATACCCTGCTGACCAGAGCCAGTCATTCTAAAGGTCTCCCCTGGCAGCAACCACAAAAGTTGGGGCACCAGAGATGGGCATAGGCTCCTTTCTGGGAGATCCTGGTGAGCGGGAGTGAGGGAGAGCAAAAAGATGGTGCCCACCAGCCTCTGTCCCTAGAGGGTACCCCAATAGGCCCTTAGACATGTGTTAGATTAGATTCCTTCTGCTCATACCAAACTTTCAGATTAGGAAATGAGCCTCTTTCACATAAAGTCTGGGTGCCTCTCAATTGACTGCCTCTGAGCTGGTCCTTGGGGTGGGGTGAGTCTGAAGATGAGTGCCCTTTAAGAGCCATTTCTCAGTTGGCTATGGCCTTGGGGGTCTCAAGGACATGGCCCCATTGGTTTTCAAAGCTTAGAGGGCTCACCTCTCAGGTGCAGGTCTTAAAAGTCGGGTGCCTGATGTGGGGTTCAAACCTTTCACTCCTCAGGGAGAAGCTACGGGTTTTGAGTTCCCTTCTGATTGTGTGTCACTGCAGCAGGTTGAGGGCAGGAGCGGGTTGCAGAGTTTATGGCGAGATTGTGTCAGCCTCTCCTACCTGCCTCAGTGTTGGTTTTTTTCTCATTTGCCCAATGTGTAGGAGTCACTTAGCCAGTTTTGGGGTGTCTTTTTTCCCAGAGGAAATTGTTGTGTAATTGGCTGTAGATTCAGTGTGTCTATGGGAAGAGGTGAGTTTAGGATCTTCCCATGTCACCGTCATGAACCAGTACCACTCATCACCTTTTCTCTGATTAGTAATTGTATAGTATATTTCTTTCCTATACCTTCACTTTCAATACCTTTCAGCTTTTTGGAATCTTAGTTTTAAGATATATTGCTTATGAACAGTTCATAGTTTTGCTATCCAGTTGATAATCTTTGTCTTTTACGTGGCCTGTTTTGTACATTTAATATAACTTCAGTGTAATTACTGCCAGGAGCAGTAATAGGGTTTCACCAGGTAAAGAATGGGCGGGAAGCATCCCAGGTAGAGGAAGTAATATAACAAAGCAACAGAAATAAATAAACTGCATAGGGAAAGCTCAGTAAATCTTCTGGAGCAGAAAAGAGTAGCAGAAGATTAGGCAGCAGAGGAGACCATGGCCTTGTCATCATGGTGAAGAGATAGCTTTTGGCCTTCCCTCCTTGCATAGTGTGGAGCACATGCTAGAAGTGATCGAGTTCTTCCAAAACTGTGCCTGGCACTTATGTAGAGTAAAATGAAAATGCAAGATGTAGTTCTTGCAATTAATAACCAACTAATTCCATTTAAAAGGTAAGATAGTACAATTAAGAGTCCAGAAAAATGCAAAATAAGAAGATAAATAATAAAATAAAGTTAAAAATAAAGGAGTACCTGAGAAGGATCGCATCTTTCTTGTTTCTGCAGAGCCTCCTAGCATTGTTCTTGGCACTGAGTAGGTATTGGGTTGGCCAAAAAGTTCATTCCAGTTTTTCTGTGACGTCTTAGGGGAAAACCTGAATGAATTTTTGGCCAGCCCAATAATACTCAGTGCTGGGAGGAGTGAGAAGCCAGGCTGACTGGAATGTGTTGGGGAAGAATAGCAGATAGAGTGAATTCTATTCTGTGGAGAGTGAAGATTGCCAGGATGAGAGGCTGGGAAGGTTTGGAGCAGGAACAGAGGAAAAATAATATCAGCTTGCCTGATGCCCTTGTGAATGTGATTCTTGCCTTATTTATTTATTTATTTTTAATTAGCTAGGGTTACAAATTGTGGGCTGGGTCTGTGGTAATGAAATAGAATGGGCAAGACCTATGGCAATATCATAACAAAGCCTGGATATTGTCTTACACAGCCCCGGCCAGCTCAGCCTTGGCTGAGTTGGGTTCTGACTGCCTTGAAAAGCCAAGTTTCTTTTCTGACCCTCTCTTGCTCATCTGCTTTCTGTACAGCTCTGGGAATGCACAGGATCGCCCTTCGGAATGAATTTCCTTAAACAAACCTGGACTGTGTCACAATTGTTAGTTCTCACTGTCCGTAAGGCAGATAATTGCCTTGACTGAAAATGCCTCTTTCAGCTCCTGCCAGAGTTTATATTAAAAGATTTAGGTAGAGTGATGATAGTGTAACAAAATGTGGGAACAGAATTTATTACAGATATACTATAACTTACTTAAAACACCCCAGTTGTTATTTTTCTGTGTTCATATATATAGAGAGAGGTTTTTTTTCCTTTTTGGAATTTTAATTTTTGAATTTAGAAGTTTAGGAAAATATATTTGATTTTCAGAAAATGGACAGCTCTTTATGATGATATATTTTTTAAAGCCCAATTTTCTCTTAGATTGCTTTAAATCTAGATTTTTCTTGATTTTTTTAAAAGATAACTTTTTAAGTTTTTTTTCTAATCTATATTTTTCAGTTCTGTGGATTTTTGGTCCTCAGGTAATTTGAATTCAAGGAGAATTTTCATAATGAATCTACTGACTTTGTACAATGAGGAAAGGCCCCTTTGCTTTCTAAATAATGAGTACTTCTGGGATTACACTGATACTTAGATTCTCTATAGCAGGGGTCCCCAACCCCCAGGCCACAGACCAGTATCAGTCTGTGGCCTGTTAGGAACTGGGCCGCACAGCAGGAGGTGAGCGGCGGGCGAGTGACGGAAGCTTCATCTGTATTTACAGCCGCTCCCCATTGCTTGCATTATCACCTGAGCTCCACCTCCTGTCAGGTCAGCGGCGGCATTCGATTCTCATAGGAGCTCGAACCCTACTGTGAACTGTGCACGCGAGGGATCTAGGCTGCGCACTCCTTATGAGACTCTAATGCCTGATGATCTGGCTGGGGAGTGGCTGCAGATACAGATTATCATTAGCAGAGAGCTTTGACTGCACAGAGATCATAATAAATCATTTGCTTGCAGAGTCATATCAAAACCTTATCAGCAGACTTCCCTGGTGGTTCAGTGGTTAAGAATCTGCCTGCCAATGCAGGGGACGTGAGTTTGATCCCTAGTCTGGGAAGTTCCCACATGCCGTGGAGCAACTGAGCCCATGCACCACAACTGCTGAAGCCCGCGCACCTAGAGCCCGTGCTCCGCAACAAAGAGAGGCTACCACAATGAGAAACCCGCACACCACAACGAAAAGTAGCCCCCGCTTGCCGCAACTAGAGAAAGCCCACGCACAGCAATGAGGACCCAATGCAGCCAAAAAATAAATAAAATTTTAAAAAGCCCTATCAGTGAGTGGCAAATGAAAACAAGCTCAGGGCTCCCACAGATTCTGCATTATGGTGAATTGTATAATTATTTCATTATATATTACAATGTAGTAATAGAAATAAAGTGCACAATAAATGAAATGTGCTTGAATCATCATGAAACCATCCCCACCCCCATCCGTGAAAATCTATGGGAAAGAGGTTCTCAGTGTTTAAAAATATTTCAAGAGACACACACAAGACTAGTACTAGCTGCAGTCTGTACTTAGAATCATAGAACCCTCAAAATGACTCTGTGGCACCAGAAATTTATGATCCATGATCTTAAATAGCTCTGTATTTTTGACAGCTATAATAGGAAATGAAAAACTACTACTATCCCGTTTTAAAATAACTGAGATTTTTTTTTAAAATGAATGTGAATTTTCAACTCTGGTTTAAGTGTGTATCTGATACCCCAAAGAAAACAAATTGTCACTCTTAACTTTGAAATATTTAGGTTAAAGGACAAAAATGGCACTTAGATAGTTTGGGGCTCAAGGTTATAGGAGTAAAGAAAGTTATTTCAACACAACACAGTTATACAAAGATACTTGGAATAAATCCAGACTTTGAAGAGGATGAGTACTTTTACTTGGTACTAGGAAAAAACAGGCTGCTTCATCGTGTCCTTGGTCTTGCTGTAATAAGAAGGTGGCCGGCTGGTGTTAATAGAAAAAGGCCTGGAACATCACTTTTTTCTTCTTGGATATTTATATCAATGAACTGAAAATACCTTTAAGAGCATCCTCTTCGATGTGCTGTTATTCAAATGGCAGTGGTGATAATCATGGAAGTAGATCTGACTGACTACTACTCAGCCTCCTATAAGGGAACTGTGTAGTGCAGCTCCGTAGGAGAGGTATATTCTGTAAAACAAATGCTGAGATACAGAGTAACCATTCATTGAGCAGGTCCTCCGTAGGAGGCACTGTGCTAAGTGCTCAATACAAATTATGTCAGTTATTTCTCCCAAACCCCTGTGATATCCCTTTTTATAGATGAGGAAGGAGACTGAATCTCAGAGAGGTTAAGTAACTTGTCTAAGGTAACCCAGCAAGTAAGTGGCTGAGCTGATCCAGAGCTTGAGCTCGTTCCCACCATGCCTGAAAAATATCACTAGCACTTGGTAAAGAGAAGAGCTCAGTACATGGAAGTGCGAATTCCGTCATAGAAAAATTGTGCTCCAGGGATAGTTCTCTTATTACAGAACAGGAACGGAGTGCTGATTGGACTGTCTTGAGTATTTTTTCAGCAGTGACAAAACATCAACTCATCCCCGTTTGTACTTTCTCTGTCTTGTCCCTTTTGCGCCTGAACATGGCAGTTGCTGGGACGGAGGGTGCATGGGTGCTCTTACTACAGCCCTTCACTTTGTTTTCCTGTGATTATGTTAGTTGAAACCAAGAATTAGGGTCAAGATATTTTTATAGCTCTGAAATCTATAGGTGATCTTAGGTTTCATTTAAGAAGTTTTGAGAGTAGTTTGACAAGTACCGAATGACTTAATTCATCTCACAGTGATTAGTTGCAAGGATCTGTGAAAGGAACAAGCTCAGCACAGCCACTGGCGAGTGCTGTGGCACAGCTGCCTGAAGACACGTTTTGTTAGCAGTGAAAGAACTGTGGTCCTGAGTGCATTAGTTTGCTAGGGCTGCCACACAAAGGACCACTAACTAGGTAGTGTAAACAGCAGAGATGTATCGTCAGATTGTCGACAGGGTTGGTGCCCCCTGAGAGAGGATCTTTCCTGTGCCTTTCGCCTCGTTTCTGGTGTTGTGCTGGCAATCTTTGGCTTTCCTTGGCCTGTTGGCAGCATCACCGTGATCTGTGCCTTCATCTTCACATGGTGTTCCTCCCGTATGTCTGTCTGCCTCCAAATTTCCCATTTTATAAGGACACCAGGTATTTAAGGCTCATCTTAATAATCTCATTTTAACTTCATTATAATCCTCTGTAAAGACCCTGTCTCCAAAAAAGGTCACATCCTAAACTACTGGGGGTTAGGGCTTCAACATATGAATTTTAGGGGGACACATAACACTAAATAAGTGTTAACAACTGTGTGCCACATACACCCCTTCCCGCAGCTCCACTTACATTAGCTGAGGTGTTATCCATAGTACGTAGGTCCAGTTTATTGAATCAGTTGTATTTAGTAAGGTGTCTCTCGTTTTCAGAATAATACCAAAATAAATAAAAGTCTACAATGATTGGAATTTCTCCCTCTGTCAGCCTGGGCCTGCTTCACGTTTGGAACCGACAGTGGGGAATTTGACGCTGTCGGCTTCCTTCCTTGCTCTGCCTTTCTCCCCCTCACTTCTCCTGGTTTTTACCCTTCCAGGATCAGGCCTAAAGGGGCTTAAGGGGAAAAGCCAGCTGGGATGTTCTCATCTGACGAAGGTGCCCCCTAGGTGGCGGATGTGGTTCTCTTTGGTAGATTCCGGGGAGACCCTACAGCTGGGGCTTCCCCCTTCAGCTCCCCTGATGCAGTAGGGCCTCCCCTCCAGCTGACCCCCTCACTACACACCCTTGGCCCCTAGCTTTCGGTGTTCCACTTCTCTGCTGGTTATCTTCATCCCTCTGCGCAGAACTCTCTGGGGAGGCTATCTTTTAAGGCAGCCCCATGCTGGCTGTGTTTCACGGGGCCTGGTTTGGTTCTTGGGAAACACGCACCTTTGCTGTCAGTGGAAATAAGAGTCTACTCCCAGCGCAGCCTTTTAAACTCTGCTGACAGGTAGAGACAGCTCAGCCATAGCCTCTCGCCTTTAGAGTTACTTTTCAGGCTTGAGTCAAATCTTAGTCTTCGTCGCTTCAGGTCCAGGAGATACTGGGCCTGCTCTTCAGGTGACTCCCTCGGCTTAGTTTGAGGCGAGGGGCTGCGTTCTCCTCTTTTCCTCCGTGGGCAGAGGTGGCGGTGGACACAGAGCACACTTGACACTCTCCAGTAACGTACCCTCTTTGGGCCTTTATAACTTGTTTTGTTTTGATTTGATGTTTCTGTACTGTTTTTGATTGAGATATAATTGACGTATAACATTATATTAGTTTTAGGTGTACAACATAATGATTTATATATTGCAAAATGATCACAATAAGTAACATCTATCATAATATATAATAATGTATACAACATAGAACACCTATTTCATCATATTTAGTTACAAAATTTTATTTCTTGCGATGAGAACTTTCAAGATCTATTCTCTTAAAAACTTTCAAATATACAATATAGTGGTATTAACTGTAGTCACCATGTGCTGTACATTACCTCCCCATGACTTATTTATTTTATAACTAGAAGTTTGTACCTTTTGACCACCTTCACTCATGTCACCCACCCTCCACGCCTTTACAACTTCTGCTTCTCAGAGGCAGGGGGAGACTGGCTAAAACAGCAAAGTCAGATAGGGCTAAACCCTTTCCAAGCCCTGCATGGATGCTCTGTTCTTCTGACATCTCTGCAGGTACTCACTGAACCACGCCCTGGAGGGCACTGGTCAGTAGCTGAACAGTTAAGGGAGAAGGAAGACACCCAGATGTCCGTGGTGGGATGTTCTCTTTTGCAGAGGAGCACAAATGACTGTTTACTTATATTACAGACAAGGGGGTTGAGTCATGGAATGTGAGTTCTGACCTTGAAGAGAGCATCCTTGCATTGCAGTTATCCCATTTAAACATCGTGAAATACACCTTAACATAAAAATTATTGGCCTGTTTTGTCAATTTATAGAAAATTTTAGCTACTTCGTGGTTTCTGTAACACATTTGGATTTTCTTAGTGAAGAACTAACCTGTTACAGCTCCCTGTTTTTGCCCATGTTACTTCATACAGTATCTCTGAAGAATATCTTATTATGGCAGGGAGAAGAGAGTAGGCTGTGTGTGTGTGTGTAATCCAAAAGCAGAATTGTGTTCATTGTTTTACTCTGCAAAGATCATTCTGTTCTAAAGATATTATATAAATGATGGTTCTTTGCTGTATTTAATTTCATTATAATAGAATTCATTCTCTACATTAAAATAATAGGTGATTATTTCAACGCTAAATTATATGTTTATAGAGCATTCAGAATTGAATAATAAAAGATTAGTCCAAGTTCATAGCATTCTACTTGAATAATTATGATTTATTCACCTATATAATACAAAAATACTGATTCCTTTGGTCTTTTTTTAAAAATTAGGTAATACTCAGTGGAAGAGGTCACACAGTAAAGACCCAAAGTTCACAAAATGTGATAGGAATTTAAAGAGTAAAAGCAGATGGGCAGATAAGCACTATTAAAACCAGCCTGTAAAATTGAAAATAAATATTTGAATTCTTTGAATAAAAAGTCCAGAATAGGGGCTTCCCTGGTGGCGCAGTGGTTGAGAGTCTGCCTGCCAAGGCAGGGGATGCGGGTTCATGCCCCAGTCCGGGAAGATCCCACATGCCGCGGAGCAGCTGGGCCCGTGAGCCATGGCCGCTGAGCCTGCGCGTCTGGAGCCTGTGCTCCGCACGGGAGAGGCCACAACAGTGAGAGAGGCCTGCATACCGCAAAAAAAGAAAAAAAAAAAAAAGTCCAGAATAATTGTGAAAGGGTGATAATGCATGAAGTAATCACTTTTGGTATGTGACAGCAGCAGTGGTACAGAGAACCTGAAGGCCTTGTGCTGCTGTCACTGGGGGAAAGGAGAAGGCAAGCCCGGTGGGTAATTCTTTCCACTTTAGTTCTTGGCCATAAAGAGTAAAATGGGAGTATATAGGCAACATAACAAACCACTAAACCTGCAAGTAAACTTTGAGACTAGGAAACAAACACAGAAATAAATTACATCCTATTAATAGGGCAAAGAGATTTTTCATTCCTTAAATAGTATATACTAAATTATAATAACTAAAGTATCTTTAGTTGTAAATATCAGTTAGGTTGTGATGTTACAATGAAGATAGAGTATGAAAGAATATTGTTAAGACAGAAAGGTTTGCTTTTGGTCATAGGGCATTTTGTACATATATAGGTATTTAGTATTTATTTTTGGTCATAGCGCTTATTTATTTATTTCCAATTGTTTATTTTAAATTAACACCAATGATTCTCCTTTACAAAATTGGCTTTTGCTTTTTTTTTTTTTGCGGTGCGCGGGCCTCTCACTGTTGTGGCCTCTGCCGTTGCGGAGCAACAGGCTCCGGATGCGCAGGCTCAGTGGCCATGGCTCACGGGCACAGCCGCTCCGCGGCATGTGGGATCCTCCCGGACCGGGGCACGAACCCGTGTCCCCTGCATCGGCAGGCGGACTCTCAACCACTGCGCCACCAGGGAAGCCCGGCTTTTGCATTTTTAAAGGTTTCAGAAATAATTTTAGAAATACCTTCCCAATGACAGAAAATTATCACGAGTGTGAGATTTCCAACTAGCCACGTTCTGTGATGTTGTTTCACTTCCTAATGCACCATGGGAAGCTGGTTTTACTCTTAGGAAGAGTATCTCGCTCATGCTCACATCCTACTGGGGGGTTAGAAGCATGCAGCTACTGTTTGTCCTCAAAGCTTTTTGGAAGAATGTGGCAGAGAAACCTTAAACTTTAAAAACCCTTTTTATATCCATTGGTTTCATAATCCATTCAACTAATATTTGTGACATGAAGCATGGAATATTCAGACACAGAGATGGTTAAGACACTGTCCCTGTATCGAAAGAACTCAGTCTTCTGGGTTGTTTCTTTTTTTCCCATACGTTCACAAAAATTTCTTACTTTACGTAAATCCAGGCTTGGTTCCTGTTGAATATTTTACTATACGTTTTATGGCTTCTTGCTGTGTAGTGCAAAGTATTAATAAGCTAAGTATCTTTCATGATGCTGTGTTTGTTAGACCTTTTTCTTTATGTATGACCACGAAAGTCAGTGAAGTGGGAGTTAATTATCTACGTCATAGCTCTGGCTTTAATGTTTCTTCATATTCTTGCAGCCCCACAGGTACTTTTCAGCCATACAAGTGAATCTTCCAACTTCAATGTGAAACCATCAAAAACTCCAGTTTCCCCAGTCTCAAAGATGATAGCTACCACCTCAAAACCCATAGCAAAACCATCAACAACTGCAGCTGCCTCAGTCTCAAATAACGGGACCGCCACTACCTTGAAAACAGCAAAACCATCAACAGTTCTAGTTGCTTCAGTCTCAAATAACGGGACAGCCACCACCTCAAAACGCATAGCAACATCTAAAATGATAACACCAGAGGTCTCAACAAATATGACTTCCACCACCTTAAGGTCTACACTCAAAATCACAAGTGTTTCACAAAATATATCCCAGATATCAACATCCACAATGACCACAACCCACAATAGTTCGGTGACGTCTGTTTCTTCATCAGTAACAAGTATGTATAAAAATGGACCTATTTTTCCTATGCTGAAAAAATAGTTGTTAAAATGCCACATTTACATCATTCCATTCTGTAAAAATGTAGAAATTTAGACAATTATTTCTCATTTCCTAAATAAATTAGTTGTAGAGATCAGGAAGAGTCAGTTGACTTAGTAACTATCTTGTCCCTTTAAAAAAATTAGCTTCCAACTTAACCGTGCCAAATCATGACTGTATGAGATCCATCCGTAAATAAATAATTTATCCTAACATGGGATTTTATTTTGCATGGTTTGAAAACTTGTCATACCTTTAACTCTTTGAACCTCATTCTAGAAAGGAATTAGGCAGGCTCAGTCTCCATGATTTCTAAACCTAAATCATGGAGAACTTTGGTTTTAATTTGTGCCATAAAAATATTTTTTAATGGTATTATATATAGTCACATATGTAGTATTAGTCTCAGCACTCTTTATTTTTTTGCATTTGTTTAAAATATAATGCCTGTGAAACCATGAATTCAAAAACCTTAAGATTCTCTTTTAAGTTATCCAAAGTTGAAGTTCTGTTTAAAAGCTAGTGATTACATTTATCATAACAAATAGCAGACTTCATGGTTTCTTTTGTGTGTTTTTATATACTTCTATTCCAAATAGTTTATTTTTTTATTACTACAATTTATGTATTGAAATCAACTTTAATGTCTCAGGGGCTCTTGACTCCATAAAATTAAAATAGTTAAAATTCCCAATTTATTCAAAAGGAGAAATTTCAATTAGAAACATTTACTCAAATTGGATCCAGTTTCAAGATTTCAGCTGTTACCCAGACCTGTTTTGTTTAAGGCATGAACTCTTAAGAAAATTCGTAAAAGAATTAACCAAATCTTGCTGCCTCTGAGGTTTTGGTAGACCATCCAAGCCCAGTCTCACCTAAAGATCTTGGGGTTGTAGGCACTGGGGATTTAAGGGATGTGTTGGATCAAGTGAAGAAAACTAGAACCAGGCAGTCACTAGACACAGAATCATCTGGAGAGCACCTTGATGTGCTTATGATTCCCCCTTCTCCCCAGATCAGCATTCTTACATAGAAATTCAGAATGTTTTAGCTTATTACAATATGTTTAAAAAGCACTAAAGCCTTATTTTTTTGTTTCCTTTTGTTTTCTTCTAGTCACAGCAACTATTATTTCTAAGGAAAATAAAGGATCAAAATTTGATACTGGCAGCTTTGTTGGTGGTATTGTATTAACACTGGGAGTTTTATCTTTTCTTTACATTGGATGCAAAATGTATTATTCAAGAAGAGGCATTCGGTATAGAACCATGTAAGTTTTGATTGGCCAGGACTTTTTTATTATTATTAATTCTGTATTTAAATATCATGACAAAATATCAGAGTAGAGCGAGTGTTCATCTCAGGGATTAATAATTTATAGATTTATGAGTTATATTCCCATTAATCCTCTATGCCCAAAGCAAATTGTTTGTGTGCAAGCTTGTGATTATAATTATTTGCAAATGCAAATGGATATACCTATAAAAATGATTGTATTTTATTAGTGTCATACTTTTTTTTTTTTTTTTTTACCAGAGACCCAAGTTTAGCTAGTCCTTTTCACTTGCTTATACCTCTAATTGCAAGAAATACCATTATCAGGTCTCCTGAGGCTGTTGACCTAGTGTTACTGACAAACACAAGACATACTAAAATAACATCCTTGATAAAAACGTGATTTTTGCTTTCTGTGACAAAGAAAATAAAGAAATTCTTCTGACAGCCTCATTTTCCCTGATACTGAGTTGTTAGTATAATATACATTATCAGTTAATCTGTAGCAAAACTGTCTTTTCAGGTGAGCGTTATCAACAAGTCCCCAACAACAAACTATGTCATTCTAAAGATCTGATGGTTTTTGGAGGTATAATCTCCCAATTTTTGTTATTCCAAAAAGTCCTTTCGGTTTTTTCTTTTGAGCCTTATATGTACAAGAGCAAATCCATTCTTTTGATTGTTAATGTATGTATAAAATAAATAGAATAGATGACCATTATCCAAGATTTGTTTAAGTTGTCATATGCATATGTGTCTCACACAGGGTTTCCATGTCAGAAACACTTGGGAACTACTAATTGAGCAAAGTAAAATAGAATAGGTTACTTTACTATAAGAATACTGTAAGCCTTTGATATGTTGATGTACATTATGAATTTTTAGGAGGAGAATAGAGTATGAAAATATGTCTCAAATTTTTCATTGAACTAAGAAAACCAGACTTTAAAAAAAGTATATTTAAATTAGAAGTTACCTTCCACATACAGTATCCATCATATCGAACTTACTTTAAAAGCGCATCAAGGTGGTGTTTTGTCAGATTAAAAGCACATTCAGAAACATTCATTCTTTTCTCTTTTAGATCAACCCATAAAAGAAAAAAATACATGAAGGAAACTGACTAAACAGAGTTGACTCTAAAAATGCTTTAAAATTTGAAATATTTTTTAAAACCACTGTGTTTCTAGAAATACTTATCATCTGTTTTCTTGGTAAATTTCACCAGTTAAACAGAAGGCACATTTTGATTATAGTAAATTTAATGCAACTCCTTTTTTATAATATCAATATTTATCGATATACTTGAGGCTATAAAATATTGAAGGAATTAAATTTAAATGTGTTGTTTTCATTTTAAAGTGCCTTAACTACAAAGTATATAATTTTAGCTTTATGGACTTTTTCCTCACGTATACATGACCACATAATGCTGCATGCCCTGTGGAGGACATCAGAGTCCAGAATCCCCATAACTGTAAGGACAGAGCTGTGTGGCATGTAAGGAAGGCAGTGTGACTCTAACAGGAGTCTTATTCATATCAGAACCAGTAGATGGTGAAAACACCATATTTAGTTGAGTCTAAGTACACATTTTTGATTTTGTGTATTTCCACATTTTAACACCTCTGAGATGGATGTATCTTACAGTCTATGGGATGAGAAAGCATTGTGTTGTAGTTTAATAGGCCATGTTTTTCTTAGTGCTACATTTTTTAAAGAGTGCATTTTAAAGCCAGTAGTTTCTTTGAAGTTATAAATAATGACATTCCATAAGTAAGGACTTAATATTTGTCCCATTAAGGAACCTGAGACCTTCTATACCTAGTAATTATTAGCATTTCTAGTTTTCATTTATTGGATAATAACACTGATTAAAACACTGATTATAGTGTTAACTCCTGTATTTCTTAGAGTTGCATGGAGAGACAGTGGAGTGAGGTGGTAAGAGATGGGGTTTGGGGCAGACAGACTTAATTCTGATTCTGGTTCTACTGTTGACTAGCAGGGTGCCTACCCACGTTTATATAAATGATGTAGTACAGTGTACAGTGGTCAAGACGAGAGTTCACATGCTTGCTTAGCTTCTGATCTTCTGCGAAATGGAATTGATTGATTAAATAAATAAATAACATTATATATATATATATATATTTTTTTTTTTTTTAAAGTGCCCTCTCTCTGCTTAGGGGTACTGTGATGATTAAATGAGATATGGTTGTAAAGTCTGTAGCGTAACACCTGGCACATAGAAGATGCTCAAGAAATGATCGCTGTTTTGGTTGTTTTCTTTTTTAAAGAGGGTTATAATAGCTAATTGATGAAAAGTCACACAGGCACTGCAGAGATTTGAGCATAGGTCCATTTCGCAACCTGAATACACTGCTTGAATCCTTAACCAATACAGTATACCAGGTACTTTTTCTTAAGAAACTTTACACAAAGCAATGACAGTTTTGATTCTGAAATTTATTTATTACTTAAAATTATGAACTATAAGTAGTTTGATACAAATACAAAACATAAAGTAACTTTAACTTTTGATGTATTACAGCGATGAACATGATGCCATCATTTAAGGGACTCCAAGGATCAATGGAAAGAAGATTGATACAACCCTATCAATTAATTTTGATTTATTATTACTTTAGAACAGTATTCTCTTCTTGAAAATAGCATAAACAGGCCATGAATATAATATACAATGTATTATATAAATATGTAAAGATTCCTCATGATTGCTAAAGGTAAAAAGGGTTTGATTTGGGTTTTTTAATGAACATATGTAGCATACAGTTAATGCAATGGTTAGAAAATATATAGTAAGACAAGTCTTGTCCCATTTTTTTGTGTCATTGGTCACATAGGGCCAGTAATTGGAAAACATCATCAGTGAAGGGTATGATGCCATGTGTTCATACAAATAAGGAGCTTGTCTCAGCACTCAGGATTTTGCTGTCTTTGTTGGTCACACAAAGAACCTCAGTGCTGTTAAGAGCTGGATATATCCTAATTACCATTGCCACATAGCAGAAATTATATGAATAAGCCAAGTCTTAAGTATAATTTTAGTTGAAGTGTCTCTTCAGAAAGCATATTTCATATGTTTAAAGCTTAGTTATTTGGTTTAAAAACAAAATGCATGCCCTCCCCCACCAAAAAAAAAAAGTCAAATAAAACTAGAAACAATATGTGGGCTTATCCCTGTTAGAGAGCCATTGGAGAGCCTGTATTTTTAATAACTTCTTTGGCGCTTTCAATGGCAGTTGATGTAATTGCCTTTTTTTCCCTCTGTAATTTCAGTAAATTGCAATGTTTAACATAATAATGTTTTAAAGACTTAGTTATTAGTGTTAAATAATAAGTTAGATTATTTGCTACTGTGAGAATACTGTCACCACTGGAAATTGCTTTACTTCATGTTCAGCTGTTAATTTTATATTTAGTGAACATTTTTAACAGATGTAGACCTGCTTTCAATATCTAGAAATGGTTAACGTAATGTAAACACACCTAGCCTTAAAAAAAGAGACTCTTATATGATTTCCAAAGCAACATTTAGAACTCTCTTTAGTCCAAACGATAGATGAATGCTGTTTATCAGGCCAGGGATTGTGGGGCTCCCCTCAGGCTACTAAACCTATAGGATGAGAATGCCGCATTTTTGTGCACTGTCAATGTTACTCAAAGATTTGGGGAAACAGCATTTTTATACTAAGACACCAGTGTACTTTGGAATAAATTCCTGCGGAGTATTTAAGACAGAAAAGTTCCTGCTTCCTTATTTGGGTCCTCTTCCTCCCGTGCTGACGAGGGGAGGCACGTTCAGATGTACCATGTTAATGGAGAGGAAGCACGCAATATTGAGGGACACCATTATCAGCCAGCATATTTTGGAGTGTTTTCAGCTTTACAGTTTATATTCCAGCACTCAAAACTCAGGGTCAAGTTTTGACAAAAGAGGTATTTAGTCATACTGTGTACTAAGATATTGTTTCTTCTATCTTAGATGGTCACAGTAAATCACACCAATGTCTGACAGTCCAAAAATGAGCTAAGAAGTCCTAAAAAATATGTACATACATTTAATAGGAATTAAATGTAACTTTTGTGATCAGCTTTTGGTTTGCAGAGAATCAAGAATTCTGATATAAAAGGATCATTTCTACTCACTGTGTATTATGGCCAATTGATGTGATGAAAATGAATAATAAAAATTATCCAGAATATGGATATGACAGGATGGATGGATGTGACACATGGAATGTGGAAGAAATATTATGAAACACATGTGTTTGCATTAGTTTGAAAAAAGAGATGTGGGCTGATAAGTTGTATGTTACTAACTTAACCATAACTGGTCTTTTAAACACTGCTTCATTTCTTTGCAAAATATACTAAAGATACGTTTTATAGTAATGGGGGCTTTCTAAATTTGATTTGTCTCCTGCATTCTTGATATTTCAGTACTTTAAGTCAGTCAGAACTTTGTAGACAGGACTGAACTTTTCTTGAATACTTGTTTCTTAGCACTTTGAAAAATATAAAACCACTTTTTAAGTACTAAATGTCATTATTTGCCTTTAAAGTTTCCTGTGCTTTAGGTTCGAAATATTTTAGTTATGTCTTTTTTCTGTATATAAGTTGTATAATTTGTTACTTTCAAATATCAGTACTTCAATGCAATCAGGTGTTGGGGGTTTTTGCTTTGTTGTTTTGTTTTTGTTTTTTGGTTATCTGCAGAAATTGAGGGAAACAGCTATATAAACCAGTATTTCCCTTTGGAGCACATTTCCTAAGTGTAAATTTATCTTCCTTATTATGTTTACTTCAGCAAATGTTCAGTTTTATTTGCATTCTTTGATAATGTATTTACTTGAAGATAAAAGCAATTCAGATGTATGTCTAAATATTAGGTAGAATTCAACCTATGATTTTAAAATTTCCTTGGATAATCCATAGAATGAATAATTCAAATACAGATAATGAGAGCTGGCAGTATATTACAGTGATAATTTTGTATTTTTCAGAAAAAAATGTAAAGCAAATTTCTGTTACTTTTTTCTTTTTATTACAATGACCAACTTTTGGCATTTCATTGTTACTGAGATCTATTTTTAGAATAAAATTTTGTTAAGAGTAGTATATGGTTTTGCTTCATTTTATCAAACTCAAGAGAAATTAACAAATAGAAAATGCCCAAAGTAAAAAGGCAGATCGTGGTGGCTAATCTGACACTGTAAGTGTGGTTGCCTGGTTCAGCAGCAGCAGGAACATCACCTGGAAACTTGTTAAAAGTGCAAATTCTTGAGTCCCATCCCAAACCTACTGAATCACAAACTCTGGGGTGGAGCCCAGCAGTGTTTTAGCAATCCTATCAGGTTATTCTGATGAACACCAGAGTATGAGAGGCACTGCTCAAAGGATTTTCATTTGAAGCCTCTTATTTGTTCTTCTGGGTAGAACTTTTTTTTTTTTTTTCCTTTTTTTTTTTTTTTTTGCGGTACGTGGGCCTCTCACTGTTGTGGCCTCTCCCGTCGCGGAGCACAGGCTCCGGACGCGCAAGCTCAGCGGCCATAGCTCACGGGCCCAGCCGCTCCGCGGCACGTGGGATCCTCCCGGACCGGGGCACGAACCCGTGTCCCCTGCATCGGCAGGCGGACTCTCAACCACTACGCCACCAGGGAAGCCCTGGGTAGAACTTTTAAAACAGGTATATTCAGGACTTCCCTGGTGGCACAGTGGTTAAGAATCCGCCTGCCAACACAGGGGACACAGGTTCATGCTCTGGTCCGGGAAGATCCCACATGCCGGTGGAACAACTAAGCCCGTGTGTCACAACTACTGAGCCTGCACTCTAGAGCCCCCAAGCCACAACTGCTGAGCCCACATGCCACAACTACTGAAGCCCGTGCACCTAGAGCCCGTGCTCTGCAACAAGAGAAGCCACAGCAATGAGAAGCCCATGCACCACAATGAAGAGTAGACCCCGTTTGCCGCAACTAGAGAAAGCCTGCACACAGCAATGAAGACCCAATGCAGCCAAAAATAAAATAAAATAAATAATAACTTTATTTAAAAAAAAAAACAGGTATATTCGTGGTAGAAATTTAAAAATTACCATTCCTTATGTAAATCAGCTGCAAATGCATTAACGTATAGTGTGGTATTTTCAACACTTCTTTTCCTTTACAACTGGAAATAATTTAACTATATCTAAGGATAACTTACATGTTATTATAAGGTAACCAAGGGGAAAAGGTGCAGTCTTCAGAAAATTTATATAACAAAAGGTACTCTTACAGCAATATTTGTACACAATTCTTCCTCCCCATCATTACTTCAGCTTCACTCTGGGCAAAGTTACTCCCCCAGCAACTTCAGGCTTGAATGTGTGTCTTGTTTGGGTCAACCATGGTATGAGTGTAGATATAATAAACATCACATGTGTCCAGAAAAAAATACCCTTTTAAGTTTCAGCTAATTATTGAAGTATGTTATACATACAAAAAAAAATGCAGATTGTCTTCACCAAGATGGCAACAGAAGCACAGCTAATAACTATTCATGCACTGAGAAAATCCTGGAATGCAGGAGTGAGGGTGAAACACCCCCTTGCACCACAGAAACGAAGAGAGACCACATTAAAAAGGTAAGAGGAGGGACTTCCCTGGTGGCACAGTGGTTAAGAATCTGCCTGCCAATTCAGGGGACACGGGTTCGAGCCCTGGTCCAGGAAGATCTCACATGCCGCGGAGCAGCTAAGCCCGTGTGCCACAACTGCTGAGCCTGTGCTCTAGAGCCCGTGAGCCACAACTGCTGAACCCGAGTGCCACAACTACTGAAGCCCATGTGCCTAGAGCCTGTGCTCTGCAACAAGAGAAGCCACCACGATAAGAAGCCTGTGCACCGCAACCAAGAGTAGCCCCCACTTGCCACAACTAGAGAAAGCCCAAGCACAGCAAAGAAGACCCAATGCAGCCAAAAATAAATAAATAAAATAAAATAAAAAAAAGGTAAGAGGAGTGGCTACATGGTGACTGCACTGCCCCTCCCCCCAGCCTGGCACAACACCATGCCAAGAGGTCTCCCTTGAACCTCTGGTTACCCCATTTGGAAAAGAGCCCAGAGTGGACATCTAGCTCCCCCAGCATTGTGGTTCACTTCTTGGGAGCCTGCACGCCAGTCTCACCCCATGGGAATTGCAGGGAAGTCTGTGGGGCTTGACCACCAGGAATCTGACAGAGAAGAGGGGAAGGGCTTGCAATAACCAACACTCAGAATGTGGCAGACCAAGTTCCAACCTGCAGCATGCAGGTGTAGTCCCAGCCAGCAGCTTGGCTCATCTGCAGAATCAAGTTGGTGGCACAGTCTAACCAGGGAACTCAGTGGGGTGCAGGTCTGCCTGATTTGGGTCCTCAAACAAAGAGACTTAGCAGCCCTGGAGCCTGGTCTACCCCCATCCCAGAAAGCTGAGTCATATCCTGGCCCACTGCTGAAATGGAAAAAATAGAAACATACAAACTGCCTAACTGAATTCAGAAGAAATAGGAAATCTGCACAGACCAATTATTAATAAGGAGACTGAAACAGTAATCAAAAATTTTCCAACACAAAAAGACCAGGACCAGATAGCATCACTGGAGAATTATACAAAACATTGAAAGAAGAATTAATGGCAATCCTTCTCAAACGCTTCCAAAAAAATCAAAGAGGAAGGAACACTCCCAAACTCATTTTATGAGGCCAGCATTACCCTAATACCAAAGCCAGAAAAGGACACTACCAGAAAAGAAAACCAGAGGCCAATATCCCTGATGAATATAGATGCAAAAATTCTCAATAGAATATTAGCAAACTGAATTTAGCAACACACAAAAAGGATCATTCACCAAAATCCCTGGGATTTTTATCTTGGTGATGCAAGGATTATTTAACATATGCAAATAAGTCAGTCTGATACATCACATTAATAGAATGAATGAAAAAATATCATCTCAATGACACAGAAAAAGCATTTGAAAAATTCAACATCCCTTCGTGATTAAAAAAACTTAACATTTTATGTATTAAGGAATGTACCTCAACATAATAAAAGTCATATATGACAAGCCCACAGCTAACATAGTCATGAGTGAAAGGGTTGAAAGTTTATCCTGCAAGATCAAGAACAAGACAAGAGTTCACTCTCACCACTCCTATTCAACACTCCTATTCAACATAGTACTGGAAGTCCTAGCCAGAGCAATCAGGCAAGAAAAAGAAAAGGCATCAGAATTGGAAAGGAAGAAGTAAAATCGTCCCTATTTGCAGACGACATGATTTTATATATAAAAAAGTCCTAAAGATGCCACCAAAAAACTTTAGGTCTATTCAACAAACTCAGTAAAGTTGCAGTATACAAAATTAACATTCAAAAACAGTAGCATTTCTATACACTAACAATGAATTATCTGAAAAAGAAATAAAGAAAATGGTCCCATTTACAATAGCATCAAAAACAATAAAATACTTAGTAATAAACTTAACCAAGGAGATGAAAGATCTCTACTCTGAAATTATAAAACACTGATGAAAGAAATCGAAGAAGACACAAATAAATGGAAATGTATCCTGTGTTCCTGGATTGGAAGAGTTAATATTGTTAAAATATCAACACTACCGAAAGCCATCTAGAGATTCAATGCAATCCCTATCAAGATTCAAATGGCATTTCTTTTACAGAAGTAGAACAAAAATCCAAACATTTAGATGGAACCACAAGGACCCCAAAGAGTCAAAGCAATCCTGAGAGAGAAGAAAGCAGGAGGCATCATACTTCCTGATTTCAAGCTATATTATAAAGCTATAGTAATCAGGGCAGTATGGTACTGACACATAAAAACAGACACATAGAACAATGGAGCAGAATCCAGGTCCCAAAAATAAACCCCTGCATATATGGTCAAGTAATATTTGACAAGGGAGCCAAAAATTCTCAATGGAAAAAAAGTCTTTTTGATAAGTGGTGCTAGGAAATTTGGATATTCACATGTAAAAGAGTGAAATTAGACCCCTATCTTACACTCCTCACAAAAATTAACTCAAATGGATTAAAGACTTACATGTAAAAACCATAAAACTCCTAGAAGAAAACATAGGAACAAAGCTCCTTGACATGGGTCTTGGCAAATGGTTTTTGGATATGACACAAAGCAAAAGCAACAGAATCAAAAATAAACAAGTGGGACCACATCAAACTAAAAAGCTTCTGCATAGCAAAAGAAATGATCAACAAAATGAAAAGGCAACCAATGGAAAGGGTAAAAATATTTGCAAACCATATATCTAATAAGGGGTTAATATCCAAAGTGTATAATGAACTCATGCAACAATAGCAAAAAAAAAAATTTAAGGGGGAAAGGAACTGAATAGACATTTAGACATTTTTCCAAAGAAGATACAAATGGCAAACAAGCATATGAAAAGATGCTCAACATCACTCATTATTAGGAAATGCAAATCAAAACCACAATGAAATATTAGCTCACATCAGTTAGAATGGGTATCATCCCCCAAAAAACAAGATATAACAGATGCTGGTGAGGATGTGGAGAAAAAGGAACACCTGTGCACTGTTGGTGGGATTGTAGACTGGTACAACCACTATGGAAAACAGTATGGAGGTTCCTCAAAACATTAAAAATAGAACTATCATATGACTTAGGAATTTCACTTCTGGGAATGTAACCAAAGGAAATAAAAACACTATGTTGAAGAGATATCTGCACCCCCATGTTCATTAGCAGCATTGTTTACAGTAGCCAAGACATGGAAGCAACCTAAGTGACCACTAATGGGTGAATGGATAAAAAGTTGTGGTGCATATATATACAATGGAATATTATTCAGCCATAAAAAGGAAATCCTGCCATTTTTAACAGCATAGATGGACTTTGAGGACATTATGCTAAGTGAAATACGTGGACAGAGAAAGACAAATAGTAAATATCTCACTTATATGTAGAATCTAAAAAACAAACAAAAACCTAAACTCATAGAAAAAGAGAGATTTGTTTCCCAGAAGTGGGGTGTAGGGGGAGGGGACAATTGGATAAAGGGAGTCAAAATGTACAAACTTCCAGTTATAAGATAAATATATACTGGAGATATAACGTACAACATGATGACTAACAGTTAACACTGCTGTATGATATGTAAGAAAGTTAAGAGTAAATCCTAAGAATTCTCATTACAAGGAAAAATTTTTTTTTCTTTTGTATCTATATGAGATGGTGGATGTTAACTAAACTTATTGTGGTAATCATTTCACAGTGTATGTAAGTCAAATCATTATGCTGTAAACCTTAAACTTATACAGTGTCAAATGTCAATTATATCTCAATAAAATTAAAAATGCATAAATCATAAATATACAGCACAATGAATTATCCCAAAGTGAACAAAGGTTTATCACAAAGTGAGAAAACCTCTTTAACCCCCACCCAGGTCAAAGACTAGAATATTACCAACACTTTAGAAGTCCCTCTCTGCCCCCTCCCAACCACACTTCTCTCCTTCTCCTCTGAGGTTAACAACTGCTTGACTTTTTTTTTTTTTTTTTTTTTTTCTGGTACGCGGGCCTCTCACTGTTGTGGCCTCTGCTGTTGCAGAGCACAGGCCCCGGACGCGCAGGCTCAGCGGCCATAGCTCACGTGCCTAGCTGCTCTGCGGCAGGTGGGATCTTCCCGAACCGGGACACGAACCTGTGTCCCCTGCATTGGCAGGCGAACTCTCAACCACTGCGCCACCAGGGAAGCCCATTGACTTTTAAGGTCATAGATTAGTATTGCCTGTTTTAGAATTTCATGTGATGGAATCATGCTACTTTTGCATCTAGGTTTTTTCAGTCAACGTCTGTGAGATTCATTCACATTATTGTAAGCAGTCACTAATTTATAGTCATTGCTGTTTAGTATTCCATTATGAGCATATCGATTTGTTTATCTCCTGCACATTTGGGTCTCCAGAATTTGGTTTACACAAATAACATGGGTATGAACTAATTATACATGGCCATCGATGCAAATCTGTAAGCATTTCTTTTGGGTATATACCTAGGACAGGAATTGCTGGGTCAGATAATTTGTGAGTATAGCTGCAGTAGAAAATGCTAAACAATAAGAACCTGCTGTATAAAAAATAAAATTAAAAAATTTTTTTAAAAAGAACATTAAAAAAAAAAGCTAAACAGTTTTTCAAAGTGATTCAATCAGTCTGCACCCCCATGGTAGCCTGAGAGTTCTAATTGTCTCATATCCTAATCTGCACTTGATTTATCTGTCCTGAATTTTAGTCATTCTGGCAGATGTGTGGTGGTGTCCCACTGTGGGTGTACTTTGCATTTCTCTGATAACTCTTTATACAAGGTTACACACATTTTCATTTGTTTGTTGGCCATTTGGCTATACTCTTGGGAAGTGCCTGTTTGAATCTCTTGCCCATTTTTCTGATAGGTTTTCTGTCTTTTTGTTGATTTGTAATTTTCTGTATATCCTTGATGTAAGTTTTCATCAGTAATATGTGTACAAATATATCTCTCCAAATCCATAGCTTACATTTAATAAATATAGGAAAATTAATTTTTGTTCTATGCAAGGAACTAAGAGTGTAATTTAAATAGCATATGGTATATTTTCATTAAATATGTTTCTGGCAAAAGAAATGTTTGTTATTATCCCTGCAAGTATTTTGTGTAAGAGTGCAGTGACTGACAATTTCCTAAGAAGTAATGCATAATAAAAAGAAACATTTAATAAGTATGAACATTTTATATTTACTCTGCTGTTGTGTGATTGCAGATTCACAGATTCATTAGTGAGTTTGTAGTAAAGGGGAGAACACAATTTAATACATATCTCTGGATATAAATAGCTGATAACTAAGAAAAACTAGTTGGAGATCTGTAATTAAGTCCTAGAAAATTTCTACTGTGAATAGAAAGTACTCAGCTTCCTGTCCTTTTCCTGCAGTAGCACCACCACACCTATCTTCCCCCTACACACATCCATCCATCCTAACCCTCTTCCATTCCATTTCAGGAAGAGATAGATTTCTGCCCCAAAATGTCTAGTTTTATCACCTCCCGACTACTCAAAAGCCTTGCTTATTTTTATTAATAAAATACCATAATCATTAATAATTTCTTAAGAACCAGTTAAAGTGCCACCTCTTTTATGTATAACTTTTCTCATGCCCCTGCTCTTCTTCAAGCCTGCTCTTTTTCTTCTGTTCTGTGTTTTCTGCTATTGCTGCTGCTTCAAAGTGTTGACAGGAGGGCATATAGCAAAAGGATTCTCAAAACGTCCTGTCCTGCTGCTTTTGCTGTGGGATCAGGAAGGAAGTTTCTAGGAACTTCAAATGCTCTGCACCAAAGGATATTAAAAAAAAAAAAAAATCAGCTGAGATGGAACACTTCCTAACTCATTCTGTGAAGTTAGCTAGCATTACCCTGATACCAAAGCCAGACAAACACACCACAAGATAACGACAAACCAATATCCCTTACGAATATAAACGCAAAAATCTTCAACAAAATATTAGCAATCTGAATCCAACAACATATTAAAAATATTATACACCCTGATCAAATGGGATTTATCCCAGGAATGCTGGGCGTTTCAACACAACAAAATCAATCAATGCAATATACCACATTAATAAACAAACGTGGAGGGGAATCATATGATCATTTCAATGGAGAAAAAGTATTTGACAATAGCCAACATCTTTCATGATAACACTCAGAAAACTAGAAATGGAAGTGACTTCATCAACCTGACAAATGGCATTTATTAAAAAACAAAACAAAACAAAAACCACTAACGTACTCAATGGTAAAAGACTAAAAACTTTCCCACTAAGGAAGCCCACTTTCATCACTGATGTTCAACATTGTGCTGAAAATTCTAGCCAAAGCAATTAGGTGAGAGAAAAATCTTCAAAACTGGAAAAAAAGTAAAACTATCTCTATTTGTAGATGTCATGATTCTAGACATAAAAATTCCCAATAAAACAACAAGGAATATAGAGCTAATAAATTCACAAAGTTGCAGGGTACAAGATCAACACACAAAAATCAGTTGTGTCTCTATACACTAGCAATGAACAGTCCAAAAGGACATTAAGAAAACAACATTCAAAAGAATAAAACACCTAGGAGGAAATTTAACCAAGAAAGTGCAAGTCTTGTACACTGAAAACTACAAAACATTGCTGATATTAAAGACTTAAATAATGGAAAAAATCCCCATGTTCATGGATGGGAAGATTTAATATTGTAAAGATGGCACTACTACCCAAGGCAATCCACAGATTCAATGCAGTCCCTATTGAAAGTCCATCAGCTTTTTCCTCAAATTCATATGGAATTACAAGGGACCCCCAAATAGCAGAAACAATCTTGAAAAATAAGAACTATGTTGGAGGATCACAGTTCCCAATTTAAAAAGTTACTACAAGCCTACAGTAATTAAAACAGTGTGATACTAGCACAGGATAGACATATAGACCAATGGAATTGAACTGAACATCAGGAATAAACCCATAATCTATGGCCAATTAAGATGTGTGTGTGTGCTGTACACTTGAAAGCAAGTGCCCATTTTTTAAAATTTTATATTTTAAATAAAAAATATATTTACCATGTGATATTTTTGTGATGAGAACGCCTGATTCTATTCTCTTAGCAAATTTCCATTATTCAGCACAATATTATTAACTATAATAACAATAGTCATTATGCTGTACATTAGATCTCTATATGTATGCATCCAATATAACTGCAATTTTGTGCTCTTTGACAAATATCTCCCCATTTCCCCCACTTTCTTCTTCCCAGCAACCACAATTCTACTCTCTACTTCTAAATTTGACTTTTTTAGATTTGACATACAAGTGAGATCATGTTTTCATTTCTTTCTGTGTCTGGCTTATTTCACTTAGTCTAATGTCACCCAGGTTCATTCATGTTGTTGCAAATGGCAGGATCTCTTTCTTTTTCAAGGCTGGAATATATATATTATATATATAAAATCTCTCAATTTTTTAATCCATTCTTTGTTGAATGGACACTTAGGTTGTTTCCACATCTTACCTATTGTGAATAATGCCGCAATAAACATGAGAAAGCAGATATCTCTTCAAGGTACTGATTTCATTTTCTTTGTTTATATACCCAGAAGAGGGATTGCAGGGTCATGATAGTTTTATTTGTAGTTTTTTGAGGAAACTCCATAGTGAGTATACAATTTACAATCCCTCCAAGTGTGTACAAGGTTCCTTTTTCTCCACTTTCTAACCAGCACTTATCTCATCTTTTTGATAGTAGCCATCCTAACAGGTGTTTGTTGCTATCTCATTGTGGCTTTGATTTGCATTTCCCTGATGATTAGTCACATTAGCACCTTTTCATTTACCTATTGGTCACTTGTATGTCTTCTTTGGAAAAATGTCTATTCAGTTCCTCTGTCCAATTTTTAAATTGAGTTGTTTTTTTGCTATTGAGTTGTACAAGTTGCTTACATATTTTGGACATTATCAGATACATGGTTTGCAAATATTTTTCCCTTTTAATTTTGTTGATTGTTTCCTTTGCTGTGCAGAAGCATTTTAGTTTGATGTAGTCCCACTTGTTTATTTTTGCTTTTGTTGTCTGAATTTTAGATGTCATATACAAAAAATTATAGCCAAGAGTAATGTCAAGGAGCTTTTTCCCTATTTTTTTTTCCTTCAGAAGTTTTATAGTTTCAGGTATTATGTTTAAGTCTTTGATCCATTTTGAGTTATTTTTGTGTATGGTGTATGATATGGGTCCAGTTTTATTCCTTTGCATGTGGATATCATTTTCCCTATACATTTTATTGAAGAGACTACCCTTTTCCTGTTGTGTATTCTTCACACCCTTGTCAAAAATTAGCTGACCATATATGCTTGCGTTTATTTCTAGGCCCTCTATTCTGTTCCATTGGTCTATGTGTCTGTTTTAATGCCAGTATCATACTCTTTTGATTACTATAGCTTTGCAACATAATTTGAAATCAGGAAGTGTGATGCCCCCAACTCTATTCTTCTTTCTCAAGATGGCTCTAGCAAGTCAGAGGTTTGGGGGTTTTGTTTGTGTGTGTAGTTCCATACAAATTTTAGAATTTTTTTCTATTTCTGTGGAAAATGCCACTGGAATTTTGATAGGGATGCATTGAATCTGTATATTGTTTTGGGTGGTATGGACATTTTAACAATATTAATTCTTCCAATTCATGTATACAAGGTATCTTTTCATTTATTTTTTTCTTTAAGTTTTTCCTTCAATGTTCAATTGATTTTTTGACAAGGGTTCCAAGGCCATTCAATGGGAAAAGAATAGTCTCTTCAACGAATATCCTGTTGTCCTGTTCAAAAATGCAAAAGAATGGAATTGGACCCTTACCTCACACCATATAGAAAAATTAATTCAAAATGGATCAACAATTTAAATATAAAAGCCAAACTATAAAACTCTTAAAATGGGTAAATCTTCATGACCCTGAATTTGGCAATGGATTCTTAAATATAACACCAAAATCATGAGCAACCAAAGAAAAACTAGATATATCAAACTTCATCAAAATTAAAAACCAAACTTTTGCATCAAGAACATTATCAAGAAAGTAAAAAGATAACCTACAGAATTCAAGAAAATATTTGCAATCATATTTTTAAGAAGGGTCTAATATACAGCATATATAAAGAACTACTACAACTCAACAACAAAAAGACAAGCAACCCAATTGAAAAGTGGACAAAGAGCTGGAATAGACATTTCTCCAAAAATATACAAATGGCCAAAAAGCACATGAAAAGATGCTCAACGTCATTAGCCATTAGGGAAATGCAAATGAAAGCGATAATGAGAAACAATTTCATATCCACTAGGACATGTATAAAAAAGAGAGAGCAAGAAAGAAAAAAATACAAAGTGTTGCAGGGAATGTGGAGAAATGGGATCCTTTGTGCATTGCTGTTTGGAATGTAAAATGAATGGTGCAGCTGTTGTTGAAAACAGTCTGGCAGTTCCTAAATAACCTCATTCCAGGTATATAACCAAAAGAACTGAAAACAGGTACCCAAACAAATACTTGTAGAAGACCATTCATAGCAGCACTAATCACAGTAGCCAAAAGGTAGAAACTACACAAGTCCACCAATGGATGAATGGATAAATAAAATGGTACATACATTCAACGGAATATTACTCATCCATAAAAAGGAATGAAGTACTTATACATGCTACAATGTGAAGAACCTCAAAAACATTATGCTAAGTGAAAAAAGCCAGACACAAAAAGCCACATATTGTTTGGCTCCATTTATATAAAATATCCAAATTAAATAAACCCACAGACAAAAAGCAAATTGTTTGCCAGGGGCAATGGGGAAGAGGGCATGGGGACTGACTGCTTAAAGGGTACTGGATTCTCTTTTGGCTTTAGTCATCTGCATAATCTACATCCCCTTCTCCCTTTTTTGGCACAAATGATGTTTTTCAGTATTATTTATGGTGTTTATGAATTGAGCTTCAAGTCCAACCAACTAGCCTTCCCAAACTCCTTTTATATAGAAATTCAATTCTGCCACTACATTATTCTTTATAACAGCTACAATCATATAACTCATCTACAGAAAAAATCAGTAGTTCTTCTTTACCTTTAGAATGATGTCTAGACAGCAAAGCCCATAATCTGTAGCCCTTTTAAATCTGGTTCCCATCCTAACTTTCTAACCTTGTTTCCCTAAATACTTTCATTGACCCTACAACTACTCACTTCTTCCAAAAACTACTTCATGCATTTTTCTCTTTCTTCATATTTTTCCTTCTACCTGGAAAATACTTCCCAATAACTCTGTTCTCCAACTTTGTATACTCTAATCCTATTTAATCCTCAATACCCAATTGATTACTACCTTAGTTAAAATTCTTCTTAATAATCCCCATAACACTTTATCTGAACCTCTCTTACAGCAATTATTTTCTACTTTGAATTAAAATATATCTTTCAGAGCCTCAGTACCCCATCTTATTCTTTTGCACCTCTGTGCCTTTACACATGCCAAACCTATCACCAGTCTCTATACCTGCCCCCATGTTTTTTCACCTTTGACATCTGTAAAGCATATCCTAATTATTCCAAATTACATTGTTCTATGAATTACTTTAGCAATCACAATAGCTTCAAAATGGATATGGATAAGCTTCCTCAAGAGACAGTGAATTCTGGTGGAAACGGAGATTGTACATGCAATCATCTGAAATGTAATCATCTGAAATGCTATAGAGATTATATATACCAGATAAGAACAGAGAAAAATCTTTAGTTTCCTTGTAACTTTGAAACCAAGATTATGATTTCTATTTTCATAGAAAAATCACGGGGTATTTACATACTGACATGGAAAAGTAGAGTTCTTCAAGGCATACTGTTGAGTGAAAAAGCAACCTAAAGAACATTCATATTTTCTTTTAATATTTATTTATTTGGTTGCACTGGGTCTTAGTTGTGGCAGGCTGGCTGCTTAGTTGCAGCTTGCCAACTTCTTAGTTGTGGCATGCGAACTCTTAGCTGTGGCATGCATGTGGGATCTAGTTCCCTGACCAGGGATCGAGCCTGGGCCCCCTGCATTGGGAGTGTGGAGTCCTAATCACTGCACCACCAGGGAAGTCCCAAGAACATTCATATTTTCTATGCACATGTATGTATACACAATCACACACATTAAATACATAGCAAATTTAATGATTACCCCTGGGTGATTAAGCCCTGGGAATGAGATTGAAAGTAGCAGTGGGGAGAAATTAAGGAGGACTTAAACATTTACTTTATATATCAATACTCTGAATCTTTTACAACAAGTATCTATTCAAGTTTTACCTGGCCTTTAAAAAACAAAGCACAACAAAACAAAACAAAAACACTGAGTGGAACACAATGCTGTGACTCAGTTTATCCAGGTCTGACATCGAAGAAGATGCTTGCTACTTGGGGATGAGACCAATGACACTGTCATCAGCACTGCCCGCTAACAGAGAACACAGAAATTCTTATGTGCAGTCCCACATTAGACCCCACTATAATCTTATGAGGAATAAGTAAGGCAGAAATTGATCTGCAAAGAAAAGCTGAGGATCAAAGAGGGTTATAAAGGGCTTGCTAAAATCCTTATTAAATGGTAGAACTGAGCTTAGAGACAAAGTCTTTGGATTTGAAATTCTGGGCTCTTTTCACAATACCACAATACACAGTCACTTGGCTTACAAGCTAATTATACACTACCTTTTATTGCCAGAGCTGCAAAGGATTAAAAGTGCCAAGGATTCACTGGTTAAAACCTGTCTGGACACAATTATACCAGAAATGTAACAGGACCTCGCATAATTATCAATTGTTATCATGGTTTTTCTGCTTCCACTAAGCTAATCACGTATATCCCAACAGATCAACCAGGCAATACAATCTGTGGTGGGCTTGTGGGGCCCAATAAATAATACACCCCTCTTTTACCCGAGTGCAGAACCAATAAAGGGTAAAAGAAATGATCACACACATGGGACTTCCCTTGGTGGCACAGTGGTTAAGAATCCAACTGCCAGTGCAGGGGACGTGGGTTTGATCCCTGGTCTGGGAAGATCCCACATGCCGTGGAGCAACTAAGCCCGTGTGCCACAACTACTGAGCCTGCGCTCCAGAGCCCACAAGCCACAACTACTGAGCCTAGTGCCACATCTACTGAAGTCCATGTGCCCAGAGCCCATACTCCACAACAAGAGAAGCCACCGCAATGAGAAGCCTGCGCACCACAACGAAGAGTAGCCCCCGCCTGACGCAACTAGAAAAAGCCCGCGCGCAGCAACGAAGACCCAACGCAACCAAAAATAAGTAAATAAATATTTGAAAAAAAGAAATGATCACACATAGATTAAAATGGCATCTTTATTACTGATAAAGACTTTGAGGACAACACTTAGGTGTAGATTTCCTAATACTGAATCCCAAAATGAAACTTTTCTACTCAGTTACTGGAAATACTGAAAAACCAAAGCAGGCCGCTGTGTTGCCAAAAATCACAAAATCTGCAGGCAGTCTGGCTGGCTCCCAAAGAGGAAAAAGAGGGAAGATGAGATTGAGCTACTAGGCATACCCAAGTTTCTCTCCAAAAGGCACCAAGAAGGTAATTGCAGGGGCAAAGAGAGTTCCTTCTATGCCAAAGGAAACCTCAAAGAAGTAGACTAAATGCTCTCCCTTAATACAGTTTTTTCTGGATTAATTTTTGTAGCGAATAATATTTTATGGTTACCATACACCACTGGTTCTTAAAGGGTGGTTCATGGATCTCTGAGGGTTCCTGAAACTCTTTGGGGCTCTGGAAATTCAAAAACAATACTAAGATGTTATTTACCATTTTCACTGATGGTACAAATACAATGGTGGTAAAACTGTTGACCTTAGCATGAATCGAGGTAGTAGCAGCCAAGGTCTATTACTGCCACATATTCACAGTATAAAAAATTGCCAACTTGCATGTAAGAATATTTTCGATGAAGCAGTAAAATTATTTTTAAGTATGACTCAAGCAGACATCATTTTAATACTGATGAAATGGAAAAACACAAAGTCCTCATGCTACATACAAAAGTACAACAATTGTCTCAAGGAAAAGCATTTGTGTGGTTGAATTGCAAGCTGAACTAGTTGCTTTTTTCATGGGATAGCATTTTTATTTAAAAGAATGACTGAAAAAATACTGACAGTCTTAAGTATTTGACGAGTGAGTCTGAGAAAACAGCTGATAGTGTTGTAGCTAAATGATAAAAATCAAGCTTTTAAGCAAAAATTAAAATTTTAGAAAATTTGTATCTACCTCTGTGAGCTTGAGAGCTTCCCAATACTTAGATTTGCCCCGATATTGGTGGTACTGGTGAGACTAACAAACGTGATTTGAATACTGAATAATGAAATGTGTCAACATTTGGGAGATCTACATAATTCAGTAAACAAATATTTTCCAAATGCTGAATACAAGATGGTACATGATGGTAAAAGATCCATTCAAAATGCAAGAGTCACCAATAGATCTTATATAAGAGAAAACAAAAAGACCACTGAACACTGAAAAGATTAGTGGTTGCCAGGGGTTAGCTCAGAGGGAGGGATGAGTAGATGGAGCACAGAGATTTTAGGGCAGTTCCTATTGCAGAGCCTGACTGGGATCATAATGGAGATATGCCGCTCCGGTATAGGAAGTGTATGATAGGAAACATTATAGGAAGTTTATCTTAGAGGGTCTTCGAAAGGGAGTACCCAGGCAAAAGAGCTTAAACAAAATTCAGGAGATACACCAAAAACCCGTCAGAGTTTCTAGAAAGAATTTATCAAACTTATAGGTGGTAAACTGATGCAGACCCTGAGGTCCCCGAAAATATGAGAATGGTAAACATGACCTTCACTGGGCAAATTACCCCAGATAGAAGAAGAAAATTACAAAAGTTAGATGGTTCATTTGGAATGAACCCTTCTCAATTGGTAGATGTTGCTTTTAAAGCGTTCAACAACAGAAAACAGCGACAGAAAGGAATGCAAGACGCAACACAGCTTTTCTGGCAGCAGCACTGGATTCCCGGAAGGCAAGTAACCCGGAGAGGTAAGCCTCCATTGGGGAGAGAACAATGCGCTTACTGTAAAGAGGAAGGGCATTGGAAAAAAAGATTGCCCTGGACTAAAAAATAAGAAAGAAGACAATAAAAGAGACAGGAGCCTCTCATATCGTACAAAGAGAGCAACACTCTGATGATGAAGAGGCCCGGGCTCCCTTCGACTTGAGGTGTCCAATTCCAATTTCCCCAGGAGCCCCAGGTAACTCTGACAGTGGGGAACAAGTTGATTGACTTTCTGATAGATACAGGTGCAACATATTCTGTGGCAAACACCAAGGTGGCACAGAAAACATCTCAGTCCAACCCGGTCACGGGAGTTTCTGGAGAAGTACAAAATCGTTCTTTCTTACAATCTCTAAAATGCCAATTAGGGGACCTCACCCTGAAACACAGTTTCTTATATGTTCCAGCGTGTCCAATCCCTCTTTTGGGTTGAGATCTCCTTTGTATATTAAATGCTCAAGTAACTTTTTCGCCAGGACAGCTTGACATCAGGGCCCCACCAGAGCACACTGTAAGACTACAGACAGCACTCATGGACACCCCAGAAAAGGAGACACAGCCCTTTCCCCTCCGAGGTCTAAGAAAAGGTAAGGCCAGAAGTGTTGGGCTGATGGCACCCCAGAGAAGGCCAATGCTAATCCCGTTAAAAAGGGGACACTGGGACACCTAATCTAGAACAATACCCTCTGAGGCAAGAGGCCCAAAAGGAATTCAGCCAATTCTTGAAAAGTTTTTGAAAACAGGACTGATTAAACCTTGCAGGTTCCCATATAACACCCCTATCCTCCTGGTCAAAAAGCCAAACTCAACAGAGTATCACTTTGTCCAAGACTTGAGGGCCATTAATGAAATAGGCCAAGATTTGCACCCTGTGGTACCTAATCCATACACTCTACTTAACAACTATTCCAGTAGAATACAGCTGGCTCTCAGTTTTGGACTTGAAGGATGCTTTTTCTGCTTTCCTATTGTAGAAAAATCACAGCAGCTGTTTGCTTTTGAATGGCAGGATCCAGAAGCACAGGTAGTCCAACAGTTATTATTGGACAGTCCTACCCAAGGATTTAAGAATTCCCCTACCTTGTTTGGGGAAACGTTGGCTAGGGACCTTAGAAACTTAATATTGGATGAAAGACTCTTACTCCAATACGTGGACGATTTGCTCATCGCAAGCCCTACATATGATAAGTGTCTACAAAATACCAATAAGAACCCTGAACTATCTGGTAATTGTGGATATAAGGTCTCCCAGAAAAAGGCCCAAGTATGTAAGCAACAAGTCACGTATCTGGATTTTGTCATTTCCCAAGGAGAGTGGGGTCTTTTGCCTGATAGAAAACAGGCAATTGCAGGCTTTGGAACACCCAAGACTTGCAGACAACTGAGGGGGTTTCTGGGAATGGTAGGGTTCTGTCGGATCTGGATCCCAAACTATGGGCTCATAGTAAAGCCCTTCTATGAGGCTTTAAAGGGACATGATTTTGAGCCCCTTACTTGGACTACGGAATGCACAACAGCCTTTGAAACAATAAAAACAAAGTTAGTCTCAGTTCTGGCTTTAGGACTACCAGACTTAGAAAAACCTTTCAAATTATATGTCTATGAGAGAAAAAGGCATAAGTCTTGGGGTGTAAATTCAAACTCTGGGAAATATCCCTCAACCCTTTGCCTACTTCTCAAAAATAACTAGAACAGACTGCTAAGGGATGGTCAACTTGCTTTCAAGTTGTAGCAGCTAATTGTGACATACTTCTGGAAGCTCGTAAGTTTACCTTGGGGCAACCCACCGCAGTGTATGTCCCTCACCATGTCCTTTCTTTACCGGAACAAAAAGGGGGCTATTGGCTAACTTCTGGGAGAATGGGAAAGTACCAAGCCATTCTCTTAAACAATCCCAATATAAGGCTCCTGGTCTCTTCAACCCTAAATCCAGCCACATTGCTCCCAATTGATGCTGCATAATCCCCAGAGCACAACTGCCTACATGTCATCGAGCTAGTGTACTCTAGCAGACCGGATTTAACGGACCAGCCGTTGGCTGAGCCAGATATGGAACTGTTCACTGATGGAAGCAGCTTCATGGACCAAGGTAGGTGATGTGCTGGGTATTTGGTGGTAACCTTTAGAAAGATTGTTGAAGCAGAAGCTCTGCCCCCAGGGAGTTCAGCTCAGAAGGCAGAAATCATTGCTCTGACAAGAGCCTTACTACTCACTGAAGGCAAGTGAGTAAATATATACACAGACTCTCACTATGTATTCTCCATGGTGCATGCTCACAGGGCAATCTGGAAAGAAAGGGGACTCCTCACTTCAAAACATAAAGACATAAAACATGCTTCTGAAATCCCATCACTATTAGAAGCAGTCTATAAACCCTCCCAAGTGGCCGTAATGCACTGCCCAGGCCACCAAAAGGGCGAAACTCATAGAATAAAAGGCAACTGGTTAGCTAACCAAGCTGCAAAGAAAGCAGCAAAGGAAGGGGATTATCAAGTCAGGATAGGGTCACTTCTCCCACAGATTGACTTGTCAAAATACCAGCCAGTGTTTTCAGGAAAGGACAAGGAGAGGGCCAAAGAGTAGGGATTCCCTCTTGATCACAACTCATCTGGCTGGAAATGGAGTGCACAAGGAATTGTTTTGATTCCTGAGGCACTCTTGGACACTGCGCTGCAGCACATTCATAATAGTACCCATTACGGGAGAGATGCCACCTTATAATGGATTCAAAAATATATAATAGGTCCTAACTTACAAAAGGCCATCCAGTGAGTCACTCAAAATTGCATGCTTTGTGCTAAAAATAACCCAAAGACTGCTATCAGACTTCCCCAGATGGGGACTCATCACAGAGGAACCTACCTCACTGAGGACTGGCAAATAGACTTTACTCAAATGCCTCGAGCCACAGGAAATTTCAGACACCTGTATTTGTGGACACTTTCAGGATGGGTAGAGGCATATCCCACCAGGACAGAAAAAGCATCTGAAGTAGTTAGAGTTCTCCTTAAGGAAATTATCCCCCAATTTGGACTGCCTAACTCCCTTCAAAGTGATAATGGGCCTGCTTTTGTCTCTAGCATCACCTAACAAGTGTCTAAAGCACTGCAAATTAATTGGAAGCTACATTCATCCTGGAGACCACAATCAATGGGAAAAGCTGAGAAAATGAATTATACATCAAAAGGGAGCATTGCTAAAATAAGTTGAGTCTAATTTAACTTGGGATAAGGCTTTGCCAGTTGCCCTGCTATGGATCAGAGTGGCTCCCAGAAGAGACTTAAATTTAGCCCCTTTGAAATATTGTATGGTAGGCCATTCGGGTGTCTGCCCAGGTGGGAGAATCTATTGATATAAATGCTCTGAAAGATCTAGCAGTTGCCAATTCTGTTAAAACTCTGGGCACTATACTAACCTTTGTTCATGAGTTTGCTTCCAGCAGGTCTGGCTATCCAACTAAGGTAGCCTTATATCCTTTCTGGCCTACAGACTGAGTTCTCCTTAAAACCTGGAGAGAGCAAGGGCCTGAACACCAGCTGACTGCAAGGTGGACAGGACCACAAGTGATATTACTTACCACACACTCATCTGTCAAGTTAGCTGGAGTAAAGCCATGGATTCATCACACTTGGGTTAAAGCAGCACCACTGTCATCAGAAAATGACATAACTCCTGAGAGGCCTAGAGAGCAATGGGTTTGTGAACCCTTAGAAGGGTTAAGGTTGCTCTTCAAAAAGAATAAGTATTGAGGTGAAAATTTCATTGTAGAAGTAATTTCATCAGATTCAAATAGTTGTAGATAAAGAGAATTGTATTGGTTACTAAAAATTTTAAGGAGTATTCCTGACCCAAAGCTGATCAATTCCATTTCACAATCACTCCCTCATTGCCCCTGTTCAGTAGGAACTGGCCAGAAAGTTCATTGCCTCCTTTCCCACAAGATTGTGGAATGGACATTGACAGTGGGTAATAGTAATACTGGCGGGGCAGGCATGAGCTGTAGCAGCCCTGCTCAGTCATTGGTTGGTGCCACAGTGGGCCTCTCCCCGAAGTGAGCGACCATCAATGAGCCACTGGTAGCGGTCCCACTCAGCCACTGACAGGCACCACAGTGGGCCCCTCCCCCAAGCAAGCAACTGTCAACGAGCAACAGCTAGTGGTCCTGCTCAGCCATTGGTCAATGCCACAGTGGACCCTCCCCCTCCCCCTCTTCTGTATAAAAGGAGCCCTAATTCAGCCTGAGGTAAGATGGTTTTTTGAAGATGCTAGTCCGCCATCTTCTCAGTCTGCTAGCTTTCCAATCAAAATCATTATTCCTTGTTCCAACAACTTGTCTCCTGATTTATTGGCCTGCCATGTGTCGAGCAGAACGAGCTTGGGCCCAGTAACAACGGGAGTGAGGAGCTCCGCAACCGGGAATGCTCATGGAAGGAAGCCCAGAGCACCACAGAAGCAAAGTGCCATTGTTGAGTGACGTGCAAAGGGTGAGGCCGCCATTGCAGCCTTTCTCCCCATGCACCAGCCCCTGCCTCCACAGACACTAGGGAGGGCTCCCGCTGGAGTAGGCTCACACACCCCTGGCCATCACCTCCTCTACCCCCTCCCCACCTGGGCTGCCTGTTTCCCCCGATTGCTGCCCCAGCACCCTCCCACCTGATGGACTTGCATGCTCTGGCAGCCTTGGGAGCAGACGCAGAGGTGGGGCTGAAACCACAGTTGAGCCCCAGGGACTGTGTGACTAAGGAAGAAGAGCTGAAATCTCTCCTCGCAGATGAGCAAACTGAGGAGTTACACCTCTGCTGACGGCTTCATAAATCCAGTGCCTGCGGAACACCCAGACAAGTGCTCCCGTAGCTGAGATGGGTGTGGCTTTAGCAGCTGTGGGCTTTGTGGGCATGTACATGCAGGGGTTGGGCCAGTCCAGAGTCTGAGCTGCCTGCACAGCTCAGCTAAGAAACAGATCTGGGGGCCTCTACGCCAACAATTAGGGAGTAGGCCCCACCCCAGACAGGGCAGTGACAACCAAGAGCAAAGGGAAGGCCCCACTCAACGTCCAGTGCAGGCTCTGGTCACCACAACATCACTTACACCCCCTATCAAAGGGGTAATGGCCAGCATACACTGAGGAAGGAGGGTAAAAAAGTGAAGTGAAGTGAAGTGAAGTGGAGTGAAGTGAAGTAAAAAGTAAAGTAAAATGAAGTAAAATTAAATTAAAAAAAAAACCTACACAGGGGCATTTCCACATAAAAATAGCCCTCCAAAACAGTCTGAGGGTCTGGCATTGGGAGGAAGAACCCCCAGAGCATTTAGCCTTGAAGGCCAGTGGGGCTTGAGTGCAGGAACCGCACAGGGCTGCGAGAAACAGAGACTCCACTCTTGGAGGGCACACACAAGGTCTCACATGCACTGGGACCCAGCACAAAGCAGTCCCTCCATAGGAACCTAGGCTAGACCTACCAACAGGTCTTGGAGGGTGTCCTAGGGAGGTGGGGGTTGGTTGTAGCTCACTGTGGGGGTAAGAACACTGGTAGCAGAGGCCCCAGGGAATATTAATTGGCATGAGCTCTCCCAGAGGTCCCCATTTCAGCACCAAGACCCAGCCCCACCCAACAGCCTACAGGCTCCAGTGCTGGAACACCTCAAGCCAAACAACCAGCAATACAGAAACACACCCCCACCCATCAGCAGACAGGCTGCCTTAAGTTGTACTAAGCTCACAGCCACCCCAAAACACAGTCCTTGATACGGCCCTGCCCACCAGAGGGACAAGACCCAGCTCCACCTACCAGAGGGCAGGCACCAGTCCCTCCCACCAGGAAGCCTGCTCAAGCAGCAGGACCAACCTCACCTACTAGGGGGCAGACATCAGAAGCAAGAGGAACTACAATCTTGCAGCCTGTAGAAAGGAGACCACAAACACAGTAAGTCAGACAAAATGAGACAACAGAGAAGGAGCAAGATAAAAACTTACAAGAACAACTAAATGAAGAGGAGATAGGCAATCTACCTGAAAAAGAATTCAGAGTAATGATAGTAAAGATGATTCAAAATCTTGGGGAAAAAATGGAGGCATGGACCAAGAAGATACAAGAAATGTTTAACAAAGAGAGAAGATTTAAAGAACAAACAGAGATGAACAACACAATAACTGAAACAAAAATACACTAGAAGGAATCAATAGAATAACTGAGGCAGAAGAATGAATAAGTGAGCTGGAAAACAGGATGGTGGAAATCACTGCCACAGAATAGAATAAAGAAAAAAGAATGAAAAGAAATGAGGACAGTCTCAGAGACCTCTGGGACAGCATTAAACACACCAACATTCACATTATAGAGATCCCAGAAGAAGAAGAGAAAGAGAAAGGGCCTGAGAAAAATATCTGAAGAGACTGTAGTCGAAAATTTCCCTAACATGGGAAAGAAAATAGTCACCCAAGTCCAGGAAGCACAGAGTCCCAGACAGATAAACCCAAGGAGGAACATGCTGAGACACATATCTCTGGCAACCTGCATCATTTCACTGAGCCTAAATTTCCACATTTACAAAAAAAGGGATAACGAGTCTCTTAAGGTATTAAGGATTAAATAAGGCAATAAATAAACCTAACAAAGATCTGACATTTCACCTATTTGTTCAACATAATAAATCCCATTATGACACTGATTATTATCATTAGAAGGGCAAAAAGGGACTTATCCAGCAAGAGGTTAAATCCTACTCTCTGATCTAGGTGCATATGAGGATTTGGCTAGTGGATAACATATTAATTACATTACCATTTACTTATACTTTATGCAGTATTTTTACTGAATGCGAAAATGTTTTTATACATTATTAAAACTGACTAGCTGGGGCTTCCCTGGTGGCGCAGTGGTTGAGAGTCCGCCTGCCAATGCAGGGGACACGGGTTCGTGCCCCGGTCTGGGAAGATCCCACATGCCACAGAGCAGCTGGGCCCACGAGCCATGGCCACTGAGCCTGCGCGTCCAGAGCCTGTGCTCCGCAATGGGAGAGGCCACAACAGTGAGAGGCCCGCGTACCGCAAAAAAATAAATAAATAAATAAAAAAACTGACTAGCTGAATAAAGCCAAACAATAGATAAACTCTCAAACTCAAATAGAAAGTTAATTTTTATGCTGGATGGTAGCACATGAAATTTTCAAAAATATTAATACAGCTTAGTTGGACAATTTGCCTAAAAAGCACATGCTACGGAGTCAAAGTAGACCCATGTTCAAACTTTATTTTGCAGTTGTTTAAAGGTGCATGGTCCAGCCCTCAAGATGGCTGTTCTCTTGCTCTCTGTACATCCCCTGCTCAACCAGTGCCTGCTTCACCTACACCCTACTCACCTTACTGACCTTACCTACTTGCACTATGTCCCAGCTAATGATTGTTCTGACTTTAGATCAGAACATCTCCACTAAGATAGCTTATCAAAGGGGCAGTGAGAGGCATGGCACCTCTGCTGGTTTCCCTGGTAACTGAAGAGCCAACCTGACATCAATTCGCCTTGTAACTGGTACCTGATGCCATGTCCCGCCCCCTTCTACCAGACAGTGAAATGTCACTCCAGGGGGACCTTACTTCAGACATGGAAAATCCCCCTATCCATTAAACCAGTGGTCCCCAACCTTTTTGGCACCAGGGACCAGTGTCATGGAAGACAATTTTTCCATGGACCGGGAGTGGGGGGAGGGACGGTTTTGGGATGATTCAAGCACATTTATTGTGTACTTTATTTCGAATACTATTACATTGTAACATATAATGAAATAATAATACAACTCACCATAATGCAGAATCAGTGGGATCCCTCAGCTTGTTTTCACTTGCCACTCACTGATAGAGTTTTGATATGAGTCTGCAAGCAACTGATTTATTATGGTCTGTATGCAAAGCTCTCTGCTAATGATGATCTGCATCTGCAGCCACTCCCCAGCACTAGCATCACCACCTCAGATCATCAGGCATTAGATTATCACGTGGAGCACACAACCTAAATCCCTTGCATGCACAGTTCACAGTAGGGTTCATGCTCCTATGAGAATCTAGTGCTGCCACTGATCCGACAGGAGGTGGAGCTCAAGCAGTAATGCAAGCGATGGGGAGTGGCTGTAAATACAGATGAAGCTTCGGTCGCTCGCCCACCGCTCACCTCCTGCTGTGTGGCCCAGTTCCTAATGGACCACAGAGCAGTACCAGTCTGTGGCCTGGGGGTTGGGGACTCCTGCATTAAACCGTTGATGTCTCTGTCACTGACTTTGGGCTTTTTCTTCGGTCTTTGTCTACAGGTGGGGCAAGTAAAGGGCTTGCAGGCCTGCAGGGTACAGCCAAACAAAAGGATTATAGCTAACGTGCTTTGAATTATTTAGCACCTTGTATTAGTTTGCTAGGGCTGCCATTCAAAGTACTAAGTCTGGGTGGCTTAAACGACAGAAATTTATTTTTTCAGAGTTCTGGTGGCTGGAAGTCTGAAATCAAGATGTTGGAAGACGTGGTTTCTTTTGAAGCTTTTTTACCTTGGCTTTTTTTTTTCCCAAGATTTTTTTAAAATTAATTAATTATTTTTATTTTTGGCTATGTTGGGTCTTCGTTGCTGTGTGCAGGCTCTCTCTAGTTGCCGCAAACGGGGGCCACTCTTCAATGCAGTGCATGGGCTTCTCGTGGTGGCTTCTCATTGCAGAGCTCTAGACGGCTCTAGGTGCGCGGGCTTCAGTAGTCGTGGCACGCAGGCTCAGTAGTCGGGGCTCGCTGGCTCTAGAGTGCAGGCTCAGTAGTTGTGCACAGGCTTAGTTGCTCTGCAGCATGTGGGATGCTCCCAGACCAGGGATCGAACCCATATCCCCTGCATTAGCAGGCGGATTCTTAACCACTGTGCCACCAGGGAAGTCCTTACCTTGGCTTGCTGATGACCATCTTCCTCAGGTATCTTCACATGGTCCACTGCCTGGGTGTGTCTGTGCCCTAATCTCTTCTTATAAGGATACCAGTCATACAGTACTGGATTAGGGCTCACATGGTCTCATTTTACCTTAATTACCTCTTTAAATGCCCAATCTTGAAATACAGTCACATTTTGCGATACTCAGGATTAGGACTTTAACATACAAATTTGGGGGACACAATTCAGCTAACAACACATCTTAATTATTAAAAGAATCTAGTAGCCCTGTGCCTGGTACACAGTGAATCCTCAATATAGGTTTTATTAAATACCAGTGTCAAAAATGATTTGATTCCCTCTATGATGGCAGGGAGAAACTTTCTCTCACTGACATAAGGTCTTGCACCAAGACATATGCATTTGGACTTAAATAAATGCATCAACACATCAGGATGGAAACAAAGCAAGAGTCCAGCTGGTGGGCCCCAGACTCTCACAAGCACACCTGCTCCTGGCTTTGCCACACACACCCCCATCAGCCAGGACCTCTCCTGCATCATGGAAAACTTGCTGCAGCTCCCTAACAGACACAGAGCCTCAGACTTCTTATAAGGCCAGGCCTGGGCCCATGGAAGTTTCGTGGAGCCTGCAGGGCAGCTCTCTGCCCAGCAGAGGATTCGGGCTTTCTGGGGACCCAGGCCCAGGCCAAAAGTGGTGAGCGTCCCACAAGTCACAGAAGAAAGGGGCCATGCTGCGGCCAGGGTGGCACAGGACCCACCCCCATGGCCCTTGGGATGCATGCCAGGGCCTTATGGATACTGTTTTCTATAGAACTCCTGCCTATTTTTATTTAACCGTCATTAAAGAGCACCTATGCTCTGTGGGGGAAAAAAAAAAAAAAAAGGATAAATTTTCTTTCTTCCTACTATATTCTCTATTTAAAGGGATCTAAAGGAGTTTTAGGATAAGAAGAGTTTTTAATATTAGACCTCCTTTCCACCTGGCCTCAGATGTCTGCCATAGACCCAGACCTGGGAAAGGTCAAATATGACTGGACCCAAAAAAAGATACTTACCATTGCCTGTATTCCACCTCCTCATCCCACCAACACTTACTCAGCAACAAAATGATTAAACTATTTTTTTAAATTCCAATGAAGATTTACATAATTCTATTTGTTAATAATTTTTGATATGGATTTTTAATTCAAATAATATCTATAATATACAAAGCAACTAGACAGATATTAACCATCTAAAGGAAATTCTCATAAATCCCATTACTATTAAAAAAAACACTTCATGGTAATGTTTCATGAATTCAATTTTTTAACTTAATAACTAGCATCTGAAGTGCTTACAATGTGACAGATACTATGCTTATGTACATTATCTCATCCTTATATAACCCTGTGAAGGCTTACGGAAATTACTTTTTAAATCAGAGGAAAAAAATCGATGATGTAGTCTTTTTAAAGACCTTTATTAAGATGTTTCTCACAAATTAGGGAAAAGCTTTTTTACCTGTAAGAGAAAAATCCTTATTTTACAACACAACTGAAAAAACACCAATGAGAATTTGGCAATATAACTGTGATAAACTCCAGAGCTCCTGGTTTCCATTTCTTTCAACTACATTCTAAAGTAGTACTCAAAGCTTTCAGAAAGAATACCAAACCTAGTCACTCCTAAAATGATACATAATAGCATTAAGATTGCTCCTTTAACTCCTCCTGTGTTCATACATGTACAGTAATATAGCTCAAACATAAATCTTACCTTTCATATAAACAGAGGTTAAGATTAAATATTATATATGGTATTCTTTTGGAAACAAGATTACTAGTACCAAAGAAAGCAGAGTAGAACAAAAATGTTACTAATTAAAGAACCAATAATTCCTTTTTTACTTCAGATAGCTTCAAATGTTCAAACAGTATTTTAAATACTTTTATATGTAGGCAACATATAGCCTATTTTTCTTTTATGAGAGAAATGTACGAACAGTACCCTTAATTATACCCCTGCAAATAGGGCATTTTCTTAGAGAAGGGGCACATTCCTGGCATACTACCAGATGACCACAAGGAATGAATACAATAGAAACTTCTTTGTCCATACACACTTTACAAGTTCTTTCTTCTTGCAACCTTCTCAATTGTTCTTCCAGTGACAGACCTAGTAACAACAGAAACTTCCATTAAAAAAAATGAAAGGGTAATATTTCATGTTGGTCCTAAGTCTTAATTTTGTTTTACCTGAAACATCTTCTGTTGGAATATACTTCATATTCTTTTCCACTGAAGAAAGAAAAACATAACAAAAATATCACTCTAATAACTCATTAAAAATATTTTTTTAATAAAAAAATGAAATTTTGTCATGTGCAACAACATGGATGGACCTGGAGTGTATTGTGCTTAGTGAAATAAGACAGAGAAAGACATATACTCTATTTTATCACTTGTATGTGGAATCTAAAAAATAAAACTAGTGAATATAACAAATAAGATAAAGACAAAGATATAAGGAACAAACTAGTGGTTACCAGTGGGGAGAGGGAAGTTGAGGGGAAGATAAGGATAGGGAGACTAAGGGGTTCAAACTACTATGTATAAAATAAACAAGCTACAAGGATTTATGGTACAGCACAGGGAATATAGCCAATATTTTATAATGACTATAAACAGAGTATAATCTACAAAAATTTTGAATCACTGTGCTGTACAACTGGAACTTATATAATATTGTAAATCAACTATATCTCAATTAAAAAAATTTTTTTTAAGGCATCACTCTACCAAATACAAGACTGCTTCATCTACTACCTATTATTTTTCACCTACTATATCCTGAACAACACAGATTCTAGCTATTTATCATCAGAAATTATTTAGCCATGCTACTTGGGTAATAAAAGACTTCACTTTTTAGAACAAGTTAAATGTAAAGTTTGCTAATTGGATTCGTTTTGTTTGTCAAACACAAAGATGAACATAATCCCAAGAATTTCTAAAATAACTTTACCAACAAACTCACCAAATAAGTTCTTATATAATGTAGAGTCAATTTCTTGAAGACAGTTCTTGAAGATGTTGGCAGCACCATTTCCTTTAACTAAAATGGTATCAATCAGTTCTCTTGCTTGCAAAGGTATCTGTGTTTTTTGTTTAATAATATCATGTTCCTGTTTATTAATTACATTGGCCTTTAAAAGATTATCCAGGATAGGAAGCACACATGTCAACTGTTGAAAGAGAGCCATTCTATTCCTCCGAATCAAGGACAAATCATCTTCATGTTAGAAAAAAGAAAGAAAAATCCATTAGATTATAAACTGCTCCAACTACACTCATATACTAACAATCAACCCTATGAACAATTCAGACACTAAATAAATAGGAGCTGGAAAAAGAAGGACAAAATTACTCCTCTGCAGTTTAATGTCTGTCACTTGGAAAACTTTCAGAAGATTTAGCTAAGGCATATTATATATAAGTACACACATGGTCTCTGTTTTTTTAACTTATTAAAGTCTATATATTTACCTGTCTTAGAACCCTGCTTTATCCTGCTGAGAGTAAGCAGAGAATTTTAGAGGGCAGTATAAATTTGCAACCTCTGTACTTTGCCCCCATGGAATTACTACTGACTTCTCTTTGCATTATATCACTTTACTTTTATGAGCATTTTCATATGATTGTCTCCTTTGATAAAAAGATCCTATCAATTAAACAAGGCAGGTATGACTGCTTCTCATTTTCAGATAGGGAGAGACAGACTCACAATATCATTAACTGTGACCTATCCAAGGTCACAGAAAAAATCAGTTATAGAATCAGGTCTCCTAGATTAGTGTCTTCAACTCCATGTTTAAGAAGCAGTAAGCAGTGTTGAAGAGTTTGAGCTGTAGAGTTAGGACAGACCTAGAGCTCCACACTGGCTTAGCCACTTACTAGCTATGTGCCCTAACCTCCATACACCTCAGTTTCCTCATCTGTAAAATGCAGATAATAATAGTACCTTTCTCAAAGAGTTGTAAGGATTAAATGAGATACATGTGAAGTACTTATCACAATATCTGGCACATAATTAGCTACCAATATTGTCTTATAAAGGTCTAGGTTTGGGCTTCCCTGGTGGCGCAGTGGTTGAGAGTCTGCCTGCTGATGCAGGGGACACGGGTTTGTGCCCTGTTCCGGGAAGATCCCACATGTCGTGAAGCGGCTAGGCCCGTGAGCCATGGCCGCTGAGATTGCGTGTCCAGAGCCTGTGCACTGCAGCGGGAGAGGCCACAGCAGGGAGAGGCCCGCATACCGCAGAAAAAAATAAAATAAAAAATAATAAAGGTCTAGGTTTATAGCAATTAAAAAAGACTCCGTATGAATCAAGCCTAATCTTTTTTAAAAAGCACGAAATCCATTGTTAAATTTCCTACATTTATGGAATATGGGCATAAATTCCTACAGTATTTTTCAAAAAGTTCCTCTTCTGTTGACCATAATATTTAATTGGCTGCTTTCAACCTTAAAAAAAAAAAGTACATTTCCATATTTACAAGTTTAATGAGAAATAAAAAAGAAGTCTATTGTAAAGTTCCGGGAAAAAAAAAGACCATTTCCTTCACCTTTTACTTCTTTCTAGAAGTCAAACGCTCTATTCATCTCAAAATTATGGAATTCCCTTCTCTGACCACAACTTATATCCTTCTACCTTACTAATTCACCTCACTACTAACATCTGTTCTTCAATCTCCATGTCATTCCCAACTACTAACACAAGAGTTGTCTCCTGGCTTTGCTTACTTCCCATTCTAGTCTAGATGTAGTCAGGTGTCTCAATGATCTTCCTCCCTATTCCTTTTCTGACTTGTTTGCTTATTAAGAAACAATTTCAAATCCATAATTCAAGGGACTTCGCTGGCAGTCCAGTGGTTAAGATTCTGCACTTCCACTGCAGGGGGCGTGGTTCGATCCCTGGTCAGGAAACTAAGATCCCACATGCCACTTGGCCAAAAACAAAACAAAACAAACAACAAAAAATCCATAATTTAAGACTATTCGTTGAACCTTACGAAGTATAAGAAAGTCACAAAACTATGGTGACCAGTTTTATTAGAGTGATTTCATTTAACCTGTGTTTTATTACTGGTTAACAATCTTAAAATCTTTTCACTTTCCTCAGGCCCTTTCTTTCACGAAGCCCTTCCCATTTCCCAAATAAATCTACTTAAAATTTTTTTTTGATGTTCTAGGCACTGTGCTAAACTGTTTTACTTGTAACATCTCATTTGATTCCTATAGCTGCTCCATGCAATTGGTACTGTTATCATCCCCATTTTACAGATGAGAAAAACTGAGGTCTGGTTAAGTTAATTGCCAACCTGGTAACTGACAGAGCCAGGGTTTAAACACAAACCTGTCTCAACTAGAAATCAGACTTCAAACACTGTGTAACATGGCCAAACAATGAGGTTCTCAAACTATTCCTAACATTACTTAAAAGCTTAAACTGAGAAAGTGTCTTCCAACCCAAATGCCCCAATTTACACTATATATGCAACCTTCACCTCTGCTGGTCCTTTAACCCTATCTTCTGCATACTAGTTTCCACAGCTAGTCTATAAGCTCCTTGAAAGCAAGCACCATGAATAGCAAGCACATTATTTGGCACAGGTGCTCATCCTCAATTAACATTTATTAAAGGAATGATTACTCAAAAGACTTGTTTTGGGAGTCTGAGGCTTAACATAAAACTGGATGAATACCAAAATCAGTTCTCTACTATCTTTGGACTGGGCAGGTGCTTCTCATCAAAGCCTAGGATTTCATCATGGGTTCTATTTTTTGCGTAAGGATCACTAAGCAAGGATTAGACAGTCAAACACCATGTTAAGAATATGATTTGAAGGAACTTAAAAAAAAAAAAAAAAAGTAGAAACAAGACAGGCACCCAACTATAAAATCTTGCTTTTTCAAAATAGTTTAAATTTGTTAATGTATGAGGAAGAAATGCAATATAGCTCAAGAAAGGAATTATGCTAAAATCCTCTGATTAGCATAAATCAGCAATCTTCTTGGAAAATAAGCATTCAAAAAAACAAAAACAAAAACAACTGTAGTCAGTGCTTCTCGACTAGGGTGATACATTACCCACAGTGAAGGGGATGTGAGGCTGGAAATGACTGGTGGCTGTCACCAGCAGTTAGTGGACAGACGGGGATGCTCACTGTCCTGCAACATGTGAGACAGTCCTATGAGCCCTCAATGGAAGTAACGCAGGTGACTAACATTCCCAAATACCTGATGCTGTTTCTTCAGTTTGTCTTTCCTTCTCTTCTTCTCTTTTTTCATCTTCAGCATTAAGAAGTGCTGACACAATATCATTAACTGTTCTGTAATTCTCTCCAGTTGTTAGGATTTTACTCTGAATTGTCTGCTTTACCAGGCTTCTACTAAAGCCCATTTCCAAGGCAGCTTTAACCACAGGTGTATTCATGATGACTGCATCATCTGAAGAACTTTCTCCAGGTCCAAAATGAACAACTAGTTTAAAAGACATGTATTTGTATAAATTCCATAAATATAAAAATACAGAGCATAATGACTATGATACAGTCTTTACTCTAGTACAGATTATATCCTGGTAAGGGAGATGAGCTATATACACCAACTACCTATAACTCCAACAAACGTTTGAACCTGATAAGCATCAAATGAGAGTGTAGTAATAGGCTGTACTTTTAAAAAATACCACTTCCCACATCCTAGATCTACTTAATTAGAGACTCTTCGGGATGGGGCATAGGAATATTCTAAATATTCCTCAAATGATTCTGATGTACAGTCAATTTTGGAAACTGAGATGCTACACAAATTTAGAAGTGAAAAATTATCTTAATTCAGCTAGAAAAGTGGGTGAAATCAACAAAAACTTCATGGAAAAGATGGCATTAGAGTTTGAACTTAAAGGATGGACAAGACCTAGAAAGGTGGATAGATGAGTGTGATCAGAGAAGCATTTTCTGAGAACAGGGTCAATGTTAGCCAATATGGCACTTCTGTGAAAATTACAAAATGACATAATTCTTCAAGACACTTTACTGCCACCTGCTGGAAAACTGTTTTATAATAAAAATAAATATACAATGTGCATGTGCTCCCTTGCTCAAACGTATGTGGAAACCCTGTCTGAAGAGAGAACACGCCAGAACAAACACCTGAAAGATAAGGAGGGAGCTATGAGAATATCTGAAAGAAGTCTTTCAGGCAAAGAGAACAGCAAGTATAAAAGCCTCAAGTCAAGAGAAAAGCTTGATATATTCAAGAAACAAAAAGGTGATGGAAGTCAGAGATGAGGGTGATGCCTAGATGATGTAGAGCCTTTTGAGGAATTTATATTTTATTCTAAGTTTGCTACAATATTCTAGGAGGGTTTTAAGTAGGGTACTGATAAAACCTGATTTGTTTTTTCAAAAGATGATTCTGGCAGCTCTGTGATAAATTTTAATGAGGTAAAATGGAATCAGGGAGCCCTGTTAGGATTTTATGACAAAAAGTCATAAAATGACGTTATGGCACTCATGGCAGCTTGAATCAGGCTAATAGTGGTGGAGATGGAGAGAAGTGGTAAGATTTGGGACATATTATAAAGGCAGAGATGGAAGGACTTCTAACAGATTAAATATACCAAGTAAAAGGAGGAATCAGGGATGATGTCTAACTTAAGTCAACTTTTGACCTTAGGAAGTGAGTGCCATTAACTGAGTTGGGAAGACCAGAGAAAGAGCAAATTTGAAGGATGAAGGACAGGGAGAAAATGTTTGCTTTGGTTATATTAACTCTGAGACACCCAGTATAAACAAGTAGAGATTTAAACAGGTAGTTAAACAGTCGGCAGCTCAGGAAATGGAGAAATACATTTGGGTTGAATGTTGAGAGGTACTCCATCATTTAGAGGTTTGAAAAAGGAGTAACCACCAAAGGAAATTGTTCATGATCAACCAGGGAAATAGGGGAAAACCGAGAATGTGGTGTACAGGGCTTCCCTGGTGGCACAGTGGTTGAGAGTCCGCCTGCCAATGCAAGAGATATGGGTTCGTGCCCTGGTCCGGGAAGATCCCACATGCCGCAGAGCGGCTGGGCCCGTGAGCCTGCGCGTCCGGAACCTGTGCTCCGCAACGGGAGAGGCCACAACAGCGAGAGGCCTGCGTACCGAAACAAAACAAAACAAAACAAAAAAGAATGTGGTGTCCAGGAAGCCAAGTGAGGAACATACCTTAAGAAGGATGCAGGAAACTATGATAGCAAGATTGCCGGTTAAGTTGCCCCCAACTTGTACCCCACGCAACAACATTTTAGAATCCATCCAAGGACAAAAGTGCCTTTTGTGGGAGGCTTTGGGATTTAGGTATAAGATTATGAAACCCAAGTGTATTCCAAGACCAAGGAGAGCCATTTTAAGAAGACTGGCCTGTACCAGGCACCTGAATCCCTGACCATGGTCCCAGCTACAAACCCAGAAACAGCTCAGTATCCATCAAGACTGAAAGCAGAAGGTCTTTACCTGCCAAAACCAGTCAATAAAGACTGCAAGCAGCGTTTGCTCCCTCAAATGCACAGACACCAAGGCAAGGCTACATATAAATATCATACAAATCAGGCACATATGACACCATCACAAGAAACCAATAAAGATCCAGAACTGACCCCAAAGAAATGAAGATCTATGATTTGCCTGACAATGAACTCAATAGAGTCACCTTAAAAAAACTCAACAAAATTCAAGAGAACAAAGATAAACAACTAAATGAAATGAAGATAACAATGCATGAACAAAATCAGAAGTTTAATCAAGAAACAGAAACCACAAAAAAGAATCAAGCAGAAAACCTGGAGCTGAAGAATACCAGGACAGAACTGAAAAACATCAATAGAGAACTTCAACAACAGACTTGCTAATGCAGAAGAAAGAATCAGAGAACTCAAATGGAGATCATTTGAAATTAGCCAGTTATAGGAACAAAAGGAAAAGAGAATGAAAGAGTGAAGGAAGCCTACGTGAATTATAGGACACAACCAAATGAATAAACAGTCAAATCATGGGAATCCCAGAAGACAGAAAAAAGGGAAGAAAGCTTAAAGAAATAATAGCTGAAAACTTTAGCTCCTAAATCTTGGGAGAGATATGGATATCCACAAACAGTAAGCTCAAGGAACCTCAAGTAAGATCAGCCCAAAGATTACTCCAAGACACATTATAGTCAAAATATTAAAAGACAGAGAAACCATTTTGAAAGCAGCAAGAAAAAAATGACTCGTCATATACAAAGGAACCCCCTAAGGCTATCAGCACATTTCTCTGCAGAAACCTTGAAGGCCAGGAGAGAATGACTTAATATATCAAAGTGCTAAAAGAAAAAAAAAATGCCAACCAAGAACACTGGCAAAACTGTCCTTCAGAAATGAAGGAGAGATAAAAACATTCCAGACAAGCAGACGTTGAGGGAGTTCATCAACACTAAACCTGCCTTAGAAGAAATACTAAAGTGATTTCAAGTTAAAATGAAGAGATGCTAAGTAACAACATGAAATAAAACTTACTGGTAAAGGTAAATATGTAGTCAAATTCATAACACCCTATACTGTATCTCTAGCATAAGTTAAAAAACAACAATATATTTTGCACAGCAAAAGAAACCATAAACAAAATGAAAAGACAACTCACAGAATGGGAGAAAATATTTGCAAATGATGCGACCGACAAGAGCTTACTTCCCAAAATATACAAACAGCACATGCAGCTCTATGTCAAAAAAAAAACAACTCAATCAAAAAATGTGCAGAAGATCTAAATAGACATTTCTCCAAAGAAGACATACAGATGGCCAAAAAGCACATAAAAAGATGCTCATCATCACTAATTATCAGAGAAATGTAAATCAAAACTACAGTGAGGTATCACCTCACACCAGTCAGAATGGCCATTATCAAAGTCTACAAACAATAAACACTGGAGAGGGTGTAGAGAAGAGGGAACCCTCCTATGCTGTTGGTGGGAAATGTACATTGGTATAACCACTATGGAGAATAGTATGGAAGTTTCTTAAAAAACTAAAAAACAGAACTACCATAAGATCCAGTAATCCCACTCCTGGGCATATATCTGGAGAAAAGCATAATTTGGAAAGAAACATGCACCCCAATGTTCACTGCAGCACTGTTTACAATAGCCAAGACATGGAAGCAACCCAAACATCCACTGATAGAGAAATGGATAAAGAAAATGTGGTACATATATACAATGAAATATTAGCCATAAAAAAGAACGAAATAATGCCATTTGCAGCAACATAGATAGACCTAGAGATTATCATACTAAGAGAAGTCAGAGAAAAACAAATATCATATGGTATCACTCATATATGGAATCTAATTTTTTAAAAACTGATTTAATGAACTTATTTACAAAACGCAACAGACTCACAGATTTCAGAAACAAACTTATGGTTACCAAAAGGGAAATGTGGGGGGAAGGGATAAATTAGGAGCTTGGGATTAACATACACACATAACTATATATAAAATAGATTACCAAAAAGGACTTACAGAGGAAACTCTACTCAATATTCTACAATAACCTATATGGGAAAAGAATCTGAAAAAGAACGAATATATGTATATGTATAACTGAATCACTATGCTGTACACCTGAAACTAACACAACATTGTAAACCAACTATACTCCAATAAAAATTAAAAGAAAAAAGAAATATTTATAGAAAAAACATAAAAATAAAAAACACAAAACAATAATATTATTAACTATAACTATATTAACTTGTTACTGGATGCAGAATATAAAATGTATGACATCAATAGTGTAAAACATGGGGTGAGAAGAAGTAAAACTGTAGAGTTTTTGTAAATGAAGGTAAGTTGTTATCAGCTTAAAATAGACTATTGTATCTAAGATATTTTACATAAGCTTCATGGTAAACACAAAGAAAAAACCTATAGTACATACAGAAAATACAACAGAGAAATTAAAGCACACTACTACAGAAAATAAATCAGAAAGGAAGAGAGCAAAAGAGGAAGAAATGAACGAAGGAACTAAAAAAAGTCAGAAAACAATTAATAAAATCATAATAAAAAGTCCTTATATAGCAATAATTACAATAGCAATAATTATTTTAAATGTAAATGTACTAAATTCTCCAATCAAAAGACACAGAATGGCTGAATGGATTAAAAAAAACCCACTAGATCCAACAGTATGCTGCCTATAAAAGAATCATTTTAGCTTTAAGGACACAGAAAGGTTGAAAATGAAAAGATATAAAAGGTGTTCTATGCAAATGGTAATCAAAAGTAATGAGGAATGGTTATACTTACATAAAATAAAATAGACTTTCAGTCAAAATCAGTGACAAGAGACAAAGATCACTGTATGTAGTGATGAAGGGGTCAACTCATTAAAAGTACACAAAACAAAACAAAACAAAAAGTACACAAAACAATTGTAAATTTATATGCAATAAACACTGAAGCATCTAAACATTTAAAGCAAATATTAACATAACTAAAGGAAGAAATAGAGAGCAATACAATAATAGTAGGGGACTTCAATATCCCACTTTCAAGACTGGCTAGATCATCCAGACAGAAAGTTAATAAGGAAAAAGGAGACCTGAATAACACTATACACTAAATGCCAGATGTGGCTAAAATTAAATTATAACCAGAAGACATATTTCCTATCCTTGCACTAAACTACTACATACCTGGCAAATACCTAATATCTAGCCCAATTTTCAAACCATGTGAACTGGGTCTTTCCAAACATGCTAGCTTATACAAACATTTCCTCTTTGGAGGGCTTATTATTTGCTCTTCTCATTTGGTATTCCCTGAAGTTGTTTTTCTTTTGCACTTGTCTTGTCTCTCCAGTGAGAATGTCAGCACTTTAAGAACAAAAACTAGAATACTTCCAAGAATCCTCTAAAAATGTCATGAATCTTAGTAGATACATAATATTTATTAACTTTCTAGCACTTTTTTCTATGACCTCAGAAGTCCTTTGTTTACATACTTTCATTCTTAATATTCTGACAAAAAAATCCTATCCTATATTTGGAATATTTTCATACATACTTGGTGGATCAGCATTTTCATCTCCAGGAGTATCTGAAGTTGACAATAGCTATGAAGCAGTAGAAAAAAAATAATAGATAAAATCAGAAATCTCAAACAACCTGAACATAGCAACATTAAGTTTATCTTAATTACTGTATACACGCTTTTGAAAACATACTTCAATTTGCTATGTTTTACTTTAATCATAAAACATTTCCTTATACATCACCCAATTCCAAATTAGAATTCAAGTATTTCTCTAGTTTCAAGAAAACAGGAAAAAGTATTAATGGTTTCTCATCCCACTTAGAAAGTCGTATTTCAGCTGAATCACTCTCAGAGACTCCAAACTGCTAACAAGTTATTTTGTTTTTCTCAAAAATACGGAGGAGACACTAAAGCTCTTCTCCAACCCCACCACAAATTTGTACAGTGGCAGGTTGAGTGATTTTTCAAAAAAAAGGAAAAAAGAGTCATTTTTTAAAAGCCCCTGAACAAACATGTCCATTAAGATGGACACAAAACATGTAACTATAATTGAGAAAACAGATGTAATTGTCACTTCTAATCATATTTGTAATTATTATCTAGGAGAACTCAATGTTGCCAATTATAAAAACATATTTACCTGTTCAAGAAGATGAGGATACCTAGCTTGAATCTCATCAACAAACTCCCGCCCTTTCATGCGTATCAAGAACTCACACCTAAAACGTAAGAGGAAAAATTTTTAAGTTCTTTTATAACAAAAATATAATCTGATTACTCTAGAAAAGTGGCTTTCAAATTATTTGATTGTATCCCAAAGTACAAACATTTTACATCACAACCTAGTACATATACACATCTAACAGGAACAAAACTCTCATACAATATTACAAATTCTTACTATGCATTGATGCATTGTGATATTTTGTTTGATTGCATTAATACAATCACAACAATAAAAAGGTCTGGATCTCAAAGGAGCACAAGCTAAGGCTTGAAAAATACTGTTCTAGATAATTTACTTTGGGGACTTAACATAGCAGAAACTTTAATTTGCTATTCCTAAAATGTGATCTTTCACAAAATATCTGCTAATCTATCTCCATTGTCCACTCTACCATTATACTTAACACAAACCCTCTCTCTAAAAAATAGAGAATCAAGTATTTTCATCTATACATGTGACAGTGTTTCCCAAATACTTGCTTTCAAACTACTAGAATTTCTCAATGGTGTTCCAGGAAGTTCATATAACATGTTTCTGTTTCTTCCCTTTTGTTTTTTCAACAAACGGTGCTAGACAACTTGATAAAATATGCAAAAAACAAGCCTTGATTTATGTCCATAGTATACACAAAAACAAACTAAAAATGAATCATATGCCTAAATACAAAACCTGTCAATTTAACTTCTAGAAGAAAACACAGGAGAAAATCTTTTCTTTTTCCTCTAATTTTTATTTTATTTATTTATTTTTGGCTGTGTTGGGTCTTCGTTGCTGCATGCGGGCTTTCTCTAGTTGCGGCAAGCCGGAGCTACTCTTCGTTGCGGTGCACGAGCTTCTCACTGCAGTGGCTTCTCTTGTTGCGGAGCACGGGCTCTAGGCACGGGACTTCAGTAGTTGCGGCTCACGGGCTCTAGAGCACAGGCTCAGTAGTTGTGGCACACAGGCGTAGCTGCTCATGCATGTGGGATCTTCCTGGACCAGGGATTGAACCTGTGTCGCCTGCACTGGCAGGCAAACTCTTATCCACTGCACCACCAGGGAAACCCTAGGAGAAAATCTTTCTGTCCTTAGGTTAGGTAAAGATTTTTTAGCTAAGAGACCAACAGCACAATCCATAAAAGATAAAATTGATAAACTGACATCTTCAAAATTAAAAACTTCTGCTCATCAAATACACTAATAAGAAAAGGAAAGACAAGCCACAGACTGAAACGCTGCAAAAGACATCTGATATAGGACTTGTATCCAGAATATATTGAAAAGTCTCGGAACTTAGTAATGAAAAAAAAAAAAATTTAAAAGAGACACTTCATCAAAGAAAATACAGTTCCAAGGATGAAGAACCCACAGATACAGAGGGCTGACTGTACTATGTCATATGAGGGACTTGAGCATCCATGAATTTTGGTTTCTTGAGGGGAATCCCTGGGAGTGTCCTGGAACCAATTCCCCACTGATACTGAGGGACAACTGTATATAGATGGCAAATAAGAAGCTCACCATCATTAATCATTAAGGAAATGCTAATTAAAATCACAGTGAAATACCACTACACATCAATTAGAATGGTTAAAATCAAAAAGACTGACAATACCGTGTGTCATTAAGAATCTGGAATTCTTAGAGGTATCATACATTCCTGGTGGGAATTTAAAATGGTACAGCCACTTCAGAAAACGATTTGGCAGTTCCTTCTAAAGTTACAATAGAAAACAAAACTTGCCATCCAACCCACTAATCCCACTCCTAAGTACAACATTTACCTAAGCAAAACAAAAACATATGTTCACAAAGGTTTACTAATGTTTAGAGTGCCTTTATTCATTATTGCCCCAAATGTCCTTCAACTGGTAAATGGTTAGATTTAGTAGAGATCATGTAAGCATGCTCAAGACTCAAGTTCATCATGCAGAGAATACAGCTTTTCATTGTTCATGATCTTAATATAGTTCTAAAGTATTTTCATCCTGGGACTGACTAACTTATATTCATAACGACTAAAGACAGGAAGTATAATGAACATTGGCTGCCCCGCATTTCCCCCTTCTCCAATAAATTCTATGAGGACAGAGATTTTTGTCTGTCTTATTCACTGATATATTCCCAGCATCTAAAAGAGTGATCAGGGGGATATAGGGAAATAGGTGAAAGGGATTAACAGGTACAAACCTGAGTTATAAAATAAATAAGCCATGGGGATGTAATATACAGCATAAAGAATATGGTCATAATATTGCAATAACTCTGTATGGGGACACATGGTTACTAGGCTTATCATGGTAACAATTTCATAATGTATGCAAATATCAAATCACCATGTAGTACACCTCAAACTAATATAATATTGTGTCACATATTTCAATTTAAAAAAAAGATATTAGAAAGGAAAAAAAGATCCTCATGATGATGTCTGATTTCCCATCATTACTTTCAACTACTTATTTCTAGGACTCTTGCCTTCAGACAATGCTGTTACTGTCATGAATTATCATGCTCAATCGAAATGAAACCCAGTATTCTTCCTGGTCTGCTGCAAAATCTGCATTTGTCTGCCTATTCATTTCATTTTCAACCTCATATGCAATGGTACCACAATTTTTGCCTTTCACTTTAATTTGGTTCTTCTTTCTTTTGCTTTGGCTTGGTTTTTTATTTGATTCCACACTGTTGTGTAAATACCAATACTGATGAAAAACAGAAATTCCTTTGTATATAGAAATGTAAACCCTATTACCTCTTATTCCAAATGATTATTACTAAAAATGTTAAGAGGGAAAAAATAAAAACAGTATCCAGTAGGCATATAAATATTTAATTAATGAATAAATTGTGTTAAAATACAGTGATAATGATCATCCACTTTGGTTTTTCATTTTCTGAGATTAAAGATTATCCACAATTGAAATCTGTTGCTTACAAAAAGCACCACTGGCCTTTTCCCTTACTTAACCATCTAAAACAAAACACAAATTACAGAAGTAAACTAAGATTTTGTTTGGTTTTGTTTTATAAAGGACAAAATGTAGCAACTGAAACACTGGAATTGGAAAGCTGTTTCTGTCTTTTTAATACAGTATTAAATTTCAAATTATATGTACATACTCTCATAGAGCCAAGCACAATCAAATCACTTAAAATTCTGACAATCAGGAATTCTCTGGTGGACCAGTGGTTAGGACTCGGCCCTTCCACTGCTGTGGCCTGGGTTCCAACCCTGGCTGGGGAACTAAGATCCCGCAAGCCATGTGGTGGGGCCAAAAATATAAAAAGAAAAGAAAATACAATTCTGACAATGGAACATGCTTTTTTCCTACAATAATAATTTAAAGTAAACAAAATATGTATCACTTTTGAGAATTAAAAAGTCACAATTTATCTTGATACATTATGAATATTAAAGAGGTTCAAGAGATTCCTCATTATTGTGAAAGGCACTCACCAGTCAAAACATTACCTACATGATGTGATTCCACTTTTATATAAAGTACCTAGCATGGTCGAATTCATAGAGACAGAAAGCAGAATGGTGGTTGCTAGGGGCTGCAGGGACGGAGGGATGAGGAATTAATGAAATGAGTACAAGATTCAGTCTGGGAAGATTTTAAAAAAGTCTGGAAATAGATGGTGGTAATGAATGAGGAATAATGTGAATGTACTTAATGTCATAGAACTGTATACTTAAAAATGGTTAAAATGGCAAATTTTATGTTAGGTACATTTTACAATTTTTTTAAAAGACCATATTATCTATTTCAACTCCCTCATTTTACAAATGAGGAAAGGATCAAAGGTGTCACATGACTTGTCCAAGTTCACACAGCTACTCAGTAACAAAGACAGAATTAATTTCTAATTCTATTTCCATCAACAGCACTGCCTCTAAATTCTTTCTAGGCTATAGTAAAAAATAGGACATAGTGGGAGAAACAGAGTGACTAAAGGGAGATATTTGACATATCTCCCTTGACAAGATAAAATTGTACAGAGAAAAAATAATTTACAATTATAATCAGACTTAATACTGATTGTACAATCAGCTTTTATTATATGCATTTTTGTATTTATCCTTTTCCTAGATCCATTTCATGTCCCTTATTTTCCTTTTTCCTTCTTATCTTTTTCTTACTTATCTCCTTTTCGTTCTATTTTACATATTTTTATAATACTTAAGTCTTCTTTAAAGCAAAATGGAAAACATAAATGAAACGTATGGCCATAACTGTAAGTGACTCATCAAGAATAAGTTAAATTATATCCTGAATACATGGCTTACAAAAGAAATCATACAACATTCTACAACATTTTGTACCAAAACAATTAATGTTACAATTTGGTGTTTTAAAAAGGTTAATTCCCTAATGGTATAAAGAAGCTTTGTTATATTGAAATGTAAACTTAATCATTCAAGTATGCCTACTCCTTTTAAGCACAGAATTTGTGTAGAAATACCTTTCAAAACAATTACCTTGGAAACCACTTGGCGTGTTCAACCCATGGGTCATCTCCAGATTCCCAACACCTTAAGCCACCATCACAACAAAAGCATTTGACATCATCATTGCGACCTAAAGAAAACACAATAATAAAACTGAATACATACGTGTCCTAATATATAAATCAAAATGAACTAGATAAAATGTATAGCTATACATTTTCTTACCCACATAATAGAAACCAGCACTTGCAAGCTGCTCAGGCTGAACTGGTACAGTTGAAGGCCAGTACATAAATGTTCTCAGTCGAGCTGCATGTGTCTGCATGCTCAAATTTGAAATGCTAAACCTCAGCGTTTCCAGAGAATTTTCCAAAAATGGACAGTTGGGGAAATGTCTCCGGTGTTCTGACACAGCATCATCCTTTGGTTCCCAGTTACTTAGAGTCCCACCACAGGCAAAGCAGGCTACTCTATCTCCAGGTCCTATATAATAAAAGCCAGCTCTTGCCAATTCTGATGGTGACAAAAAGGTTAATGGCCACATCTGGTAAGTAAGAAATCTTGCTTCTTCAGTACTCATGGCATAACTGTAGGGGTTAGTCCTCATTGGGGAAAAGTCTTCAACTGCTCTAGAATTAACAGGGTTTGGTGAAAGGTTGGAATAAGAACCACTGAACGAGCTACTATGTTCCAAAGTAGGTAATAATGAATGTGTAAAATTGTTTCTCATTGAAGAGGAAACATTTTTAGAGGTGGATTCCAGACTAGTAACAGAAACTAGATTCTGAATAAAGCTACAGCTAGGATACAGTTGTTTATGCTTTTCAATAGGATTGTCTCCTTGTTTCCAGTTATCCAGCATCAGGCCACAACAAAAGCATTTGACTTTGTCATTCACACCAGTGTAATAAAAACCAGCACGAGCAAGACTCCTTTCTGAGACAGGAACACCAACGGGGAAAGTTGAATATGTAGACATTCGGTAGAGTTCACATGAAAAGTCATATTTCATTTTTTGTTTGTTGACGATTGTCCAATTTGACAAGATCGTGCTATCTTCCATCATACTCTTAATTTTTTGATACAAGGGATCTGGGAAAAGTCTTTGGGAGGTAGTTTTGTGCATGAGTCATTTTACTTTTTGACTGCTAAAACCCTTCACATGACAATTCTCTTCCCTTCACATTAGATTTTTTCCATAAAAAAGAATCAAATGATAGGCCCCTACTTATGGGAAATTCACTACACCTTCTTTACTGGATTTATACCTGAGTTGATACTCAGGTAGGATGAATATCTCTCCTAAATTACGAAGATACTATTTAATACTTTCTGGGATTATATTAACTCAAATGTTATTTGCTCGTTATTTGGCGTAATACTGACCTAATAGCCTGAAAGAAGTTGACACACCTCCAAAAATATGCTAAGACTCCTTGACTTTTCAAGGAGGTTTATATTCCAAAAATTCTAAACAAGGATAGAATACCTAAATTATGCCTTTAATTTGCTTTCGGTTACAAGCTACAAAGCCGGGATATCAAGCCAATTAATGACTATGCTACAAGAGGAAAAAACTATATGCGGGCTTCTTTCCCTATGAGCACTTTAACATTTTTTTTTTAATTTTCTTTTATTCTAGTAAACAAGAAGAATTAAAGTTTTCATATGGTCACATTATCTAAAGGCCAATTTCACAAAGTTTATCATCATAGTATTTACTTAAGAAGGTTAAACTAGCTTCAGCTAACAACTTTTGGAGATGTCAACACCTACAAGTGTTGTTGAACCTAAACCAGTTATACTGCGTACAGTGTCAAATGAAATGAATTTTGCTTAAAACTCACAAACTGCTAACTCTTCTTTGTTAAATATTGTCTGTATTTGTTTCCATTTCCTGCAGCATCATTATTATGTTGTCTTTCTTCCTAACTTTGCCTACCACTTTAGTATACTTGATCAAATGAAGGTATTTTCTCCATAAACTAGTTAACCATAAAATTTCCACAGCTGAAACTTCTTACAAAAATATTAAATAACTTGTCTTTCATTTAAGAATCATGCATCTATAATATCATTCATTTTGTAATTAAAGGTAAATCAATTTATCAAGATACAGCTTGTCCTTTCTAGTGTTATCACAAATGCCTAAGGTACTGTATTACCAACAAAATTACTGCTCATGCATAATAAACCAGTAATTAACTCTACTAGCCTTCTTTCTGAAAACCCTTCATATTTTAAAAGTATAATTCATACACAAAATTACACTCCACAGAATTCAAACTATATCCCTTTATAAAGTTTCTGAGTCTCCATAATAGGATTTATTACTGCAGGGGAAAAAATGAGGGGGAAAAAGTAGACTCTTCAGGGCTGTATATCTGAAAAGAAAAAACAAACGCTATTTTAGAAAACTATTTTCACGATGAATACAATTTATATTCTTTTCAATTTATTCAGTAAATTCTAAAAGTGATTTACACTTTAGATAATACAGCTTCATTCCAGCTATTTGTCAACAAAACTAATTAGAAAAGTTTTTAATCAAAATAAATGCAATATACTCCCCGTAGCACTAAGAATACTTTTTTTAATGCACAACTTTGAAGACAGATGGACACAGAAACATATTTTGGACTTGGTCTCCTCCCCTCTTCTGGTGACAACTTTTAATAGTTTAAGGATAATATCTCTGGCAGTTTGCTACAGGCAAAGGGGGACTAGTGGTGAAAGAGACTGCACCCATCAGCAACAGTGCAGCAGTTATTTAGATGGCATAATAGACTGTAAAGTTATTTTTTAATGTCAAGTCTCTCCAGGACTAGGCAAACTGACCAGTGAGAGTAAATGCATCAGGAATCCACCCATAAAACCCTACAACTCTACAATGCCCTCACAATTCCAAAGCAACAACCACAGAAAACAACTTGAAAACAATATACAGTAATGGCTTGTGAAACACTGGCCTTGGGAATGTGACTACTTGCATGAATGCTTTCGTTACACCAGAACTTGGTGTCCTATCTTTACAGATTTTTATCTACAAGCACCGTACAGTGGATTTGCCCTCTTTAGGCAAACTGTGGCTTTGGGGGTTGAAGGCGGGAGACAAACTGCAAGGGAAAATAAGAGAAACTATGGAATTTACCTATTAATTTCCCGGAGCTATTTCTCACAATACACAATAGACCACTAAAGCGGCAGAGCGCGGTTGCAACTATCTGATACAGGGAATCTGCCGCCACACAACTGTCTCCGTTTGAACATACTAAACAAAGGAATACCGAGGGTTAAGTTTAAAACCCTGCAAAAACTTGACGAACATCTTGGTCAGAGTCCAAGGGCCGGAGAAGTGGGCGGCGGCCAGAGCAGACTTGCAAACAGGTCAATTGAAAAAAAATTATTTTCGGCAGCAAGTCTTGGACCTGGAGCTTCCGAATTAAACAGCCTCGGCGAGAGTGAAGAGAACAGAGAGCTCACTGCGACCCCCGGCCTCGGCTCCCGGCCCTGTCTTCCCTCACCCAACTGCAGCCTCAGGGAAGCGGGCCCCCACGGCCCGAGCGCCCCTACCCGCCTCGCGCGGCCGGGGCCCGGAAGGAGCTGCACTCACCGCTGGGCCGGCGTAGCAAACGCGGGAACGGCGCGGCAGTCTGGATCCGCCACAGCCCCGAGAGCTGCTACGCCGACAGAATAAGAAGCCGGACGGCTCGGCTCCGGTGCTCACAAAGCCCCCCGCCCGCGCAGGGCCCACGCCGACGCACAGTGACGACAGCGCGCCGGCCGGGATCGCGTCATGCCGCGCGAGGGCGCCGGGGCGTCTGCAGGCGAAGAGTGGCCCGAAGCGGACGCTAGGCCGTACGCAGTCTGTTAGCCCGCGGGGGCGGCGGGGCCGGGCGTCCCCTCGGTGTTCCAACCTTTAATTTCGCCGCGTGAGCACTTTTGACGTTTCCTTCCCTCGCCGTTCCTGACATTCTCCTGAGGGGGACGTGGCGAAGCGTGAGCCGTAGATTTTGAATCGCGGGAAGCCCTGCGGAAACGCCCCAGCGCGGGCGGTGAGCGTCTCCCCCGCGTCACCCGGTTGGGGTCTAGCCCCAGCCGGATTCCTCTAGTGGGGCCTCCCCTCGGCGTGGGTGACCGCGTCGTCCGGGGGCGGAGTCAACCCGGCGGCGTTTCGGCTTCGGTTAAGTGAACGGTTGTAACCGTTTTCCTCAGCAGCTTTGTGATGTCAATCTTAAACAGCTGGCCGTGAAAATGGAAAAAAGACGAGTGTTGGAAAGCAGAACAGCATCAGAGGATTAATTTTGAAGCTTTGATTTTATAGTCTTTTGGGGAGTATATCTATTTTATAATCAACCACTGTATCTTTTATTTTTAAACTTTTGTTTTTCTGTTCTGGAGGCGAATGCACTGACGAAAGTGTCCTAATTTCAGAAGCTCATCACTAGCAACGGTTCGGTGCTTCAGGCCAGGCTTCACTCCCCCTTTTTTTTTCCTGAATGTGACTAGGATGGAGTGTATACATTCATATACGTGTGTATATATAAATCATACGTGAACCACAGAGGAGCCCTGTATCAATGACATGTTTAACTAGTTAACTGATAGAAAAATTGTAAATACAAAATCTTGGTTTTCCTAGTCAGGGACCGTTTTTCTCCCCCCTCTCTAGCAGTGCGGTGAACACAGTAAATATTTGCTGCATTGCAGCGAGAGAATTTTTTAGTTTATGTTCCGTGAAGACACTCTTTGTCAATGAAATCAGATGTTTTCTTCTTTCAGGGGAACTCCAGGGGGCAAATATTTCAAAAACTTCCAAATAACAAGCCACTTAATTAGGCAGCCGGGGGAATTCCAAGACCCTGAACCGTTTCCCATTTCCTGTCCCTGTCATTTCTGCATGCCAGTCAGTCACAGAATAGGGCTTCTGTTCCAGTGTTAATAGTAAAAAGAAAGTATTTGTAACAGTTTGTGATACAGAGAAAAGAAATGTCATGGCTCCCAATGACTAAAAACTTACAAATATGCACATGAGTTTTGATAGTAGTTCAGTATGTAGTTCAAGTTGCAATTTCTGGGAAAGTTACGGGACTTTCTTTTTATGTGCGGGAAAATATGTATTAGCAAGAATTGTTCGTTCTGGATTCAAGATTATTAAAGATTATTTCTCTTTTTCAGTTCTTGTCCTTACCAAAAAAGTATAGGGGAAAATTCATATTTCAAAAACTCGAAGTCCTTATATATTTTCCCCAAGAAACCACGTAATAACATTCAGGTATAATAAATACTACTTTATAACTTTTAATCCTATATAACCTTGTAGTTGAGTGTTAAATTTATTCAGTTACCCACTTATTCAGTTAATCTTTTTCATATTTCCAGTGTAGAATTGCTGGTGATTTTTAAAAATAAGTTGTGTTTTTCTGCTGAGGTTGCTATACTAATATTTTTCACATTTATGTAGAAAAATATTTACAGGATCCAAGACAATTTGAGGAGGAATATAAGACTGAAGGGGCTTGTCCACTAGATAACAAGTTATATATAAAGTCATAGTAATTCAGATAGTATTAGCACAAGGATGGACAAATAAAGGAGCAAGATAAATAGCCCAGAAAAGATATGTATGTATATGTGAATTTGATATATGACATTGGTATTACATATCAGTGAGAAAAGGATTAACTGGTCAATAAGTAATACTGAATGAATGGTTATTCTAATGAAAAATAAAATTAGATAATCACCTAACTGTTAAAAAAAAATTCCTGTTGGATAAAAACCCTAAAAATGAACAGCTATGATTGTGAATCCAGGGTTTTAAACATATTTTTTGAGTTATAATCCATTGCAGTTATTGCAGGCCATAGTAGACCAATGGGAGCTTATTCACGTTGACTCCTGAGTCCTTTTGACATGGCCATAGTAGTCTTTGATTGCTTTGTCGGCTGGCTTTGTACATTTCTTACCCAATACTATAATTAGCCATTTATTCAAAGTGCTCTGGTTCCTTTAGTGGGAAATGATATATAAAGACCATAATCTGAATGTTTGTGGTACTAATTGTTATTGAGTTGTATTGTTTTTATAACCTGTTCTGTGGACACAGTTGGGTAAATATGGCCTTTTGGTTTTTTTAATAAAAAGCATCATGAACTCTAACTTCCAATTCAAATTCAGGAATTCAAGGTTTTATTTAACCTCATTGATTGTACAGCTCCCTTCCTTCCTGCACACGGAAAAATCCTTATTCTCACCTGTACTCCCTTCCTGCCCTGTAGGCAATGATTTAAACATTTTTTAATGTTTTTTTATTCTAAAAATAGAGTTTATGTACATTTATCCATATCTCCCTTTTTCTTAGATAACTGGTAGCATACTTTTTTCCACCTTTTTTTACTTACTAATAAATTATGGAGATCACTCAATACTAGTATATATAGAGAAAGATTCCTTATTTCTGCACAGTACTCCATTGTGTAGATGTAGCACAATATATTCAACTAGTCCCTGTTGATGAAAAAATCATTTGATCTAAGAAAGAAATGGAAATTTTACTTGAGCCAAATTTTTTAAAAATAAATTTATATACTTTATTTATTTATTTTTGGCTGCATTGGGTTTTAGTTGTGGTGAGTTGTGGGGGGGGGTGTTGTTGCGGTACATGGGCTTCTCATTGTGGTGGCTTCTCTTGTTGTGGAGCACGGGCTCTGGGCATGCGGGCTTCAGCAGTTGTGGCACGTGGACACTAGAGCGCAGGCTCAGTAGTTGTGGCACACGGGCTTAGTTGCTCCGTGGCATGTGGGATCTTCCCGGACCAGGGCTTGAACCCATGTCCCCTGCATTGGAAGCTGGATTCTTAACCACTGTGCCACCAGGAAAGCCCACTTGTGCCAAATTGAGGGTTATAACCCAGGAACAGTCTCTCAGAAAGCTCCAAGAACTGTTCTGCCTTTTACAGGTCAAAGCACAGTTATATAAGTTTTTGAGACAGAGGGCTGTATGTTAAATGATGTATTATTGACAGTTAATATAATCTAGCGTGTAGTGGGTCATGGGTCATTGTGGCCCCATACAAGATTAAGAAGGAATGTTATCTTGTAAGGAGTTGGCTTGTTGGGGCTAGGAGAATGTTGCTCTTTATTGTTGAGCAGGTATTCCTGCCAATGGAGAGGTTTGGTTGATGCATAATGCAGATACACAATGCACAGTAGAGGTGGGAAGAGGGGACCAAAGAGCAGAGAAAATTTTTTTATGTTTAAATTTTTCTTGTCTTGCCATAAAATATAATTTTATTTCATATACCATAATGTATTCAACTACTTCCCTATTGATGGACATCTGGGTGGTTTCCAATCTTTTGCTATTACAAGTAATGCTGTAATGAATAGTTATGGATATCTTGTTTTAGGATATGTTCCAGAAGTTGGATTCTTAGGTCAAATAGCAAATTCATCCGTAATTTTGCTAAGTATGATCAAATACCCCTCCCCCTCCATGGAACTGTTGGCATTTTGCAACCCAGTCAGCAATGTATGTAAATTCCTTTTTTCTACACAGCTTCATCAGGGGAGTATGTTGTCAAACTTTTGGATTTTTGCCAGTCTGTTAAATAGAATCTCAGTGTGGTTTTAATTTCATTGCTGTATTATGAATAAGATCGATAATCTTTTTAGTGTATCAATTGCATATGTAATGGTTTATTTTTTTTAAATTATAAAGGAATGTTAGGATTGATTATGTGGTATTATTAAAGAAAAATTATTCTGACACTTGTTAAAACATTAACAGGTAAGGAACTACAAGTAAGGAAGACTTTATTCAAGACTACTGCAATAAGAGCATTGCAATGGGGGAGAGAGATCAGGCTCAACTCTGAATACAGCAAAGATAGCTGAGGATTTGTAGCCAAACAATGGAATGAAGGGGTCAGTGGAAGAAAAATTACTTAGTGGAGACATCAAGGGCAGGTGGATTCTTGCTGAAGATTGGCCAAGGGCTTATACAACAAAAGTGGAAGATAAAGAATTTAGTCAGATATCAAGGGTGGGAGCATTCTCACTAACCTGACTTAGCAGGATTCTTGCTAAGACTGGGCTAGACAGGCCAAAGATGGGGTGGAGGGTGACAAATGGAGACGGCACTGACTTAAATCTACATAACAAACTTTACCCTGGTTTACCATGCTTTTCCTGGTAATTTACACATAACTGGCTTCCTCACACCCTTCTTTCTCTCTTTTGTCTTGAGCTGAAAATGGTATTTAAGCCTGTGGCTTGGTCCACCTCAGGGAGTTACTCATTTTTCCCTGGGTATCTCCCACGTATACATGAGGTATATATGTGAAACTTGTGTTGGTTTTTCTTCTTAATCAGTCTTTTACTACAGGGGTGTCAGCCAAGAACTCAGAAAGGTAGAGGGAAAATTATTTTTTTCTCCCCTGCATTAGTATATACCGTAGGGAAGGAAAAATCTCTTCCTATGCCCATCTTACGTTCTCCAGCTGGGGTCCTGTAAACTAGACTAGCCAAAAATATATTAGCAAGAGAAAAACAAGCTAATTAACATGTGCATTGCACATGTACCAATAAGAACCCTCAGTGATGAGAAACCTTAAAGAGAGGGTTAGAACTTGGGTTTTAATACCAACAAAGGAAAAGAGGTTTGGAGCTTCTGGGTGAGAGAGGCAAGTTATAGGAAGGTCACCAAGAAAAGCATGGTAAACAAGAGCTGTTTAGTGAGGTTTGTTATGCAGATTTGAGTCCTTGCCTTCTCCTTTGATAAGAGTTTTAAGAGTACTTCTCTTTCAGATAGTGAAGAGGGAGACACCTCTACAAATGGAAATTTACTTTAGAGCTTTTCATGATAGATCTCAATACCCTTTAGCTCAAAATAATCCATTTGCCAAAAGTACATTTTGGGGTGGCATACTCTGTTACCCCTCAGTACATAAATAAAATGTATACTTCCCTGAATTTTTGAAGTATTTTATTTAAAAAATTCAATAAACAAAACCCAACACATTAAGAACTTGGAAATTTTGGCCACATCACAATTTTCTTCCCGAACGTCTAGTTACTTCAAACATCCCAAGCATTACCTTTCTATCTGTTGAAAAAAAAAACACTATATATCTTAGTCATGACAGCTTTAAAATTTTGTTGTCTGTAGCAAAAGTCAAAATTTTTAAATATCAGAAATATTTAAAAGCTTAATTAGTGAACTTTATTTAATATAAAGTAGAATCTCAGCAGCTCTAATTGAAAAAAATCAATGAGTTAAAAGTTAGGATGATAAAGGTTTACATAAATGGATTAAAAATGGCCCCTGCATATTGGCTCTATATATTTTACTTCATAGCAGATTGGGACCACTAGCTCAAAAGCTTGCCTCTGCCAAATTCAAATTTTTACACATCTAATTGCTTTAACTATATCCTAAATAACCATATTTTAAGCCATTTAGAGCCTGCCTGTTTTGCATGCCCAGCATCCGCAGGACAAACCTCAGCTTAAGAACCCCAGTCACTGCTACCCTTCTGAGATCCATGACTAAGCTGTCTGCAGCATCACCTAGCTATGTAAGCCTCCTCTCTGGTACCCCTCTTGCCTGGGAGTTCCCTTGTCCTCTTCCCCTTATGGTGGTGGCCCCACACCTGACTCTGGAAGGTCGCCTGTTGTGAGGGATTTCCCCTTGTCTGAACCTGCCAAGCACACCAAAATAAAGCTGCTTGTGTGCTACTGCCACCTGGTGGTCTTTTCTTTAATAAGTCCCGAAATCCTCGAACTCATAACAAAAGGAAAAGCCTTAGGATTGGAGAAAAATAGTCACAAGAAGTCATGTTGGCAAACGCAAGGCATAGAGGACCTTGTTCTTTCTATGCATATTTCCTGTCAAGGGAGGAGAAGATAAAAGACTTCTAGGATCCAAATAGCTGATGCAGATCTCGAGAAAGTTTTTCCTGTGGTTTTCCTGAAAATAATCATGTGAGAGAAACTGAGAAGTTGAATCTGTAGTAGAATTATTTGAAAGCCTTAGTAAAGTGCGATAAATAAATAAAACCTCAGGTGACTTAGAAATTTGAGCTCTCTTCACAACATAGGTAAACTATGTTAGTGAAAACATACCCTTTTATAGGTGACAGTGCAAAATCATTCTAATCTTTGAAATATGTGCAATATGTCACAAAAACTTGGGCATTACAGTGAAACAGATTTTGCTTTAATCTCTGCTGTTTCTCCTTGAGTAACATGCCTTTGAATAAATTATTTAACTCTTTCATTCATTTAAGAATCATGGAGATGAGTGGCCAAGATAACAGAGTAGGAAGACCCTGAGCTCATCTCGTCCCATGGGCAAACCAAAATTACAACTATTTACAGAGCAACTATTGATAAGAAAGACTGGAATCTAGAAGAAAAGATTGTCTACAACTAAAGTTATAAAGAAGGAACCACAATGAGATGGGTAGCATGGGAGGAGACACAGTATAATCATGACCCATACCCCCTGGTGGGTGATCCACAAAGGGGAGGATGATTACAATTACAGAGGTTCTCCCCAAGGAACAAGGGGTCTGAACCCCACATAGGGCTCCCCATCCCAGAGGTCCTATACCTGGAAGATGAACCTCCAGAATATTTGGCTTTGAAGGCTAGTGGGGCTTACTTTGGGGACAGCCAGAGGGTTGTGGCAAATAGAGACTCCACACTTAAAGGGCACATACAAAATCTTACATGTTCCAGGACCCAGGGCAGAAGCAGTAATTTGAAAGGAGCCTGGGTCAGAGCCACCTGATGATCTTGGAGAGCCTCCTGGAGAGGCAGGAGGCAAATGGAGCTCACCCTTGAGACATAGACAACCACTTTTGGCAGCTCATTCTACCCCTAGGACACTGGTGCTGACAAGTGCCATTTTGGAATCCTCACTCTAGCTTCTTAGCATCAGGACTAATAAGGCAGGCTGCCTTAAGACCACTGAGCCCACAGACATCCTGGGATATGGTCATATCCAACAGAGGGTCCAGGACCTGGCTCCACACACCAGTGAGCCAGCACTAGCCCCAAGAACCCCAGGACCCTGCAGCTAGAGACCTTGGGACACAGCTCCACCCACCAGTGGGCCTGTACTAGCCTTGGGACCAGCCTCACCCACCAGTGGGCAGGCATCAGTCCCAGGATCTCCAAGCCTGCCCACCAGGGAGCTGGCACTAGCCTTGGAACCAGCCACCCACCAGTGAGCAGACACCAGCCCCAGGACCCCCTGGGACCCGGCTCCACCCATCAGTGGGTCAATATACCAACTTCAGAACCCCAGTGCCCTGCAGCCAGAGATGCCAGGACCAAGCTCCATCTACCAGGCCAGAACCAGCCCCAGGAACCCCTGGGCCTTGGCCTTACCCACGAGTAGGTGGGCACAAGCCCTAGGACCACTGCAGCCCCACAGCCTGCCGTAGCAGGACCCAGCCCATCCACCAACAAGCCAACACCAGCTCTGAGACACATTGGGCCAATTAGCCAGCTGCCCCAGGATCTGGCCCCATCCACCAGTGGGCTGACACAAGCCTTCAGGGCACTCCAGACCCCACAGGCAGCGTCCACCCACCAGCAGACCAAACAAGCTCCAGAGCCCCTAGGGCCCTACAGCCAATAATTCCAGGACACTGCTCTACCCGCCAGTGGGCCGGCACTAGTCCCAGGAATACAACAACACACATACTGCCTTGTCAGCACCCAGCCAACCCACCAGCAGACTTGCCCCAGCCCCAGGACCCCCGGTGCCCTGGCCCTGCCCACCATCAGGTCAACACCAATTCTGGGAACCTTGGGCCTATCAGCCAGTGGCCCCAGGATCTGGCCCCACCTACCAGGGGGCTGACACTAGTTTCAGGACCCCAGGGTTTTGCACCCAGAGAACCCAGGACATGGCTCTGACTACCAGTGACCAGCACAAGTCCCAGGACATCCTGAGCCCAGGTTCTGCCCACCAGCAGGCCAACACCAGCTACAAGAGACTTTGAACCCCTCAGCCAGCCACTCTGGGATCCAGCCCCACTCACAGGTGGGCCAGCAGCCCACAGAGCTTGCAGCAAGCCATGTCAGGAACTGGCCTCACCCACCAGCAGGCTGACATTAGATCTAGAAACCCTGGCCCTGTAACATGGTTCTACCCACCAGTGAGCCTGTACTAGCCCTGGGAACCGCATGAGGCTCTGCAGCCAGCCACCCCATGACCCAGCCCCACCAACCAGTGGCCAGCAGTCTACACACTGGGAAGAACTTGGCAACCAACCAAACTGGGGGCCAGCCACACCTACTAGACCACACAAAGTAGTCAGCCCGCCACAACAGAGGACCAATGCAGTCCACATTGGGGGCACCCCTAGAGCGTATAGCTCTCGTGACCAGAGGGGAGTGTGCTGCTGGGATGTGTAAGATGGCTCCTACAAAAGGCCACTTCTCCAAGGTTAGGAAACATAACCAACCTATCAGATACACAGAAATAAAAACAGCAAATTAGGCAAAATGAGGTAACAGAGGAACATAAAAATGATCAAAGAACTCAGGAGAAGATAGAATGGACAGAGATGTTAGACGTTTTTAACAAAGAGTTAATTAAAAATATAAAGAAGAACCAGAGATGAATACAAAAACTGAAATGAAAAATATAGTAGAAGGAATCAAGAGTAGATTAGATGCAATAGAGGAACAAATCAGTGAGCTGGAAGACAGAATAATGGAAATCACTGATGCTGAAAAGAAAAAAGAAAACAATAAAAAGAAAGGAGGACAGTTTAAGAGATCTCTAAGACAACATCAAGTGCACTAATATTCACATTACAGGGGTCCCAGAAGGAAAAGAGAGAGAAAGGGGCAGAAAACATATTTGAAGACATAATAGCTGAAAAATTCCCCAACCTGGGAAAGGAAACAGGCACACAGATCCAAGAAGCACAGATAGTCACAAACAGGATTAATCCAAAGAGGACCACACCAAGACATAATTAAAATGTCAAAAATTAAAGAGAGAATATTAAAAGAAGCAAGGGAAAAACAACAATACAAAGGAACTACCCTAAGGCTATCAGCTGACTTTTCAGCAGAAACCCTGCAGGCCAGAATGGAGTGGCATGATTTATTTATTTATTTATTTATTTATTTATTTATTTATTTATTTATTTATTTATTTATTTGGTTGTGCTGCACAGCTTGTGGGATCTTATTTACCCAACCAGGGATCAAACCCATGACCCCTGCATTGGAAGCATGGATTCTTAACCACTGGACCATCAGGGAAGTCCCTGGCATGATATATTTAAAGTGATGAAAGGGAGAAACCTACAACCAAGAATACTCTACCCCTCAAGGCTCTCATTCAGATTTGATGGAGAGATCAAAATCTTTACAGACAAGCAAAAGCTAAGAGTTCAGCACCACCAAACCAGCTTTACAAGAAATGTTAAAAGGACTTCTCTAAGTGAAAAAGAAAAGGCCACAACTAGAAACATGAAAATTATGAAATAAAAAATCTCATTGGTAAAGGCAAATATACAGTAAATGTAGGAAATCAACCATGTATAAAGCTAGTAGGAAGGCTAAAAGACAAAAGTAGTAAAGTCATCTATATCTGTAATAAGTGGTTAAGGGATACACAAAATAAAAATATATAAAATATGTCAAAAAGAGTAAATGGGGGAAAGAGGAGTAAAAATGCAGGGTTGTTAAAATGCATTTGAAATTAAGAGATCACAACTTAATATAAACATATATATGATTATATATATATATACACATATGTATAGATAGATAGATAGATAGATTGCTACATATAAACCTCATGGTAACCACAAACCAAAAATCTATAATAGATACACACACACAAAAGAAAGGAATCCAAACATAGCACTAAATATAGTCATCAAATCACAAAGAAAGAGAACAAAAGAAGAAGAAAGAACAACAACAACAAAAACTACAAAAACAACCCCCCAAAATTAACAAAATGGCAAGAAGTACATGCCTATCAATAATTACGTTAAATGTAAATGGACTAAATACTTCAATCAAAAGACATAGAGTGGCTGAATAGACACAAAAACAAAACCTATATTTATGTGGTCTACAAGAGACACATTTCAGATCTAAAGACACAGTCTGAAAATGAGAGGATGCAAAAAAGTATTCCATGCAAATGGAAATGGAAAGAAAGCTGGGGTAGCAATATTTATGTCAGACAAAATGGACTTTAAAATAAAGAGTGTAACAAGAGACAAAGAAGGACATTACATAATGTACAAGGGACCAATACAAGAAGAAGATATAACAATTGTAAATACATATGTATCCAACATAGGAGCACCTAAATACATACAGAAAATAGTAACAGACATAAAGAGACAAACTGACAGTAACACAATATTAGTAGGGGACTTTAACACCCCATTTACATCAATCAACAGATCATCCAGACACAAAATCAATAAGGAAACACTGGCCTTAAATGACACATTAGACCAAATTGACTTAATAGATATATACAGAACACTCTACCCAACAATGGCAGAATACATATTCTTTTCAAGTGCACGTGGGACATTCTCCAGGATAGATCACATGCCAGGCCACAAAACAAGTCTCAATAAATTTTAAAAAACTGAAATTGTATCAAGCATCTTTTCCAACCACAATTCTATAAGACTAGATATCAACTACAAGACAAAAAACTGCAAAAAAAACACAAATATGTGGAGATTAAACAGCATGCTACTAAACAACAAAAGGATAAGAGAAAAAAATTAAAAATACCTGGAGACAAATGAAAAAAACATGATGATCCAAAATCTATGGCATGTAGGAAAAACATTTCTAAGAGGGAAGTTTACCTCGATAAAAGCCTACCTCAGGAAACAAGAAAAATCTCAAATAAACTACCTAATCTTATACCTAAGAGAACTAGAAAAAGAAGAACAAACAAAATCCAAAGTTAATATAAGGAAAGAAATCATAAAGATCAGAGTATAAATAAAGTAAATAGAGATGGAGAAAACAATAGAAAAGATCAGTAAAACTAAGAGCTCGTTCCTTGAAAAGATAAACAAAATTGATAAACTGTTAGCCAGACTTGCAAGAAACAAAGAGAGGACCCAAATCAATAAAATCAGAAACAAGGGAGAAGTTACAAATGATACCACAGAAATACAAAAGATTGTAAGAGATTACTATGAAGAATTATACACCAATAAAATGGACAACCTAGAAGAAATGGACAAATTCCTAGAAACCCACAATCTCCCAACACTGAATCAGGAAAAAGTAGAAAATAAGGACAGACCAATTACTAGTAATGAAATTGAATCAGTAATTAAAGAAAAAAAAAGCTCCCAACAAACAAAAGTCCAGGACCAGATGACTTCATATGTGAATTCTACCAAACGTTTAAAGAAGAATTAACACCTATCCTTCTCAAACTATTCCAAAAACTTGCAGAGGCAGGGACACTTCCCAACTAATTTATGAGGCCAGCATCACCCTGATATCAAACCAGACAAAGATATTACAAAAAAAGAAAATTACAGGCCAATATCACTGATGAACATAGGTGCAAAAATCCTCAACAAAATACTAGCAAACCAAATCTAACAATACATTAAAAAGATCATTATCAAGTGGGATTTATATCACAAATGCAAGGATGATTCAATATCCACAAATCAATCAATGTGACAGATCACATTAACAAACTGAAGAATAAAAAATCATATGATCATCTCAATAGATGCAGAAAAAGCTTTTGACAAAATTCAACATCAATTTACAATAAAAACTCTCCAGAAAGTGGGTATAGATGGAACATACCTCAACATAATAAAGGCCATATATAACAAACTGACAGCTAACATCATACTCAATGGTGAAAAGCTGAAAGCATTTCCTCTAAGAACAGGAACATGACAAGGATGCTCACTCTCACCACTTTTATTCAACATAGTATTATCAATAGAAGTCCTAGCCACAGCAATCAGAGAAGAAAAATAAATAAAAGGAGTCCAAGTCGAAGGAAGTGAAACTGTCACTGTTTGCAGATGATATGATACTATACATAGAAAATTCTAAAGACACCCCCCAAAAACTACTTGAGCTCATCAACAATTTGGTGAAATTGTAGGATCCAAAATTAACAAATAGAAATCTGTTGCATTTCTTTACACTAACAATGAACAAGAGAAGTTAAGAAAACAATCCCATTTACCATCACATTAAAAAGAATAAAATACCTAGGAATAAGTCTAACTAATCTAACTAAGGAAATAAAGACCTGTGCTTGGAAAACTATAAGACACTGATGAGAGAAATTGAAAATGACACCAAATGGAAAGATATACTATGTTCATGGATTGGAAGAATTAATATTGTTAAAATGCCCGTACTATCCAAGGCAATCTACAGATTCAATGCAATAACTATCAAAATACCAATAGCATTTTCACAGAACTAAAACAAATAAATCTAAAATGTGTATGAAAACACAGAAGACTTCAAATAGCTAAAACAATCTTAAGAAAGAACAAATCTACAGGTATCACACTCCCTGATTTCAAACTACACTACAAAGCTACAGTCATCAAAACAGTATGGCACTAGCACAAAAACAGACACAGATCAATGGAACAAAATAGAGAACTCAGAAATGAACCCAAACTTATATGGGCAATTAATGTATGACAAAGGAGGCAAGAATATACAATGGGGAAAAGACAGCCTCTTCAATACATTTGTGAAAACTGGATTGCTACATGCAAAAGAATCAAACTGGACTACTGTCTCACTCTATGCACAAAAATAAATTCAAAATGGATTAAAGACTTAAATGTAAGACTTGAAATCATAAAACTTCTAGAAGAAAACATAGGCAGTACACTCTTTGACAATGGTCTTTGTAATATTTTTTGGATCTGTCTCCTCAGGCAAAAGAAACAAATGGCACTACATCAAATTTAAAAGCCTTTGCACAGCAAAGGAAACAATCAAGAAAACAAAAAGGCCACTTTCTGAATGGGAGAAAATATTTGCAAATGATATACTGATAAGGGGTTACTATGAAAAATATGCAAATAACTCATACAACTAAACATCAAAAAAAAAAAAAAAAACAAAAACCCACAAACAATCCATTTAAAAATGGGCAGAGGATCTGAATAAACATTTTTCCAAGGAAGACATACAGATGGCCAACAAGCATATGAAAAAATGTTCAACATTGCCAATTATTAGTGAAATGCAAATCAAAACAACAATGAAATATCACCTCACACCTATCAGAATGGCTGTCATCAAAACAGCCACAAATAAATGTTGGTGAGAATTTGGAGAAAAAGGAATCCTGTACACTGTTGGTGGCAATGTAAATTGGTACAGCTATTATAGAAAACAGTATGGAGATTCCTCAAAAAATTAAGAATAGAACTACCATATGATCCAGCAACAGCACTTCTGGACATTTATCCGAAGAAAACAAAAACACTAGAATATATATGCACTCCTATGTTCATTGCAGTATTACTTACAGTAGTCGAGATATGGAAGCAACCTAAGTGTCCATCAAGAGATGACTGGATAAAGAAGATATGCTATATATACATACAATGGAATATTACTAAGCCATAAAAAAGAAGGAAATCTTGTTATTTGAGACAACATGGATGGACCTAGAGGGTATTATGCTAAGTGAAAAAATTTAGACAGACAAAGACAAATACCATATGATTTCACTTATATGTGTAATCTAAAAACACAAAACAAATGAACAAACATAACAAAACATAAACAGAGTTACAGTACAGAGAACAAGGAGATATATGCCAGAGGGGAGGAGGGCAGGGGGAGGAAAGAACTAGGTGAGGGAAGTTAAGAAACACAAATTTCTAGTTGCAAAATAAATGAGTCATGGGTATTAAATGTATTATACCTAAGTACTAGGGATGTAACATACAACATGATAAATATAATCAATACTGTTGTATGTTATATATGAAAGTTAGAGTAAATTCCTGGAGTTCTCATCATAAGAAGAAAATTTTTTTTCTATTCCTTTAATTGTGCACCTATGGGAGATGATGGATGTTTATTAAACTTGTCATAGTCACTTCATGATGTATGTAAAGCAAATCATTATGCTGGATATCTTAAACTTATATAGTACCGTATGTCAATTATATCTCAATAAACCTGGAAAAAAAAAGAATCGTGGAGTACATACCATGTGCACAAATTCTAAGGACAGTGCAAATAAAAAACAGTCCCTTCCCAAGAGCTCACAAACTAGCAAAAGAGACCAATAAATGACCCCTGTACAATGTGATAAGCGCTAGCATAAAGTCAAGTACAGGGGCAATAAATGATCATGAAGGAAAATCAACTATACTTCAATAAAATGAAAAATTTTAAAATATGGAGCATGAAGAAAACTTTTAACTCAGCCCAGAGAAAAGGGGGTGGATGGTGCATGGAGAGAGTAGCTTTCTAGAGAAGATATTTTATAGTTACATATTACCTTTTAATAATTTCTGATGAGTCTCTAATGTCTGATAAAATTAAGAGCAATTATATTATCTAGATCAGTACTGTCCAACAGAAATGTAATGTGATATACATAATTTAAAATTTTCTAGTAACCATATTAATAAAGTAAAAAGAAACAAGTGAAATTTATTTTAATAATATATTTATATAACACAGCATATCTAAATATCTAAAATATTATCATTTCAACATGTAATCGGTATAAATTATTGAGATATTTTATATTCTTCTAGGTTTTCTATATTTATTTTGTATTTTATACTTACCACACATCTCAATTCAAACTAAGTCACATTTCAAGTGCTCAATGGCCTGACATGGGACTAATATATCAGCTAACACAGATCTATTTTGAACTAATGGTTCCCAATATCTTAAAGTATGAAGGCCTCTCAAAATACTTTGAAGATATCCACATTATAGTTTGACACTTTTAATATCCATCAATTGATAAATCTTATTGAAAAAGCTCTTTTGAGCAAATTTAACAATGCTTTTCCATGTATGTTGATTTTGTATAACAGTGTCTACATGTGTTTGAAAAATGGTACCCTAAGATATGATATTATATATCATCCCATATCATAGTATGATATCACATAATATGCTTAAGCTAATTTGAATTGGATTTTGGCCTGACAGAACATATAGATCACTATTTTTAGGCATCACCTAAGTTCTATTGTATCCACCCCTATTACAGTAAGATCAATAAAGCTGACAGATGAGCACTTTTTGAGAGGTTCCTTATAGATATGATTCAAATATCCTGGTAGCAAGATGATTGTTAAAGAATTCCTAAGGTCTCTTCCAGTTGATGGTAGTATTTAATATGGGTTCTCCTCCCAACTCTCTTACTTACCAGCTGTGAGACCTTAGGCAACATACTAAACCTTTCTAAACCTTTGTTTTTTCATCTTTAAAAAACAAGAACAGTATCTGCTTAATATTTGTTGAGCACTCTAGGCATCTTACATGCACCAGCTCTTTAAATCCTCACTGCAATCCCATGAGATGTTGCTATATTATCCCCATTCCACACAGATGCACGCAGAGGCACTGTGACGTTAAATAATTTGTCCAAGATTACTCAGCTGTAATTTGAACCCAAAACCTGCAATTTTAATCCCCGTGCTATATACTGTCTTTCTTAAATTACAGTGATTCTCAAATGAGATAATACACACAGATACTTAGTACATGCAAGTTCAGTGTCAGTTTATTATTGTTATTATTAAGATTCTGATGCCCATATTTGTACCTCTTTAAAATGCTCTTTCCTAACTGGAAATGCCTTGCTTCATCATTCTGAAAATAATTCCAAGTCCCACCTCCTACATAAATCTTTTTTTTTTTTTTTTTTTCGGTGCACAGGCCTCTCACTGCTGTGGCCTCTCCCATTGAGGAGCACAGGCTCCGGACGCGCAGGCTCAGCAGCCATGGCTCACGGGCCCAGCCGCTCCGCGGCATGTGGGATCCTCCCGGACTGGGGCACGAACCCGTGTCCCCTGCATCAGCAGGTGGACTCTCAACAACTGCTCCACCAGGGAAGCCCCCATAAATCTTTTTTTAACTAAGTTGATTGCTCTTTGCTAAAAATTCCCTTTGATATTTAAAGAAGTACAGAATTTGGCCCATGATTCTCCACCAATGATTATGCCTTATTACTTTAACAACAGTGGTAATTAAGGAGGAAGAAATTCCCTCTCACATCCCACCCCCACTCATAGAAAGTCATTTATTCACTCATTTTTTTCAGTAAGGGCCTATTCTATGTCAGGCTCTGAGCTAGGTGCTAGACACGTACTGGTGAACAAAGCACATAGTTCCTTTTCTCATGGAAGTTTTGACAATAGAACATGACATTAAACAAATAAATGTATAAATACAAATTGTAGTAAATGTCATGAAGAAAAAGAACAAATAGGCCATCAGAAAGACAGTCTAAGGGGTATAATTTAGATGGAGGAAGTCAGAGAAGGCCTCTCTGAAGAAGTAACATCTAAGCTAAGTAAGACCTGAAGAATGAGTAGAAATTTGTCAGGGAAAGAGTGAATGAAAGAACAGTCCAGTCAAAGACCCTGAAGCAGAAGAGCTTGCCATGTTTATTTAGACACTGAAGAAAGCCAAGGTAGCTGAGATATATTGAACAAGAGGAAAGTGGTAGAAAATGAGGCTGAAAACTATACAGGGCCGTGTCAGAATCTGATAAAGAGCAAAATACCTATTATTGTATTTGCACGGTACAAACTCCAGAGGTTAGACCTTGCCTATCTCTTCTTTACTAGAAGGGTAGGGGTCGGCACAGTTTTTAAAAGAATGAGTAATCCTGACCTACTAATACTCTTTGTCTCAAGCGTACTATAGTGTTGCTTCTAAAATAGTGAATCTCTTAAACATTCCATCTGATAGTTTTGACTGGAACTTACATGGTAAACATCCATGCTATCTAATATGATGTGCAAGACATCAAAAGGAGGTAAAGATGTTTGAATGACATGGCCTGTGACTGCAAAGGAATTTAATGGCTAATAGTATCAAGTAATATAAGGAAATGGATAAAAAGAATGAATGGAAGTTATGAGGAGCATAACCTAAGTATGAAATTAAGCCCACTGCAAAGTTCTGAATTATAACACTTATTATATATTGTATATTGAGGTTTAAATTATCTACCCAATTCTGGGGACTGAAGGCCAGGTTGGATGGTGGATGAAGTTGGAGAGAATCAAATGAATGAATGCATGTCAAGCACCTAAAAACATGCCTAATGCCTGACATGACATCAGCAAGTGAAGCTACCATTATTATCTACAGTGACTTTTTTTTTCCAAAACAAAATTTCAATGTAACTAACACTTAGGCAAATAACAAAATATTTGGATAAATAAGTTGGTTATGTTAGCTATACATATATTACCAAAATGAGAAATGAGCAAGAGTTTCACAGTGGAGATGGCAAATTTCAAATATTAAGTGTAGTATGAACTAAGAACCAGATAAAAAATAGCTGCTGCAAGAAGCGTATATACTAAGTATTTATCTTAAAGCTGAGCTACAAATCACCTAAGCAATAATACAATGGATTCAGCCTTGCACTCCAGCAGGACACTGTGGTTACATGAGGCTAGCCAACTGAATTTTCTAACAAAGAGGCAAAATCAGTTGCATCCTAAGTAGTCTCCCAGCATCAGAATGAAGAGATGGAATCTCCCCTCTTGCTTGGTTCCTAATCTTTCTGTAGAACTCCAGCAGACATCTAGAACTGGTTTAGATGATTGGCCTTTGCTTGTCTCTCCAGTCTATTCCCAACTATAGTGTCACTTCTGGTTTTAAAGCCCTAAAAACTCTACAGGAAGCAAAGGATAGAGAATTATGAATTGGACATGTTGAGTACCAAAAAGTAATGCAAAGGAGGAAATTTTTCTGCACTGGCAGTACAGAACAAATCGATTTATGAGAACAAGCTGTTTGTTCCAAACGCTGCTAACCAGTGTACTTTTCAAGTCCCAGAATTAATACCAAAGTGGTGAGAATAAAACTAGGGGCTTTTCCCAATGGGTAGGGCAGGCATGAGACTTCCTTGAATGAATCAACAGACAAATGAATAAAGAAATTTACTGGGAAGATTATTTGATTTTGACTCAGACATCCTATAAAATCCTATAGATTAAAGCCAGGTGTGGTTGACCCCTGTGCTCTACAAGTATAAATGAAGAAGCATCTTACAGAAAGGGATCTAAACTGTAGTTCAATATTCAAGAGGTCTTAGGGAGGTATGGAAGGAGGCTGGGAGTCAGTAAACTATCCGATTACCATAGAAATGAAGGTATTAAGAACAAGCGTAATTTTGATTGATTTATTAAAATGTTCCTCACAGAATTCTTTACAAAAACATCATGTCCCGAAAAAGTCATTCAACAAACATCAAGACCTTCTGTGTATAGGACATTGATGGAAAAAGCAAGAGAATCCATGTTTCTGATCCTGAATACAACTCCAAAATATTTAAAGCTATGAAACTTCAGTTCAAAATCTTAAATTTTACTTCACTTACAATTTCAATAGTGCTGAAATTTTCATTTAGTATTGTGCTTATAGTGCTATTCCTGTTTTTTGTTCACAAAAACAAAAGCCTATCATTCCCATGCTACATAAAATATGTATGTTCATGTTTTAGATATTTATATAAAACAAAATTGTTGTAAATAAATAAGAAATCTTAAAGAAACCAAATCAGTATCAAAGTTAAAATTACAATATATGTAATCCACTAATTCTAAAGTTTAGACAAAGTTTTAGATCTTCTTCATGAAAGAAACGTACGAACTGTACCCTTGATTGTACCTCTACAAATAGGGCATTTTCTTAGAGAAGGGGCACAATCTTTGCAAACTACTAGATGACCGCAAGGAATAAACACTATGGACACTTCTTTGTCCATACACACTTTACATGTTCTTTCTTCTTGTAGTCTCCTCAATTGTTCTTCCATTGGTAAATCTAAGAAGAGAAAAAAAATTTTAATAAAAGGCAATTTGCTGCTTCTCCTCCAATGAAAAGCCAAGAAAATAAAAAACAATGTTTTCTACTGATTTAAATTATTAATACTATTTTACCTGAAACATTTTCTGTGGGAATGTATTTTATGTCTTGTTGCACTAAGGGAGAAAAAGCAAAAGCATTACTATGACAAATAAGGTTAACAATATTTAGTCACAGAATATATATTTTTAAACTAACAGTGTAGACTCTGCCCAAATACTATAGATAATTTTCATAATGTCAAGGCAATGAAAGCCTTCAATCTTTTTGTACAATTAATAGTTTATAAATTAGGTTGAATTATTTTCAATAATCACAAATCATTAATAAAAGCGTATTTTCAATTGACCTAGGAAGTTCCAAAAGTAATTTTCCAGCACTCACCAAATAAATGCTGGTATAACATGGGGTCAATTTCTTGTAGAGAGTTTTTGAATATGGTGGCTGCAAAATTTCCTTTTACTAAGATAGTATCAATCAGTTCTCTTGCTTGTAAGGATGTCTGTGTTTTTTGTTTAATGACATCACATTCTTGCTCGGTAATCACTCTGGCAGTTAGTAGACTATCCAGGATTGGAAGCGCACAAGTCAAACGTTGAAAAAGTGCCATTCTATTCTTCCGGATTAATGATAGGTCATCTTTATAGAAAAGAACACAAACACAATCACGTTCAAACTCTGCCCACAAACTTCCTTCCACATATACACATATAACTGAATGAAAACAACCATAATTCATAATCAGTTGGCACTGAAGTTGATTGCTAGCTTTGGGGGTACCTGATGCCCTGTGCTTGATAGTAACTCTACTTATAATAAGAACTAACACTGAGCACTGTGGTAGGCACTTTCCATGCATTAACTCATTTCATCTTCACAACAGCCCTTTGAGGTAGGTACTAGTACCCTTATTTAGCAGGTAAGAAAATAGAGGTACAGTGAGGCAAGTAAATTGCTGAAGGACACACAACTAGCAAAAGTCAAACTGAGGCAATTTGGTTTCATAATCTATGCTCTCTACCATTCTGCAATACTGCCAATCCTTTAACCAAATAAAACTTAGAACCAAATAAAATTGAAATTTTAATCCACTCTAGTCAAAGTGGGGAAAGGCAAAATCAAGGGAATTAAAATGATAGAACATTTCTTAAATTATCAGTCACCCATAAAACTTCTTTAAAATTCCATTTTAAGATGAAATTATTAATTATTATTTCCCAAAATTAGACATGATATTGCTATTACCTCAATGTTTTATAGTAAGGGGGGAAAGGCACTAACAGCATTTTGAAAAATAAATCCTACTTGTCAATACCTTCCTGTCCTATAGGATCTCCATATTCTTCTTCCAGGTCTAGATTTTGTATCTAGTGGTAAAATATTTTATATTTGAAACTCTGCAATTTTATTATCTCTTTGGAATATGACTTATGATTCCAAGTTTATTAATTAACTATCATATAGTTTTACCATGATCCATAAAGCTTTTCTATAAAATAAAAAGAGAAGTTGGGCTGTTTAAAGAAGAATTATTTGAGGGGAGATGATCATTAGATTTTAGAAACTCTGACTTTGTCAAATAATAGGACATATAAATAGAACTGTTTAATAAGAAATAAAAAACAGTGCTTAGTCAGAAAGTCCAGGCTCTAGATACACATTTTGAAGAGAATTGAAGCTCTGAGAATAAATGAGAAAAGGATCAGGACCTAGAACAGTGTCTGGCACAAAGTCAATGTTCCACAAATACCTGTTGAACAAATGAACCATCAGGCCTCGGCAACTTAAACAGCAGTAGGAACAAAGAATTAACAGCCAGAGGGATGGAAGAATTAGAACTTAACATATTGTTAAGTAATCTATGGTTAAGAAGTAGTGATATTTTAGGAAATTAAAATATAATTTATACTTGATGTTAAAGTATATTAATTTTTTAATTTTTAATTTTTCTAATTACATTTTACTTAAACTAATGTAAGAAGTTCTCTGAAATTCTTAAGATTTCTAAAATTGGATTGCTAGTAGCTGCAGAAAATAGTCTCACTTCAAAGTCATAGACTGTATTCCGGTTTATAAGAGGTAAAGACTTGAATAAACCTTTGAAGCATATTCTTTTATCCTGGAAAAAAAATCCTAAGTTGCCTCTTTATTTACACATCTGTCAAGAAATCACTCACCTACTGTTCTGGGAAACTATAAAGTAATCAGTAACGTAAACGTTAAGTATTTTCATTGTCATTCAAAAAAATATTTCTTGAGCACAGACTATATACAGATACTGCGCTAGGTAGTATGGATATAACAGTGAGCTGAGAAGCTAACGGATATTTTTGACAATGCAAGTTATTGTATACTGTTGACTTGGAGTCAACTCTGGAAACTGTTGATTTTTTTTTTTGGAAGAAAAATAAGTATTTTTCTTTAGACTTTAGACTTCATAGGGTCTATAAACAATTGTGGAAATGGGTGTTCTCTTCTTTGAGCAGTTGTTCACTGATGACCAGTGGTTAAGACTGAGAGGACTACAGGAAGAACATGCAGCCCTATCTTCACTTCACAATGAAAAGGAGAACTTGGCTGGGCAAAGATGAACTTGGACTATGTTGCTGCTGTACTGGTGACATGTAGAACTGAATAATTCACACTTTGGTAAATAGAGGATGCTGTATTACTGTGATCTGATATTTTTGTCTGGGTTGGCCAAGGGTAGATTTTTCCGGGAATGGAGTGAACAATCTCACCGTCAACATCCTGGGAAGGAAGAGGTCCCAGATGGCCTTGGACAAGGATATGGGGCAAACCTTTCTCATTCTGGGCTTTGTGGATATTTGGGGGCCTGAGCTCCGCTTGGGACTTTCCTAGTCATTTGTTAAAACTGGCCAGAGCTACACAGAGATGAATCAGGAGCTGGGCCAAGAGATTCATGAGGACGGGCTTAGGGGCACCAAGAGAGGCCACATACAGTTATAGCTGTCAACTGCCATCTGTGATGTAATGCCCTTCTGTTATCCCTAAATCTCCAGTAAGAGCTTGTTAAAAATTGTAATCTGTTTTCAGTTGTGTTGAAAGGACTCTTGGATCTGGTCCATGCTTTGGAAGGAGTGGCAAAGGAGAGACCAACATTTCTCTTTGTCCAGGCCAGAGTGATGATAGCAGTGGAGCAACCAGATTAGAATGAACATGCTCATCCAGAGGAGGGGATGAGCCTCAACACAGTAGAGGCAACAGGGAGCAGACAAGGCTAGCATGGAAGGGCATGGATAACTTGTCTTGGGAGAATGTGAAACAGTGTCTTAGAGCTCCCCTAAATAACACAGGGACACTCCAAAGGGGAATTCAGTTCTTGTGTGGGCAAATAGGAAATGTAATCATAATTTGTACATTAATTTACAGTCACAGGCTGAGACACACTGTTACACTAATATTAAAATTAATTATTGTTCCTGATCCCACCCCAATTTATAGCAAAGAGGAGTAAGCAACTAGTCTGGGATCAAAAATGTGCCATGAATAATTACACAGTCAATTACCCAGAATAAAAATAGAAATTAAGAAAAAGCAGGAAACTTTTGGTTTCCTGTGAAATGCTTTCACTCAATATATGTACTTATATTTTCAATTTACTAATAAGAAATTCAAATATATTTTAATGTGAAGAAAGTTTTCATAATTCAAATGCAGAACGTTGAACTTAAAATCCAATTGCATTGACTATATTTTCAATAACTTATGTGCAGTGACATCCTTATGGAAATGGAGACTGTAAGTAAATATGTGTACCTGATTCTTTTTCCTCAGTTGCTCTTTCTTTCTCCTCTTCCCTCATTTCATCTTCTGCATTAAGTAAATCTAATACAAGATCACTGACAGTTTTGTAATTCTCTCCAGTTGTTAGGATTTTACTCTGAACTGTCTGCTTTATCAGCCTTCTACTAAAGCCCATTTCCAAAGCAGCTTTAACAACAGGTGTATTCATCATGACTGCATCTTCTGAATGGTTTTCTCCAGGTCCAAAATGAATAACTATACGGAATAAAGAATTTAACACACATTGGGATAGTCTGTATATTTTCTAAATTGCGAGTTATTACAATATCAAAAACATAAGGCCCAGAAAATGTGTAGGTACTATTTTGTATTACCTTTCTTAGATTTAAAATAACGATATACATGTTCAGTCACTAAAATAGGAATATGGAATATTGTATTCAGATTCAAAATATGCATTATCTGGCATAAATATGAGTGGGAGAAAGAAACAATGTTGGGATCATCCCCACCAGCACTGAGATTCCTTTTTCCCCATGTTGAATGAACAAATGAGCTTTCTAAATCAAATATGTTTAACATAATTTTGAAAGAGGCCAATTGTAATCACTCATATCTATTACTGCAATGGCCTCCTAAACTATTGCTCCTGTCTAATTCATTCTCAACATTGTAACCAGAATGACTTTTTAAAAACAAAAATCTGAATGTGTCACATTCCTTCTTAAATTCCAACAACGATTCCTTTGCTTTTAGGATAACATTCAACTGTGCCTTACAATATCTTATGCAATCTGGACCCTGTTTACCCCTTCAGCCTCATCTCTTGCCACTTACTCATTCGCCTTCTATCCCAGAAGCCACAAACTGATGGCTCTTGGGTCAAATTCTGCCTACAGTGCTGACCACTCTTAAGCTAGCCTGCTTCATTCATTTACCTGTTTGCAAATCCTACTTCTAGCGATACAAAATTTTGTTCAGTTCTTCAAGTGTTCCTGTTCTCTTTTGTTACTTAAATCTTTCAGGTGCTGTTCTCTCTGCCAAGAATATTCTTTTCCTCCCGTTGTTATTTGGTTAACTACTATTCTTCCCTTTGATTCTGTGCTAAGACAAATACTTACTCTGGAAAGCCTTTTCTGATCTTCCAAGTCTGGGCTAATTGTCCCGCATGTGCTCTCAGAGAACACTTTACTTTCCACACTGTTCTCCTATCTGTGTATTTGCCTGTATTCCTTAGACCACTAGCTCATGAGAGCAGGTGTTATGTTTATCCTGTTGTCTATTCTTTCCCCAGAATAGCAGAAGCACAACAAATATTTATTGAACTGAATTTAACACTAGATAAGGGAGAAGAGCTTGTTCAAATATTGGCTCTATCACCTTTCAAGTTTAAGGTGGTGGACAAGTCACTTAACCTCTCTGAGCCTCTGAGTACCTATTGAAAAATGAGAATATTATTTTCTGCTCTCTCCATTTCATAGAAAGAATATGTATGCAATCTAATGTCATAGTGCACCTGTTCCCACACTGGTCTGAGAACAAGGGTTAGGCTGGATGTCTGAAACTTGTTAAAACTATAGATGCTCAAGCCCCACCTTCAGATACTATGATTCAATTCAGTAGGGTTAAAGTGGAGACTAGAAATCTGTAATATTTTTTAGAGCTCCTCAGGCAATTATGAGATGCACTAAAATTTGAAAAATACCAATAATGTATTTGAAAATTCACTGTAAATTATAACTCATAATATAAATGTATATTATTATAATTATCAACTTTCAATCTTAACAGTATCAAATGGTTCTAACATTTAAATGCAGTAATTATTATTAGTATACATACTTGGTGACTCTGCATTTTCATCTTCTGGATTGTCTGAAGTAGATAACAGCTAAAAAAATGTATATAAATTAAAATGTAAATCTTATCTTGTTCATTGCAATAAAAATTAATCAAGAGACCTAATTTATTCAATTTATTGCAAACTAACTTGTTTACTGGCAACATAATTTTTTATGTCAAAAGCAAAATTTCATTTACATTCAACAGCAATTCTGTAGGCCATAAACTAATAGAGTTTCTTCGTGTGTGCGTGTGTATGTGTGTATTAACAAATAAAATCCATTTTCGTTAAGGCAGGAAAAGGGCTACACCTTTTCAGTGACCTGTAAGACAATCACTGTTTGCCTATCATCCCAAAGATCTTCCATTTTCTGGGTGTTCCTTTGGGATAAGCTGGACCCTTTATTTCCATTGACTGTGGCTAGGAAGTGTTTGACCCTCAAACTATTCTCTAAGTTCTTACTTGCTTTTCTGGGAAGATTAGAAAGAGCAATACAATTATCTTCCTCAAATTCTTTTAAGAAAAATTTATATAGTAAAATTATTAAATGCTACTATCCAGTCAATTTTTTCCTCAAATAATTTAATTTATTGCAACTTTGTTGGAGAAATACTCAGAAACATAACTTAAATATTATTTTTCAGAAGGTTTCTAATTATGGATCTGCTGTTATCCAAAGAATAGCACTCTCTAAGATCATGCTGGGTGTTGAAAAAAGAAAATGTATTTTTAAATTGACTTGTCTTTTCACTAAAATACTACTCTCTGTAATTATCAGAAAATAATTTATCAGAAAATCAATTTAATGAATGATTTAAAAAACAAAAAAACTGTCCCTACCTGTTCAAGTAGATGAGGGTAACTGGCTTGAACTCGACTGATGAATTCTTGTCCTTTAATTCGTATCAAGTACTCACACCTAAAATGTAAGGAAAATTAAATCTGGGGGGTTATTTTAATCTGGTCATTTGTAGGCTGCTAAATCTTTCAAGTGAACATAAACATAATTATAACCACTTGACTATTCATTTAGCATATAGGAAGTGATAAGAGATACTGCACTCAAAGGTAAGATGATATAAGCAAGAGGAAGGCTGTAACTGGTACCCGGCCAAGGCTGATGTGGATAAGGATTGTGAGGCTCTCAGTCTACTGAGATAAGTAAGGCTGTCTCCACCCCAAGGTTCTTGCTGCTCTCTTCAACTATTCTAAGATTCCTAAAAACATTCTGAACATTCATGAGCCAAGGAGACAGGTAGAAAGTTCCCTAATAAATGATACTGTTCATACATAAGCTTTGTATGTTTAAAAGCTGAAAATATACATAGAAAGAATGAGGAAGCTTAACACATTTTCTAAGAAGTCAGACATTCACAAGTTTGGTAGTTTCTAGATACTATATATCCATGGTCAAATTTAAGTACAAAATGAATTCATGACACTACCAAAGCAAATTTACTGTTCTTTTTATATATTCACAAAATTACCACAATAGAAAGCTAGCAGCACTTTTTAAAAATGTCTATGTAAGGTGTTCTTTTTAATCTTCATAATTTTTGAAATTTGAAATATTTGGGGAGTACAAAGTTGCTATAAATGAAGACATAGTATCATATAAAAAATTATATAATGCAAATGTTAGGATACTAAGTTTAGTAATCAACACTAAAAATACTAAAAGTGTTGACCATGAAAAATTATAGGCTACCTGATTTTAGTAAAAAAGGGAGAGTGTAAACAAGTATAGAATAATCAAAAGTGTAAGACATGACAACAAAATGCTATGTAGTGATCAAAACAGATGAGATGGGTCTATATTTACTCTGATGACCCTAATTAATATTGTAACCAGTCTGGTGCCTCTGATCTCCCTTACCCAAGCTCCCTTTTTTCTTTTTATCCATAGCACTTATTATCTTCCAACATGCTATATAACTTATTTATTAAGTTTTTATTCATTGTCTGTCCTCTCCTGCTGTAAGTCTAGCATATGAGACCAGGAGTCTTGGTTTTGTTCAACTGAGTATATTAAGCATCTACAATAGTGCTTGATAATAGGTAATCAGTTAATATTATTGAGTGTTGAATAAATGGAAATATGTTCAAAACATGTTGACTGAAAAAAGTTTCAAAACAGTAAATATATCTAATTCATGTAAAATTGTATACATTTATGTATATATGTACATATGCATAAAGAGATGTCTCTGGAGGGATGTTCACTAAAATGGTGACTGTGGTCAACTTTAGGTGGTGAGGTTTCTGGACATTTAAATTTTTTTTTGTCTCTGTACTTTCCTACTTTCCTACAATGTGTAACTTTGGTTTTATAATGAGCATATGTTATTTTAATATACATGTATATATATTAATTACACACACTAAATTATTTCCTCTTTATCTTAACTTTCCATCGAAACCTTTTAAGTAATTATTTTTCTACGTAATCCCTCCTAAATTTATTCATAAATGTATTTTTGAAACAAAGACAGAATAAAGCAACAGTTGATTGTAAGGTAAACACATATAACTCCTCTCACAATAATCACAAACATTTGCAAAGAAAATTTCACAATAATTACCTTGGAAACCACTTGGCATGTTCCACCCATGGATCATCTCCAGATTCCCAACACCTCAGCCCACCATCACAGCAAAAGCATTTCACATCATCACTGTGACCTAAAATTAATTTTGGACCAAAACTTATGAATACATATAATTTTACCACTAAAATGTATGAGATAACACATGTTGAATATTTGTTTTTTATTATCAGATTAAGTTTCTTACCCATATAATAAAAACCTGCACTTGCAAGCTGCTCAGGATGAACTGGAACACTAGAGGGCCAGTTACAGAATGTTTTGAAGCGGGCTGCATATGTCTGCATGCTCAGATTAGAAACAGTGTATCTTGAAGTGCCTTGAAGCTGACTTCCTAAAAATGGGCAGTTGGGGAAATGTCTCAGGTGTTCTGACATAGCATCATCCTTTGGTTCCCAGTTGCTCAATTTTCCACCACAGGCAAAGCAGGCCACTCTATCTCCAGGTCCTATGTAGTAAAAGCCTGCTTTTGCCAGATCCGTTGGTGACAGAAAAGTCAATGGCCACATCTGGAAAGTAAGTAATCTGGCTTTTTCGGTATTCATTGCACAACGGTAGGGACTTATCCTCAAGGCAGAAAAATCTTGATTTGGTCCAGAGTTTAAAAGATTTGATGGAAAGCTTGAATAAGAGCCACTGAAACAGCCACTGTTTTCCAAACTTGGAAGTAATGAGTGCGTGGAATTTGTTACTGAAGAAGGAAAAGTAGGCTGAGAAGTGGCTCCCGAGATGTTAACTGAATTTAGATTCTGAACAAAGCTACAGCTAGGATACAACTTTTTATGCTTTTCAATAGGATTATCTCCTTGTTTCCAGTTATCCAGCATCAGTCCGCAACAGAAGCATTTGACCTTGTCATTCACACCAGTATAATAAAAACCAGCACGAGCAAGACTCCTTTCTGAGACAGGAACACCGGCGGGGAAAGCCGAATAGGTAGACATTCGGTACAGCTCACACGAAAAGTCATACTTCAATTCAAATATGTTGGCACTTTTCATCAAATTTGATAAGAATACGCTATTTTCTACTATGTTCATAATGAAATGGATGGGGAGGAAAAGGGACTAGCCTTTCTCTGGGGAGGTAGTTTTGTGCATGGGTTTTGATTTTTATTAATTTTAGTACTAGACTGAACACTTAGAACAGGAAATCTTTCATTCTTTTTTCTTCTATGCATTTAGGGTTATAGCATGGCAAGATTCTAAATTCTATATTGATACAGTTTAAGGGCCAATTATGTACCTGCACCTCTGTATACTCTTGCATACAATGTAAACGTGATGCTACACAGTACCTTGTGATGAAAATTAAAACCCTTCATAAAAGTGTAGAGTGCTTTAGGTGATCAAGATGCCATTTAGTGTCAGATATCTCCACAGGTAGGTCACCCTCTCCACTAGTATGCTTCAGTGACATCCAGTCAGCCTGAAGATAAAATGTCTCACATAGCTAGTTTGTTTTGGCAGAAAGCTATGCTGTGTAAGCGTTCTATACACACAAAAATATTCAAACTATGTTTATTTTGTTTTTAAATTGTGAAATTTTGTAGCCAGAAGAAAAAAAAAGCATAAGACCTACCTCGAAAGAGGAAAAGAATGGACTATCATATTTCACTGATTCTAAGATGCATGTTTTAATATCTCTGCTATGGAGAGGTATCTTACAATTAATGAATGGCATGTCACATTTTAATTAACAGCATTTTTATTTCTTAGAGGTACATAAAATAATGGTGTGCTTTACAAATGATGACATCTTAGATTCAATGAAATACAGTCTATCCAAAATCTTGCTCAAATTAATTTTTCTTCCTACAACCATTTTATTAGGGAGAACAAAACAATTCAAAATTTTCTTCCAAATAAAGAGCTTAAGTAATAACAGAATTGGTTCCTACATCTCAAGACCTGGTTTCAAGATTTATTAAATAATAATTACTTCCCATAGATAGGTACCTGATTGCTTAGTCATAGCAATACCACTAGATCTTAGCAAATTAAACATTGCATTTCAAATAAATTATCAGAGATGAATATATTTGCTCACTTGGTCTTTTAGACTCAGCTTCATGCTGTTGAGAACCAAAATCAAATCTCCTGATAATGGATTTACTTTTAAAAACAGTCAACAGTCAGAGTGCTGAGTCTGCGAGCTAAGATAAATAATCAAAAAAAAAAAGATGGATAAAAAAATCTGGCTTTGGTCAGAAATTATTTCACAGATAGCATACCTTGAACCAGAATTTATCATGACAAAAAATAATAAATTTATTTTGTCACAATCTACTTCTTTTGAACAGCAGAGATCTCAAAATTCAGAATTTCTCAATTACAAGTAGCTATTAGTCAGTAGGTTCTGTGTCAATAATGTTAGTAATAACCAATAAACAAGTCAACATGGTTTTTTTTTCTAGAAGTGTTTTGCAAGCATGCTTCCTGGGTCCCACATATGTTGGGGCTTTTTACTGCAGACTTCAATGCTTTATTTCCAGGTGGGAGAAGAAACATATCTAAATACTAGTGATAATTGCCCTCAGAGGTGAATTATTATGTCTGACTTCAGTATTCCTTTCTTTCTTGGTATTACTACTGTCTCTGTGTGAATTTTCTTTTGGAATAAGTTTGTTCATTTACCAAAATGTAACCATCCAGTCATCATTCTCATTCTAATTTTTCTCAGAAATAACAGCCCATTTGAACAAACTAAAGTTTTGACTTTCAAAATATCAACAGTCTTATAAATGGTTAATTTCTTTACCAATCATCACGTTTATCTTTCATACTTGCTCTAAATTTGTTGCACCTATCAAAAAGTTTTATTCTTGACATTTCTTTGTCATTGCAGAAATCTTTTAACATGCCAAAGGTTTTATATGCATGTTTCTCTAATTTAGCAGAGGGTTGAATATTAACTCTTTGTTCTTGATAACTGTCATTCATTTTAAAATCTTTACCAAACACAGGTACTTTTTTTATTCTACACAGCAGCCAGTGGGAGACTGCCTGGCCAACTTTGAGAAAAGTAGTTCAACAATATGTCCCAGCTACAATCATTTCTTTATATCCACAAATCAATATCAGAATGAAACTTATTATTACTTTATAGGTATACCTCTTATAATCAAATCATATTTTTAAAATTAACATTCTTTCGATACCAAAAACTCCTGTTAACTACTTTGTTTATTCATGCACAAAACTACCTCCCGGAGATTAGACTAAGTCCCTTTTAAGAGTTTTAGGCCTCCATTTTGAGATGTTTTGATTTATAGAAAAAACTGGAATAAACCTAGAAGTAGAACAGTTCGTCTCTTTTGTAAAACCTGTTAAAAAAAAAAAAAGACAATATTAAAAGTCAAATAATTCATAGATGTAACTCCATGATCTCTTTTTAAACATTTTTTCCAAAGCAGAGCACTAGTATTTACTGAATGTCTGTGACATACAAGGTGCTGTATTAGGTACTGCAGAGGCCAAGAAATCCCAGATGAAAACCAGAAGGCTCAAATTGGTGGCCAGCAGAGGTATTATGTTTGGCTTGCACAGAATTGGACTCCAGCATTTCACTAATTCTTTTAACCTTTTATTTTGCAATTAATTTATACATAGAGAAAACATAAAAATAAGAGTTCTCACATATCCTGCATTTACATATCCTCGTATAACCATAGAAACCAGGAAAGTAACACTGATACAATGCTGTTAATCTATATGCCTTATTTGAATTTCACCAGTTTCCCAAGTAAGATTTTTCTTAGAAAAATACCACAGTACGTTTAAATGTTTTAGTTAATTACCAACATTTTTTAAAAGTAAGAGATATCTGGGCTTCCCTGGTGGCTCAGTGGTTAAGAATCCGCCTGGCAATGCAGGGGACACGGGTTTGAGCCCTGGTCCAGGAAGGTCCCACATGCCGTGGAGCAACTAAGCCTGTGCACCACAACTACTGAGCCTGTGCTCTAGAGCTCGTGAGCCACAACTACTGAGCCCATGTGCCACAACTACTGAAGCCCGCACGCCTAGAGCCCGTGATCCGCAACAAGAGCAGTCACTGCAAGGAGAAGCCCGCGCACTGCAACAAAGAGTAGCTCCCGCTCGCCGGAACTACAGAAAGCCCCCGCGCAGCAACAAAGACAAAAATAAATTAAAAAAATAAATTAAAATAAAATAAATAAAAAAATTTTAAAGGGATTTCTGTAAAAAAAAAGTAATAAATAAAATAAAAGTAAGATTTCTGGACTTCCCTAGTGGTCCAGTGGTTAAGACTCCGTGCTTCTACTGCAGGGGACGCGGGTTCAATCCCTGGACAGTGAACTAAGATCCCACATGCCACACATGGAGGGGCCAAAAAAAAAAAAGTAAGAAATTCCCCAGGACATTCTAGATCCCAACCTTATCCTGAAAAATCAGAAGACCTGGCTACACTGGGCATTTATTCCTGCATGGCAAGAATCAGCTAGTGCCGAGCAGCGGCTCCACCCTTTAGGGAAGGCACACGCTCTCCCCTTTGGCACTCTGATACGGAGACTGTCAGTTGCTTTTTGTCACTGAGCTGGCACTGTTGTTTTTCTCACAGTAGAATTATGAAGAAAGTGGAATTGTTCTAATACCTGTGTCTATCAAAAGTAACAAAAATGAAAGGTAGACAAAGAGGGACATTTTTTGAGAAAAATGAGAGTAACATATTTCTTTGTGGAAAGGAAGACTATTCCTACATGTTAAATATGTAAGCAAAGTGTGCTTTTGTTTAAAAAAGACACCCCTAGTTTTGTTCATTTATATCACCTGCCTGGCCCCTATGCAGTTAAGATTTCAAACCCCTTACACAGATCTTGCCCTAAAGAAGCTTTGATGTGGAAACAAGGCATGTCTGTGGACATTTAGGCAACAGTTATACAATAAGTATACAAAAATATGCCAAGATGCCAACCCTGGATCCATTCAACCTCTGTCCTATCCATTTCCAACACCTAGAATTCTTTTTACATCTTTATTGGGGTATAATTGCTTTACAATGGTGTGATAGTTTCTGCTTTATAACAAAGTGAATCAGTTATACATATACCTATGCTCCCATATGTCTTCCCTCTTGCGTCTCCCTCCCTCCCACCCTCCCTATCCCACCCCTCCAGGCTGTCACAAAGCACTGAGCCAATATCCCTGTGCCATGCGGCTGCTTCCCACTAGCTATCTACCTTACGTTTGTTAGTGTGTATATGTCCATGACTCTCTCTCGCCCTGTCACAGCTCACCCTTCCCCCTCCCCATATCCTCAAGTCCGTTCTCCAGTAGGTCTGCGTCTTTATTCCTGTCTTACCCCTAGGTTCTTCATGACATTTTTTTTCTTAAATTCCATATATATGCAACACCTAGAATTCTAAATGCTGCTGGGGAAGATCTACAACCTTGTAGACAGAAACCAGCATGACGTCAGGCTTCACCTTGGCTGGCCCTTCACTATCTCTCATCAATTCTTCTTAAGCCTAGCCCACTGGCCTATGCCACTCTTCTAAACCTTCAATACCTTCCTCAAATTTCTCCTCCACAACTCCCCATCTCACTTTCAGTAGATTGTTTTGACTTCGATTTCTCAAAGAGACATCATTGAGTAGTAATCCTTTCACATTCTTAAATCCATGCCCTTTTTGCTCACAACCCACTTACTGCCTCACTTAAAAGAATCCCATCCTCCCCCACTGGCCTCAGAAACCTTGCTCTTAACCCCATCCTCCTCATTTCTTCTACTCTCTCTACTGGGTCTTTTCCTTCAATATAACAAGCAAGCTTAATTCTGTCTCAGCTTTCAAATGAAAACAAAACCAAAAAACCCTCTTTCAACCCTACTTTTCACTCTAGCAACTACCCTGTATCTCACCTTCGCTTCACAGCCAAATGAAATGAACAACTGTCTATGGTGAAGGTCTCCCAATACAACTGGCTTTAGCCGGCACCACTTAAAACCACTCTCTTTTTCTTTTATTTATTTGAAGTATAGTTGATTTACAATGTTGTGTTAGCTTCAGGTGTACAGCACAATGATTCAATTTTATATATATATATATATATATATATATATATATATTCTTTTTCAGATTCTTTTTCCTTATAGGTTATTACAAAATAGTGAGTATAGTTCCTATGCTGCACAGTAGGTCCTTGTTGGTTATCTATTTTATATATAGTAGTGTGTATATGTCAATCCCATCCTCCTAATTTATCCATCCCCCGCCCTTCCCTTTGGTAACCACGTTTGTTTTCTGTGTCTGTGGAAAACCACTCTCAGTATGAGTAACACCAATCTTTTCTTTCCCAAAACCAGTGGAATTTTTCACACCTGACACTGGGGTTCACTTCCTCTATGAAATATTCTAGTCCCTTGGCTTCTGATACCACTCTCTTGGGATTCCTCTTTCCTTTCTTGTGGCTCCTTCTCAGATTGGCTCAAGTCCCCAACCTCATCACTTCCTACTCCATCATTTCCAGTGGGCAACCTCCCTGATGCCAGCGATGTTGGGTGTGTCTATCCTCTTGGGCACTTAGCACATCCATGTCTCAGACACTGGAGTTTAAGTGTGCCTTTTCTCTCTGCCTCGCCCTAGTCTGTGAGCTCCTTCACAGCATAACTGTTTCAGCTCTGTACCAGCCCTCCCACTCCCACCATCCATTCAGCCTGGCATATAATGTAGACACTTAAGACTTTTTGCTGAGAAGTGAATTTCACTAACTTGACTGAGCCCCCCAGGACCACAGCACCCTCATTTGCATGGTATTAAGGATATCAATTTTACATTAATGACTACAAAGTCTGCTCAGTGATGGTTTAATACCAGGCTTTGGAGTCAGACATCTCGAGTTTCCAATATCATTCAGTCTCCGCATACCAGGGGTGTGATCCTGGGCAAGTGCTTCTTAGGACTGTGAGAATTAAACCTGAAAACACATGTAAAGTCTTCTAAGGGAGTCGTTGAATACAGTGGATATTAGAAACACCTAATGTTAGCAACAAATAATGGCAAACAAAGTTAACATTACTGTTAGTTTAGGATCGGGTAAATACCTCCGGCACTTTACTAACTAGATTAAGAGCACTACAGGGTTTCCATGCTGATCACCAGGAAAACCACCAAAAATCTGCTTTTTCTGCCACCACTTGGGAACACTCCTCCGTCTGTCCATTAAAAAAAGATTTTACTGAGTCCTTTCTATGCCCAAGCTCTGCTTTAGGCTCTGTGCTGAAGCTCATCTGGCACCGTCTAAGGCCCGGTGATATCTCTTGGCAATCGAGTTAAACAAACTGTCAAAGCTTCCCCATTCCACTGACTCACTGCAAAAGGAAAACAGGAACTGCACACCCGGCAGGAAGGCGGACGGAAAGTGAGTGTCAGCGAGGCAGCGCCGGACCCGGAGGCCCCACGGGCTGGAGGGCAAGTCTGGGCGGTGGCGAAGACCGGCCGGACCAGCACGGCCGCGCCGGGAAGGGCCGCCCGGGCTCCCACTCTCTTGCCGTCCCTGGTCGGCTCGAGAGCCGGCCTGGAGCCGACCTCTGGGCCCTGCAGCAGGTCTGATTACCGTGCGCCCCTAGACGAGCGGCAGCCATGGCCCCCGCCCGCGCGGGACGCAGTGCGGAGACGTTGGGGGTCGCGCGCACGGACACGCGCACAGACACAAACGGTCGCGCGCACGCGCACGCTCGCTCACTCACCTCAGCTCTACCGGCCGGCCTGCCGACCCCGGCAGGTGCGCGGCAGTCGGGTTGTGCCGGCCGAGTCTTGGCGGGTGACAGCCGTCGGCCCGCTGTTCGGTGCGGGCTGGAGTCTCACGCTGCCTTTTAAACGTCTCCCCCCACCCCCGCTCCTCCCCTTCCCCACCCCCACCCCACTCCATTTGTCCCGCACTCCTCCCAGCGGTTTGCTTGTTCGCTGGTGCTTTCCTCTTAAGATTTAGGGGAACTCCAGCGGTAATAACCACACACACTTCCCCTTAATCAGTGGCCTGGCAGACCCACTCGGGGATTTCCATGACCCGAAAAGCGTGACTGTTTCTTAACCGGGGCGTATCGGCGTGGCATTTACTGAAATACCTTTGCTTCTTTGTTCGTGGGTCAGAGGAAATCTTGATAATCTGTAAGGGGGAAGATGAGCATTGGTCAGCCTGACTGGAAAAGGTCCATCTCCCACATAATAAAAAAAAACCGCGAAACTTTGTGAACTCTTTCTGATAAGTTTTACTTTTTGTTCTAATTCTGTTATAATTGTAAAGCATGAACGGAAATGTAGGGGTTTGTAAAAAAAAAAATCACAAGATTCTCCTTTTCAGTTTATTTTTAGTGTTTTAAAAGATTGAGATTACCATCTTAGTTTGCTATATTGAAATCTTTTTTTTTTTTTTTTGGTTCGTTGGTTTTTTTTATAACTAGGGTGGAGTTGGCTATAAAACAAATTCCGCCTTTTAGTCTTTTGTCTCACAAGGGAGATGTCTAAATTACCATGACAGTCTCATAGAAACCTGAAGTCAGAGTCTAACTGCACTGCCATATTTTCCTCAACATTTCTTGCCTAAGCAGTAAATTTAAGCACAGTTATCTAAAGACAGTGCATGCCAGGGTAACAGATGGCTTGGGAGAGCTCATCTGATTTTCCTGCCTTCCAGTAAATCAAAGATATCAAGCACTAAAGGCAGAACCCATAATATTACTCAGTACTTCAACATCCTATGGAAACAAGAACGCAGTACAGTCAGGATGAGCTGGGGTATCTTCTGGATTAGGTGGATTTGGCTGCCCATAGCAGTTAGAGTTCCAATTGGAAATACATCAAAAAGATTAAGTTTACTTATGTGGAGATTTCAATTCATTTTTGAGCCTGCTTAGTTCAAAACTTTATAAGCCATTTTCAACTCACCCTTGAGATGGTGGAAGAAATTTTGTGATCCTTATATACTTATGATCATGTACCTACCAAAATAATTTTGAAAAACTATATTCCTCTGCATATTTTTAACTTAAGATTAAAACAAAAAAGTTGCTGTAGTTGCTAAGGAACTACAAAATATAGACATAGATGTTTTAGAATAAAATTGATCAGCAGTCTTTTAAATGTATTCAATGGACTACAAATACCATAGCCACTTGATACCCCCCATCATTATATATCAGCTCATCATTATATATCAGCTTTAATCATCAGAAATATTATATCAATGCTTTTTGTCCTTGAACATTCTACTTCTCCCACAGAATTTTAATATATGTTTATAATGGACATCTTTATGATCCCTCTGGCACATATTTCTGAAACAAACATATGTATAAATAGAAATTTAACTTTTTTCCTGTGATCATAAGGCTGTAACTTAAAGAAAAATTTCTCCTTGATTGCATTATCATATATTACTTTCAGTACGTATATTGAAAGTCAGTTGGTCAAAACATCTAAATATAAATGTTAATGATTACTCAAGATAAAAAGTAAAATTCTTTAACAAATGCAATTTCAGTGGGGCAGCTTAAATTTGAACAATTTGTTCAAGTGTGTGTTCATGAATATTACCTATTACTAGAATATTATAGGGTTCAGCATAGATTCTCTTCCTTTTTTTAGTTTCTAAAGATTCTAAGTGTTGAAAAATCTTTTTCACATAAATAAGTAGAGAGGCCCAGAAGAAATGTTATTATATCGATTTTTTCACAATTTTTTAACATCTGTTTTATAGCCCCAAAATTCTTTAGTGATCTTTAATCCTAAAATGTAATTAGTTATCAGTAGACAACTCAATTTTGTTGAAATCAGTGACTTAGAAACCACAGGAATTTTACCCAGATAGGGTAGCCAGAGTTAGCAATTAAAATACAGGATACCTAGTTAAATTTAAATTTGAGATAAACAACAAATAATTTTTTAGTATAAGTATGTTCCATGCAATATATTATTCATTGAATACATTAATCATTGATTAGCTAGAATTCAAATTTAACTGGGTGACTTTTTTTTTTTTTTTTTTTTTTGTGGTACGCGGGCCTCTCACTGCTGTGGCCTCTCCCGTTGCGGAGCACAGGCTCCGGATGCGCAGGCTCAGCGGCCATGGCTCACGGGCCCAGCCGCTCCGCGGCATGTGGGATCTTCCCGGACCGGGGCACGAACCCTCATCCCCTGTATCGGCAGGCGGACTCTCAACCACTGCGCCACCAGGGAAGCTCATGGGTGACCTATATTTTATCTGATAACTCTATACCCAGATATTAGAGTCATTCATTTTCTCAACGTTAACACCAGTTATTTCTAATTGTCCAGGAATATTTTATACCCATGGCCAATACTATACCATTTGAAAACCCAAGATGGGTGAGAGGTGGGCCTGTCTTTTTTAAGAAGAAAGAACTATTGTGAAAAGGTTGGTGAGAAGACAGAACAAGCCTGGAAGCTGTGACAGCTCTTGTTTTCACTCAGATCAGTTTTAGGAAAAACTACATTGTAGAAACTGAGGATCAGGTTGTTAATTCTCTTAAAACTATTTGAGTTCCCACTTACCCAATGCTAAATTTTTGTAAATACTTGGTAAGTTTACCCAAGGGATCACTTATCCCAATTTAAAGACCATGGCCTAAGAAACCCTGAACTAACTAGGATTCCCGCATTCTTCAAACTAGTAATAAAAGTTGGGATCAGACCTGTCAGGGCCTAAAGTGGATCAATATGTCTCCTTTGCAAAATTTTGCACAACTTCAATTATTGATTCTTTTGTTTTTTCACTGAGTTGGGTTTTCATTGCTGCTCCCTGGTTTTCTCTAGTTGCCATGAGTGAGGGCTACTCTTCGTTGCGGTGCACGGGCTTCTCATTGTGGAGGCTTCTCTTGTTGCGGAGCACGTGCTCTAGGCGCGCAGACTTCAGTAGCTGTGGCGCTCGGCTTAGTTGTTCCACAGCGTGTGGGATCTTCCCGGACGAGGGATTGAACCCGTGTCCCCTGCATCGGCAGGTGGATTCTAACCACTGTGCAACCAGGAAGTCCCGGATTTTTTAAAAGTAATTGTTTTCCTGTAGTAATTCTGAGTTGCATATGATCAAGGACTCTATGTATTTCATTAACCACATTATTCTAGCACTAGTGGGGAACCTGCAAACAGAAGGTGCTCAATAAATCTTTGTTGACCGACTGACAAAAATGCAGTCAGTCTAGCTGCTTGGGACTTCTCTAGCCTAAACCTGCACCCAAATTTTTAATATCTTACTTTTTCCCTGTAACCCTTTGACTCTCCCAAATATTTTACGTAAAAATTCCCCTTTTCCTCCCAACATCCAACTTTCCTAAATATATTTTCTCTCCAAATACTCTTTAGAGACAGAAATGAGCAAGAAAATATTTGAGGAAAGTGACAAGGTAGACAGACATATGGCTATTACTATCTCTTGTTTGCCAGTTTTCTTCTACTTGCAATGTGCAAGCAAGGTATGAGAAGTGTATGAAAGAGTTTCCATCCCATTCCTGGTTTGGAACTTTGATAATTCTTAACAGTGGTGTGTTCTCAATATCCTATTGTTAAATAATCAGCTTTAAAGTATTTTTTCCTTGAGGGTAATCATGATAAAAAACATTCTTTCTCTGAAAGGAATTCCACATAATACTATTGTAACAACTTCAGTTCCAGCCTACTGCTATTGTAAGTTTTTACATTTTTAATTAAAGAAATACATAAAGCTTCTAACCAGGAACCTAGAACTGAAAGTAAAAGTGAAATCCAACAAAGGGAACATGCCATTCTAATTCCAAAGTAAATATGAGAGTCATTGTAAATTCTGGGAATTTCTTAGACTGTTGACAACTTCATTTCTTGCAAATAAAATACAATTAGATCATCCTTGCAAAAGTCCTAATGAAGAAATTTACAAAGAAATATCATTTAATATAGACAGGCCTATTCTCAATGTGATGAAGTTTACCCCTTTTTAAATGGTGGCTTACTTACTTATTTTTAGTTTCATCCACATTGTAGCGTGTACCAGTAATTTGTTCTTTTTATTGCCAAATATTATTCCACTGGCTGAATATACTATGGTTTGTTTATCCATTGTCCTGCTGATAAACATTTGAGTTATTTCCTGGTTTGATTCCATAAGAAGAGTGAAGTTATGTGAATCTGTGGATTCATTTCTGTTGCATAAATATCTGGACGTGTAATTGCCATTGGGTAGGCGTATATTTATTTTTATTAGAAACTGCCAAAAACTTTTACAAAGTGTTTGCACCATTTTACACTCCCACCAGCAATATATAAGAATTGTAGTTGCTGAACATCCTTTCTAAGACTTACTATTGCCAACCTTTGAAATTTGACCTCTTGTTTTGTGTATGTAGCGGTATCTCACTATACTTTTAATTTTCATTTCCCTGGTGATTAATGATTTTGAATATATTTTCATATGTTTTTGATGATTTAGACATCATCATTTGTGAAATGCCTGTTCAAATCTTCTGTACATTTTACAATTGAATCAATTGACTTTATTATTGATTTAAAGGAATTCTTTATATATTCTGAATATGAGTCCTTTGATATGTGCATTGTGCATATTTTCTCCAAGCTGGTGGCTTGCCTTTTGCCATTTTTTACCACTTTCTTTTAATGAGTAGACTATTTTAGGTCTGATGAAATCTAATTTAACATTTTTTCTTTTATGTATAGTGCATTTTATATCCCATTTAAGAAATCTTTACCTACCCCAAGATCATAAAGATTTTCTTCTGTGTTTTCTTTTAGAAGCTTTGTGATACTAGCTTTTACACTTGGGAGTATGATTTATCTTGAGTTAGTTTTTGCATGTGGTGTGAGTTGAGGGCAAGTTTCATTTTTTTCCTCTAAATATTGTCCCAACACAATTTATTGAAAAGACCCCCTTCCTCATTGAATTGCTTTAATGTCTTTATCAAAAATCAATTGAGGGCTTCCCTGGTGGCACAGTGGTTGAGAGTCTGCCAGCCGGTGCAGGGGACACAGGTTCGTGCCCCGGTCCGGAAAGATCCCCCATGCCGCGGAGCGGCTGGGCCCGTAAGCCATGCCCACTGAGCCTGCGCGTCCGGAGCCTGTGCTCCGCAACGGGAGAGGCCAGAACAGTGAGAGGCCCGCGTACCGCAAAAAAAAAAAAAAAAAATCAATTGAACTTACATGTGGAGGTTTCTTTCTGGACTCTGTATTCTGGTCTATTAATCCATCTGTCCTTATGCTAATAACATACTGTATTGATTACTGTATCTTTATAGTAAGCATTGGTATCAGATAGAATAAGTCCTCTAACTTTGTTTTTCAAAATTGTCTTGGCTATTCTAAGCCCTTTAAATTTTCATATAATTTTTAGAATTATTTTGTGAATATCTTTTTTAAAGTTCCTGGGAATTTGATTAGCATTATATTTAATCTATAGATCAGTTTGAGAATTAGTGACATTTTAATGTTATTGAGTCTTCTAATCCATGAGCATGGTATATCCCTCCATCTGGTCTTCTTTAATTTTTTGTTTTCTTTTGTTTTCAGTACAAAGATCCTTCTCGTCTTTTGTTGTTTATTCCTAAGTGTTTCATATTTTTGATGTTATTTTAAATACTATTTTTTAAATTTAGATTTTTAATTGTTAATAGTATTTTAAAATTCCATGTTCAGTTATTTGTTGTCAGTATGTAGAAATAAAATTGATTTTAGTATCAGGATCTACCTTGCTAAATTCACATACTGTAGTCATTTCTTAGATTCTTCTATATTTTCTTCAGTAAATTATAATGTCATCTATAGAAACAATCATATTTCTTCCTTTCCTATTTTTATTCCTATTTTTTTTTTTCTTGCTTTATTGTACAAGTTGAGACCTCTAGTACAATGGAGAATAGACTTGATTAGAGTCAACCTCCTTGCCTTATTCCTGATCTTAGGGAAAAAGTGACGTTAACCATAGATTTCTCATAGATAAGTATTTTTCTACTCTTAGTTTACTAAGAGTCTTTTAAAATCATAAATGGAAGCTGTATCTATAGATATGACCATATATTTTTGTCCTTTATTCCATTAATATGGAGAAATACATTAATTTATAAGTATTACATAAGCCTTACACTTCTGAGATAAACTCCACTTGATCATGGTGTAATATCCTTATTATATATTCCTGGATTTAATTTCCTAGTATTTTGTTTAGGATTTTTGAGTTGAGGCTAGAAAAGAAGAGCAATAAGGGGGAAAAAATGGAAATAAGATAATTGAGGTACCAAGAGAACGTAGGTTATAACTACAACAAAATATTTAAATTTGGTAGAGATGATAAGAACTAATTAAAAGTCAACAATTTATTTTAATTACTATTACTGTGTAGCTGAATGAAGAGAAACACATGATAATATGTACTTATTACATTTGATCCCATGAAGTAAATATTACTTACTAGCAGAGTTTTAGAGCCATAGCAGCTGTGGTAGTGGGCCCAGACTCACATCAGCCAAGCTCTGGAGTAGGTCACAGGTGTAAAAGCACTTCACAGCTCCCACAGCATTTGGGGTTTGGTGCATGGAGAGATAAAGCAGGCCAATTCATGATCAAAGGCTGAAAACCACTAGGTGTCTGCCCTAGGACCTGACCAATTATTACAGGAGCCAAACCAGCTGAATGCATGATCCCTCTGAGGGAGAAAATGTTGGGACGGGCAGTTCCCTATGGTAGCTAGGAAATAGCACTCTCAGACCTGGGGGAGCTTGTTAGCGCAAAGGAACCAGCCTAAGAAGACCAGAAGAGGTTGCAGGAGAGAGATAATATCCAAAGAGAGATAATATAGAAGGACTCTGGTGTTGCCTTGTTTCCCCATTCTCAAAGCTTTCCAGCCTTCCATGGCTGACTCCATACATATGTAAGTTTGAGTACATTCCTAAGTCCCAGAAGCTTTAAAAACTGAAGTGATCAAGATCCCTACCTCCCTCATTCTACCATTTTCCCCGTGGATAAAGTATAGGAAGGGAACATAGGGAAGTACCAGGATACTTAGGGTCAAATAGACTTCTTGTTGTCTGAAGAGAGGGTGTAGGATCATAGCTCCTTTCTCAATGGCACTGGGGCAAGCCAAGGGAGGCACGTAGGACACAAAATTTAAGGAGGCACTCCTCTCAGGTTTGTGTAACCTAGTCCTGGCTCTGGGCAAGTGCAAAATGTGCATTTAATAGGCCTTTCTGAATTGGGAGCAATGGAAACAAGACAGTTCCTGTTGAATTGGTCTTGAAACCTCTGAATTAAATGGGCACAAAATTTTCTCCAGTCAAAAAGCTCCTATCTGTCTAGGAAATTGGAGGCAGTGCTTGGCTTGGCAAGTCAGAGGCTTCTTGGTAGACAGTATTGAGGTGTTTGAAGGCAGCAGAAGCAGAGTTTGCAGGAGGCCCTGTAGCGGCAATAGTGCAAAACTGGAGCCAGATGATCTGGCTTTGAGCCCCACTTTCCCCTTCCCAGCTATGTGACTGCAGCAGACACTGCTGGTACTCAACCCAGATTCCCCTTTTGTCCCTCTGCACCTAAACCCCAGATGGTTCAGAGCTGCTAACAGCTTACACCTGTGACCCAGTTTAGACAATTACCCTTGGTTGACGTGACTCTGAGACCACTACCACAGCTGCCACCATTACCGTCCCCTGCCCTTCGCCTGTGGGTCAGGCTTAGACTCAGCTCATTCCCCCTGCCCGCATTTGCTACAGGCTTTCTTGAAGAGTGGTAAGTACACTCTCAGGAAATTATGTTCCTGAATCCCTGTGCTAGCTTCTGCTTCCAGAAAGCCTAACACAGTAGTGTCTAGAGCAAATTACCCATTACAACTCAGCTGTACACACTTTTTTTTTTTTTTTTTTTTTTGCGGTACGCGGGCCTCTCACTGCTGTGGCCTCTCCCGTTGTGGAGCACAGGCTCCGGACGTGCAGGCCCAGCGGCCATGGCTCACGGGCCCAGCCTCTCCGCGGCATGTGGGATCCTCCCGGACCGGGGCACGAACCCGCGTCCCCTGCATCGGCAGGCGGACTCTCAACCACTGCGCCACCAGGGAAGCCCAGCTGTACACACTTTTTAAGAGTGTTGTGAAGATTGAATGATTTGATACTTATGGGTACTTCAAAAAATTTCTGATACATAGAGTCGGTAAGTTTAGCTCTTATGAGAGGTTGATGCTGTCTGATATAAAGATATGACAGTTCTTTACATTTTCAGAATGGGTAATTAGTACAGTTGTTTGGGGAATGATGCTTCTTAGGCTAAGATAGTATCTTACATCATTAGTCACAGGGATGTGTTAGGTTGTATCAGTGTTTCACAGTTATCTAACATTTCAACTGAGGGCAAAAAAAAAAAAAAAAAAACCCTCAAAATGTAATCCATACTAAGAAGAAGAAATACACAATACTTTTATGCCCCACCCCATGATCTCTGTCAGTAGAGAAGTGATGAATAAATTATATGTCAAAACCATGAAACATTACACATCTATTTTAAAAATAATAAATTGCAAAGCAGGAGCAAACTCAATTTCTCTCTGGAGGAATTCATCCTCATACTAGGTCTCACAAAACCATTGATGGAGCCCCAACGAATATTAGCTTACACATAAAAGTCACAAGACATATTAGAATCACCAAATATAAAAGAAGTACATCTAAGATGTTTAAAGAAATAAAAGACAGAATTGAAAACATGGGTAAGGAGCAAGAGATTCTAAAACAACAAACAGGAAGGTCTGTAAAATAACAAAATAGAACTTCTAGAAGATGAAAAATAATCATTGAAATTAAAAGCTTAATGAAATACTCAAACTTCTAATGAAGAAATAATTAGTGAACTGGATAAGCAGCCTGTAGAAACTACTAGATTGTAGCATAGAGAGATGAAGAAGTGGAAAAATGAAAATATTGTTAAACATGGAGGACAGGTCCTGTGTTTGTCTAATTCAAGGTCCAGAAAGAGATAATAAAGAGACAGGAAAATCCAATAGAGAGGTAGTGGCTGAGACTTTTCCAGAAATGTTGAAAGACACCTAGCCTCAGATTCAGTAATTTAAGGTGCCTATAACCAAATAGGAATCACCAGTGATTATTCAATCACAGATTATCCCTTAGACATATTTGAAAAGTCATTTACAACTACCAATAAAAACTTTGATTTCTCTAGAAGTATATTATGACAATGAGAATAAATGTTAGATGGGGAGCTATTGTGATGATAAAGTGAGTTTATGAAGAACATTTTGACATATTTTACTAGACTGTATTTGCATATCAGGTACTATAGAAAAAAACCTTATAATAAATAAAAGACTACTCCTCTGGATGTTTGGCAAATATGTTGATAAAATGACTTTTAAGTGTTTAAAAGGTAATATTCATTTATGATTAATTAAGATCAGAAATTACAAGATAAACCAAATTCTTATTATTCATTTCATATTACTTGCTTTTGTTTTAGTCTGCAGATCAAATTAGGAAAATACAATTTAATCTAATATATGGCAAAAGGCATTGTTAAAGAAAAAAAATCTGACTCATGCAATGGGCTTCTCCAAAATGGTCTATAGAATTTTATTCAATAATTGAATAGAACTACCTGACTTTATGTTATTCTATTTTTATACTTGAAAAATCATGAATTTGGAAAGGAAAAAGTAGATAAATTTGCTTTTTGGGTAGATTGAGAAACATTTTCTCATAAAATGAAAAGCATTAAATTAAAGTATAATATGTTGACTCAGAAACTGAGAATACTTGAGGTGTCAGGTTTTATCAGTAAAGGAGTTTTGAAAATAGCCCTCCTCTGATATGATTAGGAGCGCTTCAACGTTGGGCAATTATTTATTCATGCTGTTCTGATAGGTGCAAAAATGCTGAATGGGGCTGAGGTCAATCATCGCAGTAAGTCGGTATTTCCTACAATGACATAGTAAAAATTGCAACATTCCAAGTAGTAAATCAAAAATTTTAAGACATATTAGTTATGAGGATTCTAACTATTCAGACAGCAAACTCATGCTTATATTTATTTATTTATTTTTCTTTTTAACATCTTTATTGGAGTATAACTGCTTTACCATGGTGTGTTAGTTGCTGCAGTATAACAAAGTGAATCAGCTATACGTATACATATATCCCCATATCCCTTCCATCTTGCGTCTCCCTCCCACCCTCCCTATCCCACACCTCTAGGTGGTCACAAAGCACCAAGCTGATCTCCCTGTGCTATGCAGCTGCTTCTCACTAGCTATCTATTTTACATTTGATGGTGTATATATGTCAATGTCGCTCTCTCACTTCGTCCCAGCTTACCCTTGCCCCAACCCTGTGTCCTCAAGTCCATTCTCTACGTCTGCATCTTTATTCCTATCCTGCCCCTAGGTTCAACAGAACCATTTTTTTAAGACTCCATATATATGTGTAAACATACGGTATTTGCTTTTCTCTTTCTGACTTACTTCACTCTGTATGACAGATTCTAGGTCCATCCACCTCACTACAAATAACTCAGTTTCGTTTCTTTTAATGGCTGAGTAATATTCCATTGTATATATGTGCCACGTCTTCTTTATCCATTCATCTGTTGGTGGACACTTAGGTTGCTTCCATGTCCTGGATATTGTAAATAAAGCTGCAATGAACATTGTGGCACATGACTCTTTTTGAACTATGGTTTTCTCAGGGTAGATGCCCAGTAGTGGGATTGCTGGGTCATATGGTAGTTCTATTTTTAGTTTCTTAAGGAACCTCCATACTGTTCTCCATAGTGGCTGTATCAATTTACATTCCCACCAACAGTGCAACAGGGTTCTCTTTTCTCCACACTCTCTCCAACATTTATTGTCTGTAGATTTTTTGATGATGGCCATTCTCACCAGTGTGAGGCGATACCTTATTGTGTTTTTTTTTGTTTGTTTGTTTTTTTGCGGTATGCGGGCCTCTCACTGTTGTGGCCTCTCCCGTTGCGGAGCACAGGCTCCAGACGCGCAGGCTCTGCGGCCATGGCTCACGGACCCAGCCGCTCCGCGGCATGTGGGATCTTCCCAGACCAGGACATGAACCCGTGTCCCCTGCATTGGCAGGCGGACTCTCAACCACTGCGCCACCAGGGAAGCCCCTTATTGTGGTTTTGATTTGCATTTCTCTAATGATTAGTGATGTTGAGCATCTTTTCATATTTTTGTTGGCAATCTGTGTATCTTCTTTGGAGAAATGTCTATTTAGGTCTTCTGCCCATTTTTGAATTGGGTTGTTTGTTTTTTTAATATTGAGCTGCATGAGCTGCTTGTATATTTTGGAGATTAATCCTTTGGCAGTTGCTTCGTTTACAAATATTTTCTCCCATTCTGAGGGTTGTCTTTTTGTCTTGTTTATGGTTTCCTTTGGTGTGCATAAGCTTTGAAGTTTCATTAGGTCCCATTTGTTTATTTTTGTTTTATTTCCATTTCTCTAGGAGGTGGGTCAAAAAGGATCTTGCTGTGATTTATGTCATACAGTGTTCTGCCTATGTTTTGCTCTAAGGGTTTTATAGTGCCTGGCCTTACATTTAGATCTTTAATCCATTTTGAGTTTATTTTTGTGTATGGTGTTAGGGAGTGTTCTAGGGAGTGTTATTTTTGTGTATGGTGTTAGGGAGTGTTCTAATTTCATTGTTTTACATGTAGCTGTCCAGTTTTCCCAGCACCACTTATTGAAGAGGATATCTTTTCTCCATTGTATATTATTGCCTCCTTTATTAAAGATAAGGAGACCATAGGTGCGTGTGTTTATCTCTGGCTTTCTATCCTGTTCCATTGACCTATATTTCTATTTTTGTGCCAGTATCATACTGTCTTGATTACTGTAGCTTTGTAGTATAGCCTGAAGCCAGGGAGCCTGATTCCTCCAGCTCCGTTTCTCTTTCTCAAGATTGCTTTGGCTATTCAGGGTCTTTTGTGTTTCCATACAAATTGTAAAATGTTTTCTTCTATTTCTGTGAAAAATGCCATTGGTACTTTGATAGGAATTGCATTGAATCTGTAGATTGCTTTCGGTAGTATAGTCATTTTCACAGTGCTGATTCTTACAATCCAAGAACATGGTATATCTCTCCATCTGTTTGTATTGTCTTTAATTTCCTTCATCAGTGTCTTATAGTTTTCTGCCTACAGGTCTTTTGTCTCCTTAGGTATGGTTATTCCTAGATATTTTATTCCTTTTGGTGCAATGGTGAATGGGATTGTTTCCTTAATTTCTCATTCAGATTTTTTGAGATTTCTGTGCATTAATTTTGTATCCTGCAACTTTACCAAATTCATTGATTACCTCTAGTAGTTTTCTGGTGGTATCTTTAGGATTCTCTATATATAGTATCATGTCATCTGCAAACATTGACAGTTTTACTTCTTCTTTTCTGATTTGTACTCCTTTTATTTCTTTTGCTTCTCTGATTGCCGTGGCTAAAACTTCCAAAACTATTTTGAATAATAGTGGTGGGAGTGGGCAACCTTGTCTTGTTCCTGATCTTAGAGGAAATGCTTTCAGTTTTTCACCATTGAGAATGATGCTGGCTGTGGGTTTGTCATATATGGCTTTATTATGTTGAGGTAGGTTCCCTGTATGCCTACTTTCTGGAGAGTTTTTATCATAAATGGGTGTTGAATTTTGTCAAAATCTTTTTCTGCACTATTGAGAAGATCATATGGTTTTTATCCTTCAGTTTGTTACTTTAGTATGGTGTATCACATTGATTGATTTGCATATACTGAAGAATCCTTGCATTCCTGGGGTAACCCCACTTGATCATGGTGTATCATTCTTTTAATGTGCTGCTGAATTCTGTTTGCTAGTAATTTGTTGAGGATTTTTGCATCTATATTCATCAGTGATATTGGCCTGTAGTTTCCTTTTTATGTGACATCTTTGTCTGGTTTTGGTATCAGGGTCATGGTGGCCTTGTAGAATGAGTTTGGGAGTGTTCCTCCCTCTCTTATATTTTAGAAAGTTTGAGAAGAGTAGGTGTTAGCTCTTCTCTAAATGTTTGATAGAATTTGCCTGTGAAGCCATCTGGTCCTGGGCTTTTGTTTGTTGGAAGATTTTTTATCACAGTTTCAATTTCAGTGCTTGTGATTGGTCTGTTTATATTTTCTATTTCTTCCTGGTTCAGTCTCGGAAGGTTGTGCTTTTGTAAGAAGTTGTCCATTTCCTACAGGTTGTCCATTGTACTGGCATATAGTTACTCGTAGTAATCTCTCATGATCCTTTGTATTTCTGCAGTGTCAGTTGTTACTTCTCCTTTTTCATTTCTAATTCTGTTGATTTGAGTCTTCTCCCATTTTTTCTTGATGAGTCTGGCTAATGGTTTATCAATTTTGTTTATCTTCTCAAAGTACGAGCTTTTAGTTTTATTCTTTGCTATCATTTCCTTCATTTCTTTTTCACTTATTTCTGATCTGACCTTTATGATTTCTTTCCTTCTGCTAACTTTGGGTTTTTTTGTTGTTGTTCTTCTTCTTTCTCTAGTTGTTTTAGGTGTAAGGTTATGATGTTTATTTGAGATTTTTTTTGCTTCCTGAGGTAGGATTGTATTGCTATAAAATTCCCTCTTAGAACTGTTTTTGCTGCATCCCATAGGTTTTGGGTGGTCGTGTTTTCAGTGTCATTTGTTTCTAAGTATTTTTTGATTTCCTCTTTGATTTCTTCAGTGGTCTCTTAGTTATTTAGTAGCGTATTGTTTAGCTTTATGTGTTTATATTTTTTAGTTTTTTTGCTGTAATTTATATGTAGTCTCATAGTGTTGTGGTCAGAAAGTATACTTGATATGATTTCAATTTTCTTAAATTTACCAAAGCTTGATTTGTGACCCAGATATGATCTAACCTGGAGAGTGTTCCATGAGCACTTGAGAAGAAAGTGTATTCTGTTGGTTTTGGATGGAACATTCTGTAAATATCAATTAAGTCCGTTGTGTCTAATGTGTCATTTAAAGCTGTGTTTCCTTATTTATTTTCATTTTGGATGATCTGTCCATTGGTAAAATTGTGGTGTTAAAGTCCCCTACTATTATTTTGTTACTGTCTGTTTCCCCTTTTATGGCTGTTAGCCTTTGCCTTATGTATTGAGGTGCTCCTATGTTGGGTGCATAAATATTTACAATTGATATATCTTCTTCTTGGATTGATCCCTTGATCACTGTGTAGTGTCCTCCTTTGTCTCTTTATTTTCAGTCTTTATTAAAGTCTATTTTTTCTGATATGAGAATTGCTACTCCAGCTTTCTTTTGATTTCCATTTGCATGGAATATCTTTTTCCATCCCCTCACTTTCAGTCTGTATGTGTCCCTAGGTCTGAAGTGGGTCTCTTGTAGACAGCATATATATGGGTCTTGTTTTTGTACCCATTCAGCCAATCTGTGTCTTTTGGTGGGAGCATTTAATCCATTTACATTTAAGGTAATTATCAATATGTATGTTCGTATTACCACTTTCTTAATTGTTTTGAGTTTGTTTTTGTAGGTCTTTTCCTTCTCTTGTGTTTCCTGCCTAGAGAAGTTCCTTTGGGATTTGTTGTAAAGCTGGTTTGGTGGTGCTGAATTTTCTTAACTTTTGCTTATCTGTAAAGGTTTTAATTTCTCCATCAAATCTGAATGAGATCCTTGCTGGGTAGAGTAATCTTGGTTGTAGTTTTTCCCCTTTCATCACTTTGAATATGTCCTGCCACTTCTTTCTGGCTTGCAGAGTTTCTGCTAAAAGATCAACTGCTAATCATATGGGGATTCCCTTGTATGTTATTTGTTGCTTTTCTCTTGCTGCTTTTAATATGTTTTCTGTGTATTTAATTTTTGATACTTTGAATAATAAGTGTCTTGGCGTGTTTCTCCTTGGATTTATCTTGTATGAGGCTCTCTGTGCTTCCTGGACTTGATTAACTATTTCTTTTCCCATATTAGGGAAGTTTTCAACTATAATCTCTTCAAATATTTTCTCAGTCCCTTTCTTTTTCTCTTCTTCTTCTGGGACCCCTATAATTCAAATGTTGGTGAGTTTAATGTTGTTCCAGAGGTCTCTGAGACTGTCCTTAATTATTTTCATTCTTTTTTTCTGCTCTGTGGTAGTTATTTCCACTATTTTATCTTCCAGGTCACTTATCTGTTCTTCTGCCTCAGTTATTCTGCTATTGATACCTTCTAGAAAATTTTTAATTTCATATATTGTTTTGTTCATCATTGTTTATTTGCTCTTTAGTTCTTTTAGGTCCATGTTAAATGTTTCTCGTATTTTCTCCATTCTGTTTCCAAGATTTTGGATCATGTTTACTATCATTACTCTGAATTCTTTTTCAGGTAGACTGCCTAAATCCTTTTCATGTGTTTGATCTAGTGGGTTTTAAACTTGCTCCTTCATCTGCTGCATATTTCTCTGTCTTCTCATGTCATTTAACTTACTGTGTTTGGGGTCTACTTTCACAGGCTGCAGGTTTGTAGTTCCCTTTGTTTTTGGTGTCTCCCCCCAGTGCGTGAGGTTGGTGTAGTGGCTTGTGTTGGCTTCCTGGTAGAGGGACTGGTGCCTGTGCTCTGGTGTGTGGGGCTGCATCTTGTCTTTCTGGGGGGCATGGCCACGTCCAATGGTGTGTTTTGGGGTGTCTGTGAAATTAGTGTGATTTTAGGTAGCCTCTCTGCTAATGGGTGGGGTTGTGCTCCTGTCTTGCTAGTTGTTTGGCATGTGGCGTCCAGCACTGGAGCTTGCTGGCTGTCAGGTGGAGCTGGGTCTTAGTGTTGAGACAGAGATCTCTGGTAGAGCTCTCGCCAATTGATATCATGTGGGGCCAGGAGGTCTCTGGCAGTCCAATATCCTGAACTTGTTCTCCCACCTTGGAGGGTCAGGCCTGACAGAAGGCTAGAGCACCAAGCCCCTGTCAGCCACACGGCTCAGAAGAAAAGGGAGAAAGAAGAAAGAAAAAAAATTATTTAGCTAATAATAATAATAATAAAAAGAAGAGAGCAACCAAACCAATAACCAAATCCACCAATTATAACAAGTACTAAAAACTAAACTAAGATAAACAGAAAAATCAGAAACAAATCAGTCACAGACAGGAAACCCCAAGTCTACATTTGCTCCCAAAGTCCACCACTTCAATTTTGGGATGATTCATTTTCTGTTCAGGTATTCCACAGATGCAGGGTTCATCAAGTTGATTGTGGGGATTTAATCCACTGCTCCTGTTGCTGCATGGAGTAATTTCCATTTCTCTTCTTTGTTCACACAGGTCCTTTGGTTCAGCTTTGGTTTTGGCCCCACCTCTGCATATAGGTCACCCTCACGCATCTGTTCCCCGCCCAGACAGGAGGGAGTTAAAGCAGTGGCTGGTTAGGGCACTCTTGCTCACTCAGGCCAGGGGAGGGAGGGGTATGGTAGTCATAATTGGAATGCGGGGTGAGCCTGCAGTGGCAGAGGCCAGCGTGACATTGCAACAGCCTGAGGCACGCCTTGTGTCCTCCTGGGGAAATTGTCCCTGGATCACAGGACCCTGGCAGTGGTGGGCTGCACAGGCTCCCGGGAGGGGAGGTGTGGATAGTGACCTGTGCTCGCACACAGGCTTCTTGGTGGCAGCAGGAGCAGCGTTAGCATTTCATGCCCCTCTCTCGGCTCCAAGCTGACAGCCGTGGCTCACGCCCGTCTCTGGAGCTTGCTTAGGTGGTGTTCTGCCTTCTGTGGACACACAGGAGGGAATCCCCTCTCCTTGCACACCCCAAAACAATGGTCTCTTGCCTCTTAGGTAGTTCCAGACTTTTCCCCAGACTACCTCCCAGCTAGCTGTGGCACACTAGCCCTCTCAGGCTGTGTTCACGCAGCCAACCCCAGTCCTCTCCCTGGGATCTGAACTCTGAAGCCCAAGCCTCAGCTCCCAGCCCCCACCCACCCTGGCAGGTGAGCAGACAAGCCTCTCAGGCTGGTGGGTGCTGGTCGGCACCGATCCTCTGCGTGGGAATCTCTGCGTTTTGCCCTCCGCACCCCTGTTGCTGTGCTCTCCTCCGCGGCTCCGAAGCTCCCCCCTCCGCCTCCCGCAGTCTCTGCCCGCGAAGGGGCTTCCTAGTGTGTGGAAACCTTTCCTCCTTCACAGCTCCCTCCCAGATGTGCAGGTCCCGTCCCTATTCTTTTGTCTCTGTTTTTCTTTTTCTTTTGCCCTACCCAGGTATGTGGGGAGTTTCTTGCCTTTTGGGAAGTCTGAGGTCTTCTGCCAGCATTCAGTAGGTGTTCTGTAGGAGTTGTTCCACATGTAGATGTATTTTTGATGTATTTGTGGGGAGGAAGGTGACCTCCATGTCTTACTCCTCTGCCATCTTGAAGGTCCCCCTCACCCCACGGCTAACTCATGCTTTTAAACTCATCCACAATGAAAATTCTTACAAATCTTCTCAAATAGAACTTCTTAACTTACCTTGCTTGTAAATTTCATCTCTATAAGACAGAGGAAGTGGTAAGATCTGGCCCTCATTGTAACCAACATGGCAGAACTGGTTGACTAAGTTAAAAATAACACTGACCCTGAGTGAAAGGAGCAAAGTTGTCTTTGATGTTTTTTGTTAAGACTGTTGTAGATTGCATTCTCTGGCAAACAGACCCTGAGTTGGAGATGGTGTCCAGGTGAGGTATGGGGCAGTGCTTTCAGAGACCACCCGCGCAAAGGAATGAAAGAAGCACTACTGAGCAGAGGTATAAATTGAGTCATAATACAGTTGCAACAGAGGTCGCAGCAGATCTCACAGGAAACTCTCAAACTTGGATGGTTCTTCAAAAATGTCTCTAACTGAAGGGGCCAGACCTGGACTCCCACATTAACAAGGCATTAGATGCAGAGAGCTGCCTGGGAAACCATGGGGGAGGCAGCTTCTTTCAGATCTGTAGAATTCCTTCGGAGAGTTTCAGCTGAGCAACATCAGCACATAATACTCCCAACAGCCGGGATAATGAATGACTCAGAGCTAAGGGAGATCTGGACAGCACAACACATTCAATAAGAGAATGCTTATTGTAGTCATACAACTACCCTCAACTTTAGGAATGTACATTTCAGAAAAGTTAAAGGATCAGGGGAAAACTGAAACAACAGGAGATTTGTAACTAGCAGAAGAATTTGTTCATTCAACAAATACTTAAAATGGGCTTACTCTTTGTTGATCTCTATGCGAGATACTGCAGAAACAATGAAGAATGATAGATAGTCCCAGCTAGTGGTGTACTGAAGCTGGCTGCTACCTGCTGGCAAGAGCCAATTATCAGTATTTCTTCCAAACTCCCAGCGATGTCCACTTGGTAGCTTGAAATGGACCATGGTGGGAGTATTTGTACCATGGAAACCAGATAATGGTAAAAAACAGGGATTTTTTTTACCCCAGAGAACCAATTGTTAAACATGTGCCAACTGCACCCCACTTTTGAGTTGACAGTCCAACAGACCTGGAAAGGTGTAAAATTTACTCTGCTTCTGGTCCTTTGAAGTAGCTGCACATCCCCATGTATGTATGAAAAGGTGAGTTCTTGACACTCCTACACTGTTCATGACAAGAACCTTAGACTCATGCTGTCCAGTGGAAATATAATGTGAGCCATATATGTAATTTAAATTTTTTTACTTTTTAAAAAGTGAAAAGCAGTGAAATTGTCACTTATTTTATATAACTCAATATATCCAGAATATTAACATTTCAACATGTAGTCAATATAGAAATATTTTACTGTTTTTGTATTACATTTTGTACTACATTTTCATATGTATTTTACACATAGAGCACATTTCAATTCAGATGTAAATTTACATCAAAATACTTGAGCTGATTTAAAAATTTTTTTTAATTTTAAGATATTTAAAAATTCAAAGTTGAGAAAGTAGTATCACATACCCAAGTTGTTCCAAACATACTTAAAATTTTTCAAATAACTAAATTGAATATGAAAAGTTCTTTTCTTTTAAAATTTGCATCCACATTGACAAAACTTGTGCATCTTTTCCAAGAAGAATTGATTTGACTTTGAAGCAAAAGCACATCAAGCAATCATCACAATTTGCAGTTCAGTGTCAGAGGCTGTAGGGCCAATGCCAAGCAAGGAATAGCATTGTCTTCAGTAGCAGACTCTAAGGTATGGATAGGTTCTTCATATTTGATTGGATATACAGTGGTTTCAGCAGAATGCTACAGTTTTTAGGATTATATAAGAGAACTGGCAAATTGGTATTTCTTGGATTGGATAATGTGGGAAAAACAACATTGCTATATATGCTAAAAGATGACAGACTTGGACACATGTCCCAATGTTATCTCCCCTTTCAAAAGAACTAACCATTACTGGCATGACCTTTGCAACTTTTGATCTGGGTAAACATGTTCAAGATCAAAGAGTGTGGAAAAACTACCTTCCTGCTATCAATGGCATTACAGTTCTGGTGGATTGTGCAGATCATAAAAGGCTGTTAGAATCAAAAGAAGAACTTGATTCACTAATGACAGTTGAAACCATTTCTAATGTGTCTATACTGATTCTTGGGAATAAGATCAACAGACCTGAAGCCATCAGTGAAGAGAGGTTACGAGAGATGTTGGTTTACATGGTCAGACAACAGGAAGGAGCTGAATGCCGACCTTTAAGTTCTCATGTGCAGTGTGCTCAAAAGACTAGGTTACCGAGAACGCGTCCTCTGCAGGTACAGGTCATTAACACCAACCTGAATCGGTTCCAGGTCTCACCATTCAGGCCCACTCAGAGATCTGATCATGCAACATTCATAACTTGAATTCAGTAAAATGATGTTGGTTATAAAACAGATTAGTTAGATTATTAAAATTATATCAACAATTCGAGTGAGAATTGAAAACTGGTTATAACAATGTTAACTTTATCATTCCCTAAAAAAATTAGTTTTTACAGTTTGCAATCTGATATTACCCCAGCAATATTTACAGTATAAAGAGCAACTTTCCAGCCATACATTTGAAGCACTTTTAAACAATATGAAACTACAAATATAAGCCATATTGAAAAGCTCATGATCTTAAATTTTTGTCTACTTTTTGAAACTAGTTTTTAAATTTTAGATTATATGTCCACCTAGTTTAAGTGTACAGTTAATAATTAGCTGATTGATGATGTCTTACAGTTTTCAATAATTTTTCTTACACAAACATCACGCAATAAAACAAACTCTAAGGTTTGACATCCTTAAAAGCGTATCAATTTCAAAACTATGTCAAAGGTTAGTAAGTTCACTAACAAGACAATTCAGTGTTAATTTCAAATTCAAAGGGGGTACTGCATAAATTGAAAGCAACTCTTTTGGTCAAAGTGTAAAAACTTCCACTTATAAAATGAACAAGTTCTGAGGATCTGATGTACATTGTGGTGACTATCATTAACAATACTGTATTGTATACTTGCAAGTTGCTAAGAGACTAGATCTTAAATGTTCTCAACACCACCTCCTCAAAAAGAAAAAAAAAGATAATTATGTCAAGTGATAGATGTGTTAACTAACCTTATTGTGGTAATCATTGCATTATCCTCACATTGTACACTTTAAACTTACACAATGTTATACGTCAATTATATCTCAATAAAGTTGGAGGGGGAGGAAGCAAAGAAACTCCAAATTTATCATTAGCAAACAAAATGTTCTTCAATTTTTTTTGGATTTTTTTTCAGACAATTTACATAACACTCTTGGTTATAATTAAAATATTCTGCCTATTAATTCATATTATAAAAATGTATAAAATCATTATTAACTAGTATTATGAAAAATTTCAATATCAACATTAATTCTTACATCTATAGATCTAGATTACAAATAAGCTGTTCTATTCCTTGGAGCCTAAAGTTTTGCCTGTTTACATGCAGCGTGATATGACTGAGAAAACGTAAATCATAACTGCCAAGTTTTGTCTGTCATTATTGAAAATGTGGCAAATATTCTTTTGTTTCAAGAAAATCTTGAATTGGGGTTAATAGCATAGTAAATCTTGGTAAAATTCTTTTACAACTCAACCAATAAGCATTGGTAAATAACACAAGATCATTAAATTCAGGGTCTTCTACTTCTTTCAACAGTGCCATAAACTGGTGCTGATTCATAGTATTGGCATGTATATATGGAACAATTTTAATAACTGTATACATGACACTTTCCATGAGTCTGATTCAGAAAACTGAGCACAAATATTTTCAATATGTATCATTTTGTGGAAGAAAGCAATAAGGGAAACATCAATTTCTTATTTTTAAATTCCTATAAATCCAGATTTTTGATGTAACAGCTGAAGCACCTCCATCATGATATAAAAAACTTTTTTTCATATTTAGCTGAAATTCTTCTTTGACAGTCATAAAAATTTCAAATATATCTATGCCACGAATTTTGCTTTTTAGTCTATGAGTTGACAACACTTCTTCATAAGTTTGGAAGTCCTCTGAGACTAAACATAACCAAAGTATTAATTAGGCATGACTCATCCTAAGCACTTGAAATGTGTTAAAGAAAAGTACTTGCAGTCTTTCCAATTCTGAATCAATCGATCTTTGATATTCTTAAGAAGGGCTTGTATTCCATGGGCAATTGTTTGGTGACTTCATTGAAGATATTTTATTTTTTATAAAATATGATTTTTACTCTTTTCCTAATAATTTTATAATATTTCCAGAAATGAAATAATAATTTCTTTTACCATGTTTCCATCTAAAAATGATTTTCTCTTTTGTGCAAGAATCTAAGTCATTTAATATCTAGCTAAAGTTACAAGCTCAAACCCTATTAGACATAATTTTTAAAATTGCTGTTGGATATTCATTTCTGACTTCTGGCAACTAATTTAGTCTATTCTTTTCAAATCTTTTTGACTGTTGAGAGGAAACTTATCAAATAAACCATGTATTTTCTGATAATGTCTCTAATATTGTCTGCTTTATTATCTTAAAGAACACTTATACATCAAGCAAACTGCTTTTTCATTTTGCTCGGCCACAAAAAACTGCAATTGCCATGACTTGTGAAATTTGAGACACATCTTCCCCTAGTCTTTATTTTTTTCCTTTATTGCTCTAGTTGTAGGACTGGCTTCTGCATCTCCATTTGATTCTAAACACTAGTATGCCCTAGTTTTAAACTTAAAATTTTGTCCACACTTAATTTTTAAATTAGAACAATAATATAACTGTTTTAATTGAAATAATAAGTATTTCCATTTGATTACCAATTACAATTTACATAGGTATCACTGTAACTGGTGCTTTCTGTATAAACATCCAAATAATTGTGTTACAATGTTACATCGATGCGTAGGGAAAAGCATTTAAATCATTTTGTTGACACCAACTAGATTGGTAATGTGTTTATGTGTAATACTAGAAAAGACACAGGTCCACCATGCACACTGCACCATTACAGTAACATTACATGATTCGATGGTTAAGGTGCAATGTAACCTTCTCAGAACAATGGAGTTGTATTTAATGAAAAGATTTTTACATTGGTTCAATTTTTAAATTTCAAAGTAAATTAGTTTAAACTAAGCTGAAATCAACAATTCAGTTCCTCAGCAGTGCTAGACACATTTCAAATGCTCAGGAGCCCACGTGATTAGTGGTCACTGAATTTGACAGAATAGCTTTACACCATTCTTTCCTGGTCCTGGCTTGCTTTCTGTGGGGGGACCGTGCTGTGCGGCTTGCAGGATCTTAGTTCCCCGACCAGGGATTGAATTGGGTCCCAGGGCAGTGAAAGTGCCGAATCCTAACCACTGGACTGCCAGGGAAGTCCAGTCCTGGCTTGTTTTTGAACCCCAACTTTGACCTTCTATTTGCTATGCATTAGCTCTGTCTTTCCTGATGGACACTAATTAGCTTGCCCTCATCTCACTGTCCTTCACTGCTCTCATCTAAATCAGACAATTAAGCCTTCGCTTCAGCTTTTTGGTCCCATCCTCTGGCAGCATCTACTTGGTTAGTGTTTTTCCCAGTCAAGCCTGAATCCCATGGAGGAGAGTGGGAATAGGATGGGCTGAACATTAGTAAGAAGAAAACAGAGGCCAAGATAATGAGGAGGCTATAAAAAGCAAGTAGCAACTCTAAATTCTTATTTCTTATCTTAGATATATGACCTTAAAAAACTTGCAGAACATATTACTTAACTATTGACATAATTATTTTTGAAAATCACACAGAATAGTGGAAGAACTGAAAATGAGCTAACATTTCTAATTTTCATAAAAGAAAGAAACTTCTGCAGACAGTTCAGGGTAAATAAATGTAATAACCATCTTAAGCAAAATTCTATTATGAATTAGTCAAAGAGTGGTGTGTAAGCTTGTAGAAAATGAAGACGTGATCACCATGAGGTAGTCTGCAATCACAAGGAAAGATCTGGGCCCGACCCACCCACTTCCTGTTTTGATAAGCTTTGGAGACTGGTGGTAATACTGCAGATGTGTAATTTCATCAAAGCCCTTGGCAACGTCTCTCACGATATCTTTGTGGCAAATGAACAGAAACTGGCTGGATGATGGCATATGTGGTGTTGATTTGTATCTGATGTTTAATCCAAATTTTGTCAAACAGACTTTTTTTCTCCCTGCACATGTTCATGATGTCTCGGGGTCTGATCTCAAATTCTTCTTTTGCAATATTTTAGTGAATATAATGAAAAATAGATTGGATGAAGATACTGCTCATCACTTTTAAAAGCGGCAGAAATCTAGGACTGACACCAGCAAATAATAGTCTTAGAACTTCAGATCTTGACAGGTGAGATTTGTAATGTTAATTGACCCACCATGGCATAAAATAGCTCAAGAATAGAATTGCAGAGATGTGATTTGTAGTGTAACCTGTGTTAACCTGACCAAACCAGCATAGGATGGGATGTAAGGAGTGTGTATAGCTTCTGAAAAGTGGGACATGATAACAGCAGCCTCTGGTTATTGTAGTTGCTGGAACTCTAGACCCATGCAAATCCCTTCCCCCGGGCAGCTTCTGGGTGGCTTCCCTTTCTCCCAGGGGCCACTAAAAGTCTCCTCAGTAGCTGGCACTGATCTGGCATTGCTGCCTTGTGGCATCTGCCCCTGCTGGTGGGTGCAGGTTGCAGCTGTTGCCACCACTCCTGCCTGGGCACTGTCCCGACAGTTCCTCTGCCTCCCCAGTAAACAGAACAATGCCTGGCACGTAGTACACACTTAATAAGCATTAGCTAGATGAATGAATGAATGAAATTTTCAGTTTTATACGAAGAACTTTCTAATCACAGACGTTTTTCAAAATGGAAAGGACTTCCCCCAAAAGACTTGATGTATCTAGTTGTCAGAGATATTGAGCAATACATTCAACTTCTAATCAGAAGCAGGGAGGAAACCAGAAGAGAGTCTATATTTGCATGAAATGTGACTATTACAGGATTACAGATATAACTGTAGTTGGGTTTCTCATAAGCACAACTGATTTCTCTCTCCATTCCCCAATTCTCTTCCCATATGTGAATTTCTCTCCCTCTCTTGCTCTCACTTACAGGTGCTCTCTCTCTCTCTCTCTCTCTCACACACACACACACACACATCTTTACGTAATCTGGATGCTGCTACCTGGAGCCCTCACTCCCTTGTCCCTTGATATCTAGGTTGCCTTGAGGCCAAGTTTCATGGCGAGGGTTATCCAAGATTTCTATTAATTTCTGGAAATTTATGCAGTCTCATGACCCCTTATGACCCCAAAATCCTGCATCTACACACGCTATCTCTCTCCAACCAGCATCTACATAGACATGAACTCTATCCTTTTCATCATTTTCCACCAACCAAAATACACAGACTTTAAAGAATCACCGGGGTCCATCCTATCACCGATTGCCCATAACGACTTTAATATGCATTTTTAACATCTTTATTGGAGGATAATTGCTTTACAATGGTGTGTTAGTTTCTGCTGTATAACAAAGTGAATCAGCTATACATATACATATAACCCCATATCTCCTCCCTCTTGTGCCTCCCTCCCACCCTCCCTATCCCACTGCTCTAGGTGGTCACAAAGCACGGAGCTGATCTCCCTGTGCTATGCAGCTGCTTCCCACTAGCTATTTTACATTTGGTAGTGTATAACCATGCCACTCTCTCACTTCATCCCAGCTTACCCTTCACCCTCCCCGTGTCCTCAAGTCCATTTTCTACATCTTCCTATCCTGCCCCTAGGTTCTTCAGAACCTTTTATTTTTTTTAGATTCCATATATATGTGTTAGCATACGGTATTTGTTTTTCTCTTTCTGACTTACTTCACTCTGTATGACAGAATATAGGTCCATCAACCTCACTACAAATAACTCAGTTTTGCTTTTTTATGGCTGAGTAATATTCCACTGTATATCTGTGCCACATCTTCTTTATCCATTCATCTGTCGATGGACACTTAGGTTGCTTCCGTGTACTGGCTATTGTAAACAGAGTTGCAATGAACATTGTGGTACATGACTCTTCTTAAATTTTGGTTTTCTTAGCGTATATGCCCAGTAGTGGGATTGCTGGGTAATATGGTAGTTCTATTTTTAGTATTTTAAGGAACCTTTATACTGTTCTCCATAGTGGCTGTATCAATTTACCTTCCCACCAACAGTGCAAGAGTGTTCCCTTTTCTCCACACCCTCTCCAGCATTTATTGTTTGTAGATGTTTTGATGATGAGCATTCTGACTGGTGTGAGCTGATACCTCATTGTGGTTTTGATTTGCATTTCTCTAATGATTAGTGATAACATGCATTTTTAACTTAATAAATTGCATGGTAGCTTTCCAAGACAATAAACATCTATACCATTTTTATGATTACACAGGTCTACTATGTGAAGATACAATAAAACAGCCATTATACAGTATTTTAAACAATGTTGAGATGAACATCTTTTTTTCTAACAATTGTTCAACTCATAATTTTTAATTTTAATTTTTTTTAATTTATTTTTTCTTTATTTTTATTGGGGTATAGTTGTTTTACAATGTTGTGTTAGTTTCTACTGTACAGCAAAGTGAAGTAGAGTTCTCTGTGCTATACAGCAGGTTCTTATCAGTTATCTATTTTATACATATTAGTGTATATATGTCAATCTCAATATCCCACTTCATCCCACCCCCATCCTGCTGTTCCCCCTTGGTGTCCATACATTTGTTGTCTCCATCTGTGTCTCTATTTCTGCCTTGCAAACCAGTTCATCTGTACCATTTTTCTAGATTCCACATATATGCATTAATATACGATATTTGTTTTTCTCTTTCTGACATACTTCACTCTGTATGACAGTCTCCATGTCCATCCACATCTCTACAAATGACCCAACCAATTTCATTCCCTTTTATGGCTGAGTAATATTCCATTGTATATATGTACCATATCTTCTTTATTCAGTTGTCTGTTGATGGACATTTAGGCTGATTCCATGACCTGGCAATTGAAAATAGTGCTGCAATGAACACTGGGGTGCATGAGTCTTTTTGAATTATGGTTTTCTCTGGGTATATGCCCAGTAGTGGGATTATTGGGTCACATGGTAATTCTATCTTTAGTTTTTTAAGGAACCTCCATGATGTTCTCCATAGTGGCTGTATCAATTTACATTCCCACCAACAGTGCAAGAGTGTTCCCTTTTCTCCTCACCCTCTCCAGCATTTATTGTCTGTAGATTTTTTGATGATGCCCATTGTAACCAGTGTGAGGTGATTCCTTATTGTAGTTTTGATTTTCATTTCTCTAATAATTAGTGATGTTGAGCAGCTTTTCCTGTGCCTCTTGGCCATCTGTATGTCTTCTTTAGAGAAATGTCTATTTAGGTCTTTCGCCCATTTTTAGATTGGGTTGTTTGGTTTATTTCATGTTGAGCTGCATGAGCTGTTTATATATTTTGGAGATTAATTCCTTGTCCATTGATTTGTTTGCAAATATTTTCTCACATTCTGAGGGTTGTCTTTTCATCTTGTTTATAGTTTCCTTTGCTGTGCAAAAGCTTTTAGATTTCATTAGGTCCCCTTTGTTTATTTTTGTTTATATTTCCATTACTCTAGGAGGTGGATCAAAAAAGATCTTACTGTGATTTATGTCAAAGAGTGTTCTGCCTATGTTTTCCTCTAAGAGTTTTATAGTGTCCGGTCTTCTATTTAGTTCTTTTATCCATTCTGAGCTTATTTTTGTGTATGGTGTTAAGTAGTGTTCTAATTTCATTCTTTTACATGTAGCTGTCCAGTTTTCCCAGCACCATTTATTGAAGAGGCTGTCTTTTCTCCATGGTATATCCTTGCCTCCTTTGTCAGAGCTTAGTTGACCATAGGTGCATGGGTTTATCTCTGGGCTTTCTATCCTGTTCCATTGATCTATATTTCTGTTTTTGTGCCAGTACCATATTGTCTTGATTACTGTAGCTTTGTAGTATAGTCTGAAGTCAGGGAGTCTGATTTCTCCAGTTCAGTTTTTTTTTTTTTCTCTCAAGGTTGCTTTGGCTATTCGGGATCTTTTGTGTCTCCATACAAATTTTAAGATTTTTTGTTCGAGTTCTGTAAAAAATACCATTGGTAATGTGATAGGGATTGCATTGAATCTGTAGATTGCTTTGGGTAGTATAGTCATTTTCACAATATTGATTCTTCCAATCCAAGAACATGGTATATCTCTTCATCTGTTTGTGTCATCTTTGATTTCTTTCATCAGTGTCTTATAGTTTTCTGAGTATAGGTCTTTTACCTCCTTAGGTAGGTTTATTCCTAGGTATTTTATTCTTTTCATTGCAGTGGTGAATGAGATCAAGTCCTTAATTTCTCTTTGTTATCTTTCCTTGTTAGTGTATAGGAATGCAAGAGATTTCTATGCATTAATTTTGTATCCTGCAACGTTACCAAATTCATTGCTTATCACTAGTAGTTTTCTGGTGGCATTGTTAGGATTTTCTATGTGTAGTATCATGTCATTTGCAAACAGTGACAGTTTTACTTCTTTTCCAATTTGGATTCCTTTTGTTTCTTTTTCTTCTCTGATTGCTATGACTAGGACTTCCAAAACTATGTTGAATAATAGTGGTGAGAGTGGACATCCTTGTCTTCTTCCGGATTTTAGAGGAAATGCTTTCAGTTTTTCACCATTGAGAATGATTTTTGCTGTGGATTTGTCATATATGGCCTTTATTATGTTGAGGTAAGTTCCCTCATGCCCACTTTCTGGAGAGTTTTTATCATAAATGGGTGTTGAATTTTGTTAAAAGATTTTTCTGCATCTATGGAGATGATCAAATGGGTTATTTTAAATTTTTAAAATAAATTTATTTATTTATGTATTTGTGGCTGTGTTGGGTCTTTGTTGCTGCATGTGGGCTTTCTCTAGTTGTGGCAAGCAGGGGCTACTCTTTGTTGTAGTGCACAGGCCTCTCATTGCGGTGGCTTCTCTTGTTGTGGAGCATGGGCTCTAGGCACACGTGTTTCAGTAGTCGTGGCACGTGGGCTCGGTAGTTGTGGCTCACAGGCTCTAGAGTGCAAGCCCAGTAGTTGTGGTGCATGGGCTTCACTGCTCCATGGCATGTGGGATCTTCCAGGACCAGGGCTTGAAACCATGTCCCCTGCCTTGGCAAGTGGATTCTTAACAACTGCACCACCAGGGAAGTCCCAATCATATGATTTTTTATTCTTCGATTTGTTAATATGGTGTATCACATTGATTGATTTGAGTATATTGAAGAATCCTTGCATCCCTGGGATAAATCCCACTTGTTCATGGTGTATGATCCTTTTAATGTGTTGTTGGATTCTCTTTGCTAGTATTTTGTTGAGGATTTTTACATCTATATTCGTCAGTGATATTGGTCTGTAATTTTCTTTTTTTGTAGGATCTTTGTCTGGTTTTGGTATCAGGGTGATTGTGGCCTCACAGAAAGAATTTGGGAGTGTTCCTTCTTCTGCAATTTTTTGGAAGAGTTTGAGAAGGATGGGTATTAGCTCTTCTTTAAATGTTTGATAGAATTCACCTGTGAAGCCATCTGGTCCTGGACTTTGTTTGTTGGAAGATTTTTAATCACAGTTTCAATTTCTTTACTTTTGATTGGTCTGTTCATATTTTCTAGTTCTTCCTGGTTCAGTCTTAGAAGGTTACACCTTTCTAACAATTTGTCCATTTCTTTCAAGTTGTCCATTTTATTGGCATAGAGTTGCTTGTAATAGTCTCTTATGATGCTCTGTATTTCTGCGGTGTCCATTGTAACTTCTCCTTTTTCATTTCTAATTGTTTTGAGTCCTCTTCCTCTTTTTCTTGTTGAGTCTGGCTAAAGATTTATCAGTTTTGTTTATCTTCTCAAAGAACCAGCTTTTAGTTTTATTGATCTTTGCTATTGTTTTCTTTGTTTCTATTTCATTTATTTCTGCTCTTTTATGATTTCTTTCCTTCTACTAACTTTGGGTTTTGTTTGTTCCTCTTTCTCTAGTTCCTTTAGGTGTAGGGTTAGATTGTTTATTTGAGATTTTTCTTGTTTCTTGAAGTAGGTTTGTATAGTTATAAACTTCCCTCCTAGAACTGCTTTTGCTACATCCCATAGGTTTTGGATCGTCATATTTTCATTGTCATTTGTCTCCAGGTATTTTTTGATTTCCTCTTTGATTTCTTCAGTGATCTCTTGGTTATTTAGTAACGTATTATTTAGCTTACATGTGTTTGTTTGTGTTTTTTACAGTTTTTTTCCTGTAATTTATTTCTAATCTCATAGCATTGTGGTCAGAAAAGATGCTTGATATGATTTCGATTTTCTTAAGTTTTCCAAGGCTTGATTTGTGACCCAAGATGTGGTCTATCTGGGAGAATGTTCAGTGTGCACTTGAAAAGAAAGTGTAATCTGCTGTTTTCAGATGGAAGGTCCTATAAATATCAATTAAATCTATATGGTCTATTGTGTCATTTAAAGCTTGTGTTTCCTTATTAATTTTATGTGTGGTTGATCTGTCCATTGGTGTAAGTGAGGTGTTAAAGTCCCCCACTATTATTGTGTTACTGTCAATTTCCTCTTTTATAGCTGTTAGCAGTTGCCTTATGTATTGAAGTGCTCCTATGTTGGATGCATATATATTTATAACTGTTATATCTTCTTGCATTGATCCCTTGATTGTTATGTAGTGTCCTGCCTTGTCTCTTGTAACATTCTTTATTTTAAAGTTTATTTTATCTGATATGAGTATTGCTACTCCAGTTTTCTTTTGATTTCCATTTGTACAGAATATCTTTTTCATCCCTTCACTTTCAATCTGTATGTGTCTCGAGGTCTGAAGTGGGTCTCTTGTAGACAACATATATACAGGTCTTGTTTTTGTATCCATTCAGCGAGCCTGTGTCTTTTGGTTGGAGCATTTAATCCATTTACATTTAAGGTAATTATCGGTATGTATGTTCCTATTACTATTTTCTTAATTTTGGGGGGTTTGTTTTTGTAGGCCCTTTGCTTCTCTTGTGTTTCCCGCTTAGAGAAGTTCCTTTAGCATTTGTTGTAGAGCTGGTTTGGTGGTGCTAAATTCTCTTAGCTTTTGCCTGTGTGTAAAGGTTTTGATTTCTCCGTTGAATCTGTATGAGATCCTTGTTGGGTAGAGTATTCTTGGTTGTACATTCTTTCCTTTCATCACTTTAAACATATTGTGCCACTCCCTTCTGGCTCGCAGAGTTTCTGCTGAGAAATCAGCTGTTAACCTTATGGGAGTTCCCTTGCATGTTATTTGTAATTTTTCCCTTGTTGCTTTTAATAATTTTTCTTTGTCTTTAATTTTTGTCAGGTTGATTACTATGTGTCTTGTTTCTCTTTGGGTTTATCCTGCCTGGGACTCTCTGTGCTTCCTGGATTTGGGTGGCCATTTCCTTTCCCACGTTAGGGAAGTTTTCAATTATAATCTCTTCAAATATTTCCTCAGGTCCTTTCTTTCTCTCTTCTCCTTCTGGTACCCCTATAACTCTAATGTTGGTGCATTTAATATTGTCCCAGAGGTCTCTCAAGCTGTCTTCATTTCTTTTCATTCTTTTTTTCTTTATTCTGTTCCGCAGCAGTGATTTCCACTGTTCTCTCTTCTAGGTCACTTACCGTTCCTCTGCCTCAGTTATTCTGCTATTGATTCCTTCCAGTGTATTTTTCATTTCAGTTATTGTATTGTTCATCTCTGTTTGTTTGTTCTTCAGTTCTTCTAGGTCTTTGTTAAACTTTTCTTGCATCTTCTTGATCCCTGCCTCCATTCTTTTCCCAAGGTACTGGGTCATCTTCACTATCATTATTCTGAATTCTTTTTCTGGAAGGTTGCCTATCTCTACTTCACTTAGTTGTTTTTCTGGGGTTTTATCTTGTTTCTTCATCTGGGAAATAGTCCTCTGCCTTTTCATTTTGTCTATCTTTCTGTGATTGTGGTTTTCATTCTGCAGGTTGCAGGATTGTAGTTCTTCTTGCTTCTGCTCTGAGATGAACATCTTATTCATTCATTTTCTGTTGACTTGGTCTGATATTTTACCTTGATACAGAATTCAAGAAGCATTGTCACTGAGTCATCTCAACATACCAAGAATACATTTCAGTTTACTTTATTTGAAAGACTAAAAGATGATTTTATTTATTTATTGTATGTATTCCTTCTTTATATTATTTTTTAGATTGAACACTAATAACAACATTTATGATTAAGTGTTTTCCCATTTGAGCAAAAAAAAACAAACAAGAAAACAAAAAACCTTTATATGTTGTCTTTTCAAATCAAACTATTTTTAGTTAATTCTTCAAAAATAAACACAATAATACATTTCTCTGTGGGCTCACCAGGCTTCTACACACGTTTGTCACACTTGGAACATTAAACAGTGAACTTTTTTTAATGGTAATGTTAGCACCTTCTAGTGGTAAAAAAGCAAAACCTGGCCAAGATGGTTTGGGTTTTTTTTTTAATGTAAAAAAGAAAACCACACACACAAACATAATCTATAGCTTCGTGGTATTTTTACTTTTCTTTCCTTTTCTTCATATAACTGTGAAGACTGTGAATCTCCAAAAAAAGAAACTAAAATAGTGTGAAGTCAATTCAGGACATAATTTCATCATAAGTGTGAAATCATGTATTGTAGGTTAGGTATAAAAGGTCAAGATGTTTCAGGAAATTTTAGGTGTTTTTGTTTTTTAAATGATAACTTTTCACAATGTCTCAGATTTCTGAACAGCTACTTAAACTGTATTTGTCTTTGTGGTTAATTACTTTTATATAGCCTCCAGCTCAGCATTATACTGACTTATGTTTGAAAAGAAATGCTGATGGGATAGTATTGTGCTAAACCACATCCATCTGGCAACAAGAATAGAAGATGTGGCGTTGCACATTTAGTAACAAAAGAAAGAAAATCTGCCCTTATTAACACTGAAAAACACTGAAGAAGAATTCTCCTGCTTCTCCCAACAGCATTTCCTGCACTGGACAGCACTGCAGGTCTGTCCTTGCATTATGGTGAGACAGTTTAAATGCCATTTATGAAGATTTTCTTTTTGACGTGGTTCAGAACTCTGGACATAATTAATCCAGCGTTTCCCTCATATGGGAAATTTTCCTAAGTTTTTCTCAGTTGCTTAGGATGTTAAAAATGTCATAAGAGGGTTTTATTGTTCTGAGAACTGGATCTGAGACTATAGTAGGACAATGACCATGAGTGATTTGAGTATGAGATAAATTGTAACTGCCTCTAGCTGTGTCCTTTCTGTTTCCAGCACATTCCTCCCCACCACAAGCTCAAGCAACCTCTCTCATTCTTCTTGACACCACAGGGAGGCAGTGAGAGTTACCGTGGGACACATAAGAAGTTCATCTATGGTTGGCTCAAAACCTGCCCTTCACAGCAGAGAACATGGCAGCTACATGTACGGGAGGAGACTGTACAATCTTCCCCTGCCTTTCTAGAAGGAGCTTTTGATAGAGAGGACAGTCGTTGCTGTGCAGAGGTTGCTCACTTTTATAACTGGTATTGTGTACCTTTCTCTGTGTCCTGGAACTCATATATTCATCTATTCATTCAACAGTGTTTACAAAGGGCTCTATTTTAAGGACTGGTGATGCCACCATGAAAAGACAGACAAAGTTTTGCCCTCAGTGAGCTTTCACTGTAGTTGGGGAGACAGACAATGCACAAATAAACAGGTAGTGGATGTGCTCAGAAAGAAAAGAGGACAGAAGGGGAGGTAGACTGCAGTGATTATTCTAGAGAAATAGTCAGGGAAGCCCCTCTGAGGATGTCTGACATTTGAGCTGAGACCTGAAACAACAGAGTGAGACATGTTGGGAGGGAACGGGGCTGCGCCAAGGGACAGCAGTCAGAGAGACCTGGGGCAGTGCACTCCTAACTCTGCCTCAGCATCTGATTCCCAGAGGACCCACTGATGCTCCTCTCTATTTGCTTTGTCCTCTGCCTGGAACTTTCTCTTCCTTCTGCACCTCCAAATTCCCATTCATCCTTCCAATCTCCAGTGTCACGTTCTTAAAAAAGTTTTCAGGAAACTCTTACAGTTACTACTCCTCACTCTGTGTCCCCACAACATTTTGTTTATACCTCTATTACAGAGAAGGGGAAAGGAAGTAGTATTTATTGAGCACCTACTGTGGGCCAGTAACTGTACTAAATCATATATATATCATGTATCATGTATCTATAGTAGTTCAGTGTATTATCTTTATTTTGGGCTCTGGACTTGATGTACCTGAACTAAATCAGTTGCTGAAGGCTACACTGCCACTCTGAGGCTTAGGGCTTGGCTGTCCCCATTTTGTTGGCTTGAAAACTAAGGGAGTTGAAATAGAACAGATAATATCTAAGATGACTTACAATGAGAAATTCTTGTGTGATTCTCCAACCCCTAACATTTTAGAAGGCTGGTGGGGGATGACGTTTCAGCCATGAGGGGGCTGGATCACAGAGGTTTGGACGTGTGTGACTGATGTGATCCTGGGCACAGCCGCCAGGAATCGACTGCTTTAATGCTGTGAAGATTTGCAGCACAGGCCCGAGAAAACATTGCCACCTAGTGGCAACTCATTTGAACTTACCAACCATCCATCCAATATTTTTCACGTATCTACTACGTGTCAGGTACTGGGCAACGCAGCGGTCCCCAACCTTTTTGGCACCATGGACCAGTTTTGTGGAAGACAATTTTTCCATGGACCGGGGTGAGGGGGTTTGGGATATGATGGGTTGGGCAGTAATGCAAGCGATGGGGAGCGGCAGATGAAGCTTCGCTCACTCGCCCGCTGCTCACCTCCAGCTGTGCGACCCGGTTCCTAACAGGCCATGGACTGGTACCCGATCCACGGCTGGGGGGTTGGGGGACCCCTGGTGTAATGGTAAATGGTGAACAGAAGAGACTCTGAAGTCTCAGCCCTAGTGAGACTTACATTCTAACAGGGGACAGACTAGTCCCAAGGCTCACAGTGGTAGTGTAGCCCTCAGCGATTGATTTAGTTCAGATGTCACAAACTTGGAAGCCCAAAATAAAGATAATATGCTACTTGCTCACTTTTTTGTTTTAAGTGAAACTTTTCTGTTAATAGAGAAAAGATGGACACATTACAAGTCAGGTAAAATGATTTCTGAATGAGCCAGCTTGAAAGTTCCTTTTGCATGATATTTTAAAAACTATTTTATACCACCTCAAGTACTTTCTTTTTCCTCAATTCTTAAAATTTCTAAGACCATATACTAATTTTTAAATGTGCTTAAATGGTTTTCTTATATTATGGAATATTGTGGGAAAGTATAATAAACTACAAATTAAATATTTTATTATTAATGAACATGAGACTTTAAGTCTTTTATTCTTATAATAAAGAATCTGACTCCATTTTTGATGTTTGCTGACAGCTTTCAAGCCTCACCACTTCCTCCTCCTTTTCCCCCACATCTGTGCAAGTTATAAGAAATCCCGGGTGCTTCCTCCTTTGGCACTGAAGGGAAGTTCAAAGCATGCAAGCCCTGGCCCACATGAGGACCCCACCTCTTGGTCACGGTGAAAACAGAGTCAGTCTCCTATCCCTGCTCTTTCAAGATAGCCATTCTTGGACCTGCTCAGAAACCACACTGTTCTGCCCAGAAAGCCTCATTATGTGCTTAATAAACCTTTACAAGCAATCTCGAGAAAGAAGAACAAAGCTGGAGGCATCACACTCCTTGATTTTAAACTATATTACAAAGCTATAGTTATTGAAACAGTATGATACCGGCATAAAAACAGACACATAGATCAATGGAACAGAATAGAGAGCCCAGAAATAAACACACACTTATCTGGGCAATTAATCTATGACAAAGGAGCCAAGAATATACAATGGGGTTGGCATTCTTTTCAACAAACGGTTTTGGGAAAACTGGACCACCACATGCAAAAGAATAAAGCTGGACCATATCTTATACCACACAAAAAAAATTAACTCAAAATAAATGAAAGACTCAAACATAAGACCTGAAATCATAAAACTCCTAGAAGAAAAGGTAAGCAGTAAGCTCCTTGAGAGCCGTCTTGGCTATGATATTTTGAATCTGACACCAAAAGCTAAAACAACAAAAGCAAAAATAAAAAAGTGGGACTATGTCGAACTAAAAACCTTCTGCACAGCAAAAGAAACCATCAACAAAATGAAAAGGCAACCTACTGAATGGGAAAAATATTTGCAAATCATATATCTGATAAGGGGTCAATATGCAAATATATAAAGAACTCATACAACTCAATAGTAAAATAACAAACAAACAAACAAACAATCTGATTTAAAAATGGGCAGAAGATCTGAATACACATTTTTTCTAAAGAAAACATACAGGTGGCCATTGGGCACATGAAAAAGTGGTCAACATCACTAATGATCAGGGAAATGCAAATCAAAACCACAATGAGATATCACCTTGCTCCTGTCAGAATGGCTATAATCAAAAAGACAAAAAATAAGTGTTGGCAAGGATGTGGAGAAAAGGGAGCCCTACTACACTGTTGGTGGAAATGTAATTTGGTGCAGCACCATGGGAAACTGTCTGGAGTTTCCTTTAAAAAATTAAAAATAAAACTACCATATGGGGCTTCCCTGGTGGCGCAGTGGTTGAGAGTCCGCCTGTCGATGCAGGGGACACGCGTTCGTGCCCCGGTCTGGGAAGATCCCACATGCCGCGGAGCGGCTGGGCCCGTGAGCCATAGGTGCTGAGCCTGCGCGTCCGGAGCCTGTGCTCCGCAACGGGAGAGGCCACAACAGTGAGAGGCCCGCGTACCGCAAAAACAAACAAACAAACAAAAAACTACCATATGATCCAGCAGCACCACTTCTGGTTATTTATCTGAAGAAAAAGAGTACACTAACTCAATAAGGATATATATGCACCCCTCATGTTTGTTGCAACATTACTTTCAGTAGCCAAGATATGGATGGAAACAGCCTAAGTATCCATCAGCAGATGAACAGATAGAGAAGACGCCGTGTATAATGGAGTATTATCCAGCCATAGAAAAGAAGGAAATCTTGCCATTTGTGACAACATGGATGGACTGTGGGAGCATCATGCAGTGAAATAAGTCAGACAAAGACAAATATCATATGATCTCATTTATATGTATAATCTTTAAAATCAACTGAACACTTAGATACAGAGAACAGATTGGTGATTGCTAGAGGAAGAGGGTGGGCCATGGGGGAAGTAGGTAAAGGAGGCCAAAGTGTACAAACTTCCAGTTATAAAATAAAATATGTCATGGGGATGTAATGTACAGCATGGTGACTATAGTTAATAATATTGTACTGCATGTCTGAAAGTTGCTAAGAGTAGATCTTGAAAGTTCTCATCATAAGAAAAAAAATATTTGTAACTATGTATGGTGACGAAGGTTAACTAGACTAGTTGTGGTAATCATTTCACAATGTATACAAATATGGAGTCATTATGTTGTACACCTGAGGTATAATGTCAATTATACCTCAATGAAAACAATAATAACAAAAAGCTACCTAGTGATAAAAAACAAATAAAAAAAACTTTTCATACCCTCTCGGTGAAGGTAATGAAATAAACAGTCTCCACACCCAAATTAAATTTGGGGGGAGGGAAGGGTCCATCCCACCTCTATGTAGTGGTCACAACAATCCTATTTTTTGAAATATGAAAGCATGTTATATATGATTATAATTAACTACTAATCTGAGCATAATCTATAGAGTATATTTTACAATCTAAGTAAAAGCATCCATTAAAAGTATTAAGGTAACTAGGTTTTGGGTTTTTTAAAAATTTATTTGTTTTGGCTGCGTTGGGCCTTCGTTGTGGTGCACAGGCTTCTGATTGTGGTGGCTTCTCTAGTTGCGGTGCTTGGGCTCAGTAGTTGTGGCTCGCGGGCTCTAGAGCGCAGGCTCAGCAGTTGTGGTGCACGGGCTTAGTTGTTCCACAGTATGTGGGATATTCCCGGACCAGGGCTCAAACCCGTGACCCATGCACTGGCAGGAGGATTCTTAACCACTCCGTCACAAGGGAAGTCTGAGGTACGAGGTTTAAAAAGGTTTTAACGTGCTTCTGACAGAATGACTTGGACCTTTATCCTCACTACCTAAAGAACATTTTAAAAATACAAATATTTGACTGGAAAGGAAATAAAGTTAGAGAGACCACACGTAACCCCGACTACCACACGTAAACCTGAAAAGTGTTCCTAACAGCAGGTGCCTTGTCAAGGACACCGCAAGGCTAAAGAGAACCCCCATTTCTTCATCTCTCCCCACGCCAGAATTTTCTTAGATCCTTTACATCTTTCCTTCCCCTCACTCTCAGAGACACCGGAAGGAAATATGCTGCCAAAGCAAAAATTACCTTTATTTCTATTTTACTAAAAATACTACCAACAAATATCATTATGTTAAATGATCTGAATAAGTCAAAATGCAGTGGCAAATATTTTAAAATACATACATATGTTAAGGAAGCAAATACCTTGTGTGACCTTTTCTTCTTTAATATCTTGGTTCCAAATAGAGGAAATGTTAAACCATCACTTTGGTATAGATTTTTACTATAAAACGTGGCCATTTTAGCTCCCCTTCTATTTTGTCTTTATGTTTTGGGCCACAGATTTTCAAGCTGAATAATAGAAAGTTAGAGGAACGTGCAGATATGAGTAGAAATCCCAGCATCTGCACCAGTTCCTTTTGCATCTGCCTGGCTCATCTAGCTCCACCTCCCAGAGTTCAGAAAAATGGACGGCTTGGCACTTAAAGGTCCAGTGACACTCTTAAGGGTTTAATGTGCTGATGTTTATCCATAAAATGAAGATTGCTTTAAAATCAAGTTCATATTCTTTACCAATAATTTCAAGATCAGGGGGACTTCCCTCTCAGTCCAGTGGTTAAGACTTCACCTTCCAATGCAGGGGGTGCAGGTTTGATCCCTGGTCAGGGAGCTAAGATCCCACATGTCTCATGGCCAAAAAAACCCCCAAAATGTAAAACAGAAGCAATATTGTAACAAATCCAATAAAGACTTTAAAAAAAATGGTTCACATCAAAAAAAATCTTAAAAAAAATGATTTCAAGATCAGAAAAATTAAATAGATATGGTTATTTAAACAGAAAACTTATGAAAGTAGATACGATCTGTAATTTGTGTACTGTCCTTTGTATATTGAGTCTAGTATCCTGAGACGTCAGTATTTTATCAGTTAAGGTCCTTTGGGTTGCAAAAAGTGACCTGCACCAGCCTCAAACAACCCCAAAGCACAGATGAACTGGGAAGATCTGGGGCTGCCCCTGGAGCAAGCAGGAAGCAGGACCAGAAAGCTGCAGCAACAGGGCTCAGCTCCACTCGCTCCACATTTCCATCTGTAGTTTGAAGTTCCAGATATTTAAAAAAAAGAATCTTGTAGGCCAGGATCAGGGCTCATCCTTAGACCAATCAGCTCTGGCCTTGAGGCAGTCCTGTAGTACTGGCCCAGCTGCTGGCAGTTCCTAGAAAGGGAGGAATGATTCTGAGCAGGGCATCTACCCAAGAGGCACCTGCCTGCCGTGGGCACTTCCACTAATTTCCTTAAATTCCTTCACATGATACGGATGAACGGTATTTCTCATGTCCAACAGCTTAATTTTCCCCAGGTTTAATCCTCAGGATTACAGAACTAAACATTACATTATAGAACTAAAGGCCTATGATATGTCCATGAAACTACCTATAAATAAGCATAAGAAATGCAGGAAAAAGATTCCTTTTCATGCTGTAACTTCCCAAAAGTGTTTTGCGATGTATATGTAGTTTCATACTCACATCTCAGTAGAAAAGATTTCTTTTCCTGATATGATAAGCTGTGCCAGCACTTTATATTCATAATTTTTAATTATCACAACAACTCTACATATTGTATTGAATAGTGTTCCCCCCCAAAAGTCATGTCCTCCTGGAACTTCAGAGTATGACTTTATTTGGAAGTAGGATCTTTGCAGATGTAAGGATCAAGATGAGATTATACTGGAGTAGTGTGGGCCCTAAATCCAATGAGAATGTCCTTACAAGGCACAGAAAAAACACACTGAAGATACAGAAGAAGAAAAGATGAGGCAGAGATTGGAGGAATGGGTCTGCAAGCCAAGGAAGGCCAGAGATTGCCTGTGAGGGGGTCCAGGACACACTACTCCAAAATATGGCACGTGGGCATAAACTGAAGGAGTCTGAGCAAACAGCAGAAACAGGAAGGTGACGCTGACCTCCCCTGACCACCCTCCCCTTCTCTCCTGAAGCAAATCCTAAAACCCTCATGTAAGAGATGCCTTTCCTATATTCAAAGGGAAGGAACATCTTTATCTCCAAAGACAAGGGACACCAAGAATCCAAATAAGCAGGCTTTGGCAAGCTTCCCCCAGTTAACTGTACATACCTCATACTCCTTGCCCTATTATAGCTTTCCACTTTTCATCAAACCTCGCATAAAAGTACACAAGCTTAACCTTTTCTTCAGGCCTTCACTTCCCTATGAATGCTCCTGTGTCACATAAAACTTGTATTAAATACATGTGTATGCTTTCCTCCTGTGTATCTTTATCAGTTTAATTTTCAGACCCATCCAGAAACACTACGAGAGTTGAAGAAAGCTTTTCCTCCCCTCACCAGAACCCCAGAAGCTGGGAGAGAGCCGTGGGGTGGATTCTCTCTCAGAGCCTCCAACAAGGAATCAACCCTACTTGATACTCCTCCTGACGCCTTGATTTCAGACTTCTTTTCTCCTGAACTGCGAGAAAATGAATTATGTTGTTTCAAGCCACTCAGTTTGTGGTATTTCGTTCAGACAGCCCTAGGAAACGAACAGCCTCTACAAGATAGATATCAGTAAGTAATTTGCCCAAAGTTACACACCTACTATGTCAGTGACTAATAGTTACCTATACCAGTGTGCATTCTCTCCTTTTTCTTTGCCAACAGAGGAAAACTTTGTTGAGGTTGACAACATGCCCATTTCCCAGCCCAGGGACGGTATGTGAGAGAAAAGCGGAAGTCACTGGAATGATTCTTTAGAGGAAACGGAATTCTTCCTCCTGCCAGCAATGCGGGTGTCCTGACTGGAGCTCCTGGAGGGGAGGGGGTTGGGGGCATGCTGGGGAGGGAAACCATACTCTAAGGAGGACAAAGCAAATAGGTGGAGGGAGCTTGGGTCCCTGATGGCTGGGGAGCTGCCATATCAGCCCTGACTTCTTTTATCACAGGAATATACTGAAAATAAAACGACGCCTTTTTATCTCACTGCTATCTGGGTGAAAACTAGTCCAAACTGCCACCACTACCTAATGCCAAAATTAAGATTTGAAACTGAACACGCTATTAGCCCACTTGCTTTCCTGCAGGAGGTCTGGGAACAAGCCCTGGTTTTGTGCCTACTGCGTACGACAATGCATATTGAATACGATACATACGAGTCGTATGCTATTCTAGGCCCTGGGATACAGAAAAACAGACAAAAACCCCTGGGAAAGGAGGGGTTACACAGAACTTTTAAAAAAATACGCCAATGTCGGGTATGATGGTGATAAATGCTGTGAAACAAAATAACACAGTCAAGGCGAGATGGGAAGAGAGTTTCACTTTCCATTAGGGTGGTTAGGGAAGCCCCCACTGGGAAGGTGAGTGACATCTGAGCCAACACCTGGAAGAGGCAAAAGATGGAGATACATGGATGACCAGGGGAAGAGCTCTCCAGGCAAAAGAAACAGCAAGCCACAGGGTCATGACCCACCTCCCCCATCCAACCTGTAAAATGAGGCGACTGGACAAAACGATCTTAAACCTTCCTTAGAAATGTGCTGAGTATGTGGGAGCATATGAAATGAAAGGACCAGCAGGAACCTTGCTTGAAAATACTTCCCACCTGTAAGGAGGTCCCCAAGCAAATCTTCTAGGCTAGAATTTCTCTCAGTCCCGTGGGAAGTTTATAGGTGTAATGTAAAAGAGAAGGGAGTGGCAAGAGATTGTTCTGAGGTCAAAGAAGCTTTGGAAACTGGTTTAAAATAGTTAAACAGAATTTAGTTACCTCAGGACTTCTCAGATCCTTTAATATGCCAACGTGGACACAATTATCTCAAAGTGAGTTGTAGTATCTACCTAATTTATTTGACCACAGAAACCTTTTTTATGCAGAGCATCTGGGGAGACTGTTCCTTAGAACACACTTTGGGAACTAGCGGCTTGCAAACTTTTTCTCTAAAGGACCAAATAGTAAATATTTTAGGTTCTGTGGGCCAAATGGTCTGTTGCAACTATTTGATTGTGCCATTTTGGCTAGAAGGCAGCCATAGACAACATGGAAATGGATGGGTGTGGCTGTGTTCTAATAAAACCTTGTTTATGGAGACTGGAATTTGGATTTAATGCAATTTTTTACATGTCATGAAATGTTATTCTTCTTTTGACTTTTTAAAAAACTATTTTAGAATGTGAAAAGCATTCTTAACTCACTGGCCATACAAAAAACAGGCAGGGGACTGGATTTGACTGTACTTTGCCAACCCTTGCTTTAGTGAGATGTACTATTTTCGTAATTTTTCCTTAACTGGTACATTTTTTTAAATGCATGTAACAATGGTACTACTTAAAGTCACGGTGCTGGTATCTTGACCAAAAGAAAAAAAAAGTGGTTGCAAATCATATTAAGAAAATGTCTTTGAGGCAGAAGAAAGACTGTTCAGAAGAAATAACACAATTTTAGACATAGCCCCTTATAATTACCCTTAACAGAAAAATGGAGTTTAACTCTGCACTTATAATTCTAGTTATACCTTGATAACAGAACCATTGGGAAAAAATTGGCATTTTTTTTTTTAGTATTGGTTTTTATTTTCCTCTATAAAATTTCTAAAAATTGAATTATCAGTCCTTCTCTAGAAGGCACTCAATTAAATGCTTGTTGAATGAATGCATTGTCCCTTCTGTTAAAGGGAAACATTGCATTCAGCCTTGCCTTAGGCAAAATTGTAATGAAAGTTATCTTGAACGTCCCTGTATGGTATGTCTATTCACCATTATTACTGTTTTCAAACCAACCTTTCCCTTTCCTTCTATTGCCAAGATCTCAATACCTTTATGTTCCTTTCTCTTCCACGTTTTTTTTCACGGGCCCCTCACTGTTGTGGCCTCTCCCGTTGCGGAGCACAGGCTCCGGACGCGCAGGCTCAGCGGCCATGGCTCACGGGCCTAGCCGCTCCGCGGCATGTGGGATCTTCCCGGACCGGGGCACAAACCCGCGTCCCCTGCATCGGCAGGCGGACTCTCAACCACTGCGCCACCAGGGAAACCCTCTCTTCCGCTTTTAATTAAAGCCTGTGCTTAGCATAAATGAGTCTCACTCTCACTATGATGTAAATGACTTATAACAGCAAACAGCTTTAACTATTCTGTAAGGCGTACTTGCATTTTAACAGAAGGAATGAAGCTTTATATTAGGGAACCAGCAGGTGGGAAAAGCATTTCTTCCAGGAACCTCAGGTAAACTTCCACTCCTGAAATCACATCCCGTAGGAAGTCACCTCCTTCACCCATAAGGAAAATCTTGTCACCAGGTGGAAACAGCTTGCCTGTAGTGGAATCATGCATGGTCCCAGGCAGAGGCTCCAGTCAAGGCTAGCCTCTACCCAGATCTAAGGCAGACTGGGGCAAATAATATAGCCTCTACCCAGATCTGGGGTGGATTGGGGCAAATAGTATCCTCCAAGAAGAGTCACAAATAAGGACAGTGATTATCCTTTGGATTGCAATTTGGAAACACCTGTAGGGGAGGAAGAAGAATTTTCCCCTACTTTTCAAAGCTCTTAGCTGAGACCTTCTGTAACAAGAGACAAATTAACAAGAGGAAAACAATACAGAAGTTTATCAACATGTATACCTCATGTATACATGGGAGATAGGGAAAGCGAGTAACTTCCCAACGTGGCCTAAGCCACCAGCTTAAATACCATCTTCAGCTAAAGACAAAAGAAAGGTGTAGCCAATATTTTATAATGACTATAAATGGAGCATAACCTTTAAAAACTGTGAATCACTATGTTGTACACCTGTAACTTATATAATATTGTACATCAATTATACTTCAATTAAAATAATAACAATACTTTTAAAAGACAACATGATATTGGGGGAAAAAAAGAAAGGTGTGTGGGAGGGGGAGTTATGGGGAGGTTACCAGGAAAAGGGGTTGTTATATAGATTTAAGTTGCTGCCTTCTCCACTGATGAGAGTCTCTTTTGATTTAGTCACACTTTTCTTCCTGGTGCAAAGAGGGAGACCACTTACAAATGGAAATTTCCTTTATAAATGTAAATGTCCCTTACCAAAGGGTAACTTGTACTGTTTTAAGAGCTTCTCCTGTATCTGCTGTTTCTCAGATAATCAGCTCAATATAATCCCTATGCCAAAGAAGCATATCTTGGGGTGGCATATTCTGCTCTGCTTCACACCAATACACTGAGGTCTATCTTAGAAAAAAAGTGTGTTACTGGAGGCTTCCCGGGTGGCGCAGTGGTTGAGAGTCCGCCTGCCGATGCAGAGGACACGGGTTCGTGCCGCGGAGTGGCTGGGCCCGTGAGCCATGGCCGCTGAGCCTGCGCGTCTGGAGCCTGTGCTCCGCAACGGGAGAGGCCACAACAGTGAGAGGCCCACGTACCGCAAAAAAAAAAAAAAAAAAAAAGTGTGTTACTGGAATGCTTATGGGAGAGACTTCAAACCTAAGGACTTCCTGCTGAGATTTTAAGTCCCATCACCTAAAGGGAAAGGCTTGAGATGCTTGGCTAGCAAATGATAATTCATGTGGAATATCAATTTTTATAGTACCAATATTTACTTTGCGTTTTATAAAGTACATAAAATATACAGACGAGTATTCAACCTACCTTGAAGTGGCAGCTCTGCACACTGTCATTGCCTTTGGATCATTGCTTGAATTGAACAACATAATAATTTAGAACACAGACACTCTCAGACTCACCGGAGAACATAAAATTCTTATCAAAGGACAGCGTAACCCAATTGCAAATGTAATGGAGGACATGCATTGCATTGCATTTCTCTTTCCCATTACGTTCATTTGCTCTCCACTAGGGGATGTGATTTTGATAACTCTCTGCTCTTTATGTTGACGGTTTGCAGGGAACTGAGTGAGAGTAAGAGCTGAAAAAGAAACAAGTCCTTCGCATTCTCACATTACATTATACTTTCCAACCATTTGAAGTTAGTGTAACCCTTCTCTAAGTACTTGGCAAACTTTAAACCATACATCTGTGAAGCTGGGTTTTTTTTTCCTTTCACATTACCTTTCACCTACTTTAAAATAAACCACTCATTGTTCAAGAGGGAAAACTCAAATTTGTTTTTCCAAAGTAATCTATAATGGAGTAAAACATTGCTGGAAGGTTTGCAATTAACTAATTTACTATGCAAAAAATCTCAAAGGGAAAGTAAGTTAATGAGGGAATCAGTTTTCCACCTTCAATATTTAGGCCTCTATTTGCTTTTTTTAATTAACAAAATGTAAACTCTTTTTTGAATTAGAAAAGCATATGAACCAGATTTTCTAAATGTTTAAACTATACAGAAACATATACAGTTAAAGGGAAAAAGTAATACCCGCTTTCTTTTGTACCTTGATTTCTTTTAGTATTAAAATAATAGAAGCAAATGTATAGAAATAAGAAGTTTGTTTGCAAATTGGATTAGATTTAACTTTTAGTTTTGCCTATATTTTTACAGACTTTATCACTAAGAGATAACAAAAAACTATGTTAAAAATCATTATAGAAATACATATATATATATATATATCTCGAAGGCCTACAATGTGCCCACCTGGTTCCAGCTTCTAGAAGTGATATGAAGATGAATAACCACATAGCCTTAACTCTATAATAGACAGTCATATCTAATAAAATGGAACCTTTGTACTTTGGCTGCTAAGGCCTTTCCTGATCTGACTTTGCCTGGTTTCTGTTGCTCTCTTACGTGCCTTGCCCTGGAACCATATGAAACTCTTTACAATTCTCCAAACACTCTAACCTTTCCCATGCTTTTATGCCTTTGCAAACACTCATCTCTCTACTTGTAATGCCCTTTCCCCCTTGAAGCACTTCATGAAGTTCTAGTCATCCTTCAAGTATCAACTCAAATATCACCTCCTCTTTAATTACTTCCAGGCCCCCGGGGAAGGGAAATTTGGTTACTCCTTTGTCCTTGAATCCACAGCACCCTCAGCAAACTTAGGTAAAGTGAATGTTTTGTGTTTACTGATTTCTGTCTCTGTCTAGAGCGAGCTTCTGAAGAATGAGGAGTAGGAATTTGTCATCTTCACTTTCCCATTGATTATCCGTCGTGAGTGATGCGTGGTGTGCAATAATAAAAGTGGGTCGGAAGCAGGAGGAATGAGTGGTTTTCTCTTTCTGGATGTTGGGGAACACTCCCCGGAGGAGCTGACGTTGGGCTTTGACCAGAAGTGTCTCAGGAATTCCAAGTAAAGGAAAGAGCACGTGCAGAAGCACGTGACTTGGTGCGGAAGCAGATGAGGCTTTTCAACGGGGCTTGAGCCAAGACTGAAAGACCCGACGTGCCACACTCCAGGGTTTGGCCGCAGTGGCGGGCACGTGGAATGGGAGACGGAGAACCGCTGGGACACCGTTCTCATCGTCTGGGCAGCGGCAGACCACAGCCTAGACTGAGATCATAGCAATGAGGATGGAAAAAAAAAACATTAAGATTACAGAAAGATTTAGGGGGTAGAATTCAACCTTGATTTGATATGGGGTCCTGGGGTAGAGGTAGGGTTTTAAGCACTGAGTCATAAAATGAGGGAGATCACTGGCCATAGCGGTGTGCAGAGCAGATGGGATTAGGGGTGTAGGCGGTGGGGGGAGGGGGAATAGAATAGAACTACTGCCCGCCCAATCTCAGCTACATTGCGGGTTCAGAAGACTTAGGGGGACTGCCCCTTGAGTCAACTTTCACTTATTACACTGCTTGCATGGGAAAAGTGATCTGAGTCCTAAACTGACTTTCAAACACAGCTTTGGAACACAGCCCGTGTGTAGCTCGGGACTGGCTGTTCCGAGGGATGTGGTGGGGGGCCAGGGCTTGAAGCCACTCGAGCGCCAGTCTGAGTTAACTTCACAATAAGGATAAACAAGCACTGCTGTGTATCTGGAGAAATTGCCACTTTGCTGCATCAGATAAAATTTGTACTTTTCCACTTCTATTAAGTGATTGCTACCAATTTGCTAGTTAATAGGAACAGAGATCAACTTTCACAGTGCTTTCTTTGCCTGCCAATAAGTCCAGAAGCTATCCATTTCCAGTAAATGATGAAAAGTATAGGATGACAGGAAATCACAGCATTTGTACTGTGAAAACAAATAAATGATATGGAAAATGAAAATCAGGTGTAAACAGGTAAAAATAGAAGTAACAATCTGAAGGAAATGCCTTCCATCCCCTTTAGGTTAAAAAAACAAAAGGATATGTGTCATCACTGCACAAAACAGTTTCAGAAGAAGGAACTATAATTATATACAATGTTTATAGTTAAACCCTTCAGTGTTCTCTGGAAAATAGATCTTGGCTTAATTGCATGGTAATTTATACTTAGGGGGCTTTACTGCAAAAGGAATAGGTTCCTCTACATTTATCCACCCTCTGGGAATGCTGGAAATGGGCACGTGCTCTGGATGGAAATGATGACGACTGGGTTCCACAAGGTGATTGCCAGAATCCAGAGCTTCTCCTGACTCTTTCAGCCCTTTGTTGTCAAAGCTTATCTTTTAAGGCAAGCAGGAGCTAGACTGAGTATGGGGCTGGTTGGTTTTGCTCATCAGCTACAGAGCTTAGAGCCAGGAAATACCAGAAAGGCAACATCCAGAAACTGAGGTTTAGAACTAAGCAGTCCAAATGAAGTTTTAACCAAAAGCCTAAAATCGAGACTTGGAGAGAAAGCCAAGCACAAGTGGCAGAAGCAGATCCCAGAACACTGGAAGTCAAGTCAGGCTCATTCTGGGCTTTCAGTCAGGGTGCTGGGCAAGTTCAGACGGATGCCATAACGGCCCCATGGTAGACCAGGGCCTTGGAGGAGGCAGCAACTGAAGAAAGCCCAGGAGAGAGAAGTTGCCTTATGGTGGGAACTGGGTGGGGAGAGGGGTTTGCAGATAGTAACTGACTGCTGGAGTGAGTGAGGCTTCATCACCCTGAAGACACAGAGTTGGCAGTCTCTGGGCATTAAGTTAGAGAAACCATATTTAAAGAGAGCCAAACACAAAGCATAGCAGAGCTCAGCTCAAATGGCAACATTTATTAATTTAGAAACTATTTTTTGAGTATTTATTGTGCTCTAGTCACTGGACAAAACCTTGGAAATGCAAATAGGAATCCATAGTGGCACAAGTGTGTCACCTTGCTCTCTATTCATGAATGAAGGACTTATTCCCTAGCTCTGGAAGTGCTCTTAGCAGAAAGCCCTCAACTTTCAGGCCCGTAAAGGGACTGCCTGAACAAAGAAGGCCGCACCTCATGCCCAGAGGAGCCCACACTGCATGGCTGATCAAAGTGGGGCCCAGCACCCTCACCCCAACTCAGGACAATTCAGAAGAGTCATTCCAACTTCAGGGCTGCCCATAGGTTTGACTGAGGACTCAATTGAAACTGCATTGCTCTTCAACCTCTCCCTCTGCCCAAACCTTCTTCCTGTCCTGTCCTTCTCTTGTCTTCTATAGGAATTGATGCCCAGTTTACCAGAGAACTTACTGTATACCAATCTCCATCTCAGAGTCTGCATCCTGGGGAACCCAACTCAAAACAGTTGGTACCAGAAGTACCCACAAACCTGGGATGGGATTTCAGAGCTGGATCACCCACCACCCACTTGGAAATGAGGACCCCCATCACTGGTGGCGATGGAGCACAGGTAGCCCCAGAACAGATCACAGTGCTATTTTAAAACAGGCACCAATAATAAAGTGGAATGGTATTTTGTAGATGGATATGCACTAGTACTAGGTGTAATGTATCAGGTGTTTGAGAGATATGGAGGGAAATAGTAACTTATGGGCAGCTCTTGTTAGGCTGGAGTGATGCTTTGGAAAAAGAAAACGAGATGAAGAGTGGCTGAAAGCTTATTGTGAAAGCCATATGGCCTCCTTGGTAGTACATAAAGAGGCTCTCATTGTCTGCAGTAGGAATGCAGAGAAAGCCAAGACCAGACCCAGGATTTAATCATGAAAAGAACTGAGCTCCAAAAGAGGCAGGTCTGCTATGCTGAGATCAGGGCTCTGGTTGGGAAAGGATAGAACTCTCATATGGGATAGGATTCATTGGAGTTGATGGCTCCAAAATACCCAGATTCCTCAAATCTGAGCCTGCAGAAAATACCCACCTATCCAATTAGGAGCTACACTCCCTACTTCCTTGAGGATAATGCAGAGGTCTCCCCACTGAAGACAACTTGTGCTCTTCCCTTTCTCCCTTACTCCCTCCCCAAGATCTGTACCCACCTAACCTCTGACTTCAAGGATAATAACTAGGCTAAGTCACAGGTTAAGATGGGGCCATGCTGATGAGGAAGAAAAGGAACTACTACCAGGAAGCTGCAGGTCTTGGCCAGCATGTACTTGTAGGAGCCAGGAGGCTAGGTTTGAGAATGAATTAAGGAGACTGAAACATAAAGATGGATTAAAAAAAAAAGAGTTTAGAGTTTATCAGCTTGAATCAAAAGAAAGACCCCAGGAGTTGTTGCAGATATGCTACTAGGATGGCTTCTAGATGCATGGAAAAAAAGTAGCCCACACTGAATGAGATTAACATGTTAAAAAGTGGAAGAAGAGATTAAAAGGCTCAGAGAGGTGGGTATGATGTAAGGATATACCATGTAAGGCTGGAAAACCCATTGGAGCACTACGTTCCATAGAAAAGCCAAAGGATACCTAATTTACCAAAGCACTGAGGGATGCACTGGAGAGAGGGGCTCTAGCATCACTAAAAAGGTCAGTTGTGGCTCTTCTCTCTAGGCCAGGGCTGATGGTGGGAGATGTCATTGAATAATAGGGATCACTAACAGCCATGGGAATGTTAGAACCCTGAAAAACAACAGAGGCCAGGTGGAAGTGCTTAGCTATTAAAAGGCAGGTGGATGCAATTATTGTCATGAGTGGTAAGATTGAAGGGGCAGCCAGGGAAGCCTGATCCACAAAGAATCATGGATATAGTTAATAGAACACAGCCTCCCTAGTGGAAAAATAGATGGGTGGCCAACATGGGTACTATTCAGTCTGTATAATCAAAAGAAATCAAGGATGGAAATGTAAATATATGTCCACATAAAAACTTGCACACAAATGTCTATAGCAGTACTATTCAAATGTTCATCAACTGGTGAATGGATAAACAAAATGTGGTATATCCATACAATGGAATATTATTTGGCCATAAAAAAGAATGAGGCATTGATACATGCTACAACACAGATGAATGAACCTTGAAAACATGTGGTTCAGTGAGAGAAGCTGGTCACAAAAGGCCACATATTATATGATTTAGTTTACATGAAATGTCCAGAATAGGCAAATATATAGATATAGAAAGTAGATTAGTGATTGCTCAGGACCAGGGGGGTGTGGGGTGGAGATAAGGTGGTGGTCCCTAAAGGGCACAACATTTCTTTCTGAGTTGAGGGAAGTGCTCTAAAGTTGCAGAGATGGTTGCCCATATTTGTGAATACACTAAAAACCACTGAGTTGTGCATTTTAAACAGGTAAATTGTATGCTATGTGGATTATATCTCATTAAAGCTATTTAAAAAGGAAAGAAAGAAATAACAGATGGATAAACAGGAGGCTGAAGATAGTTAGCTCAATAAAAAGTCACAATTCTTTGCCAAGTTTCTGAACCTGAACCAGCTTTCCAACTTAGAACCTAAAAAAAAGAGGGCACATCCACAGGAGGAAGGGTCCTGAAATACCATGGAACATGAAGAGATTCCCCCAGCCCAAGAAACCAGAGGCTGTGCACCAGGGAAAGGGAATAACCAGATATTTCAAGAACCATTGGACATTGAGTCTGATTTGAAACTGATACTCAGAGACCTGAAGCAATAGAATGGATCCCCTTGCAGAGGGAGGCATATGGGGATGAAGTAAGAAGTAAGTTCAACTTACTTATGGGTCCACTGGCTCTGCAGACCTGCCCCCATGTCTATTTCCCTAGTCTCCAAATGTATCACCGGAATAGGTACACTTGGCAAAAACCCATTTTGGGTCCTCGTCCTGGGAGATAAGAACTATCTTAGTGGGGAAAGCCTGGTAGAAGCCCCTAAAACTGCCCTGCCTTCACTCCCAGCCAAGTTTCTAAGTCAAAAACAGTATCTCATTCCTAGGAAAATGGCACAAATTAGTGAACACTCCATGTCAGATTGCGATGAGTGCTATGGAGAAAAAATCAAGGAAGGAGGTTGCAAATTAAAATATGGTAGTCTGGAAAGAACTCAAAGAAAAGACATTTGAGCAAAGACTTGGAGACTGTGAAGGCTTGGTGTGAAAGAAAGAACCTGACTCCAAGGTTTTTGGTTTGAGCATCTGGAAGAATGGCATTGTCATTTACTAAGATATAAAGGAGAGAGGATGGGGTTTGGGAAAGCAGCTAGATGTACAAGTCTGTAGTTCAAGAGGGAGTTCTGGGCTGGGGATAGGAAGTTAGCAGATGTAAGTATATCCTGGTGGATGGGTTTTTAAGCTATGAGACTGAATGTTATCAACAAAAGATGGAGTGTACATCAGACCCTCAGTCTTCTTTGGGATAAAAACAAGGAAATTGAGAAAGAGAAGCCAGTGAGATAGGAGGAAAATCAGAAACCTTGTAATGTCTGGAAACAAGTAGAGAAAATCCTTCAGGGAGTTGAGTCTGATTAATTGCATCAAACTATGCTTCTGAATCAAAGAAGATGGGGGCTGGGGAGGGTCCTCTAGAGTTAGCACTGCAGAGGTCATTGGTAACCTTCACTAAAGCAGTTTTGAGGTCAAAAGCATGATTGGAATGGATTCAAGAAAGAATGGAAAGAGCAGATTTAGTGACAATGAACACAGACAACACTTCAAGTAGTTTTTCTTTAAAGAGAAATGGGTCTGTAACCAGGGGAGAAGTGATTCAACAGAGTTTTTTATAGTGCCAGAAATAATATGTTTATGATGAGAATGGTCCAGTAAAGAGGGGGAAGTTGATGATGCAGAAGAGAAAGGGGAAGATCGATAGAGCAATGCCCTTGAGTGGTTGAGAGGATGGGATCTAGTGTATAAGTGGAAATAATGGCTTTAGACTGGAGTGAGGGTAGTTCACACATAAAAATGCAGGGACAGGTAGAGCATATGGACACAAACTCAGGCATGTGTGTAGTTGCAATGGGAGAATGAAAATTCTCTTCTGATCGCTTCAATTCGTTCAGTGAAATAGGAACAAAGGTTATCAGTTGAGACTTTGTAAGCGCCTAGGTTTTATTCTCTGTCAGGATAGGGACCCACTGAAGTACTTTGAGCCAGGATATAATGTGATCAGACATAGATCTAGTGATTCATGACAAGTAAAGGTGGTGAGACAGGTGGAACAATCCAGACAAGGGATGACGAAGTGTCTTGATTCTGCAATGGAAAAGAAAGGATGTGGTGTAGAGACTTAGGAGATAAAGTTAACAGACATGGTTAGGTTTCCTAAAGTCTCTCCCCCTCTCCATCTCCTTACCCTTCTTTACTTTTCTGTATAGCACTTACTGTTATCTGACAGTGTAATCTATTCTTGTTTGTAGATTGGCTGTGTCCCTCACCAGAATGAGATAGAATGTGAGTTGTGTTAGGGCAGAGACTTTGTCTTATTCACTGTTCTGGCCTCTGTTCTGGCCACTAGAAACAGTGACTGGCACTTATTGAAGCCTTAATCAATATAAGTGGAATGAGGGATTGGATGTGAGGGACAAGGTACAGGAAAGGGTTTAGGATAAGTTCAGAGTTCTGGTTTGGGTCGCAGGGAAAATGGTGATGTGGAAACACTTTGACAAATTCTGGAAGTCCATTAGACCTTGAAATTAGAAGTAACTAAACTTGGAGCAACCGAGGCTCTGCAGCTTCAACGTATACAGCCAGCTTCTCTTTTTACTACTACATGCTCTTCCAGAGAACTTTCAGTTCTGTTGCTTGCCTGTAACTACAGTACTATTGATACTTAGATGATAATACTAAGTAGCATCATCTAATGATAATGGCTAAGAAGAATGTGAACTATGTCCTAGGCACTATTCTAATTAATTTACATGCATTAACTCATTTAATCATTTTTTAAAAGTGAGATAGGTATAATTTTTATTTTCTTACTTTGCAAATGAGAAAAATAGTGGCCCAGAGGTTGAATGGCAGAGACATGATTTAAGCCCAGACAGTCTGGTTCTAGAACCCATGCTTTTAATCTCAATGCTGTATTATTACCTCTTTAGATGGCTGCTGAATGACTCCCAAAACTCTCTCTCTAAAGCAGATGTATTATTTTTGTTAACAAATTACCCCAAAAAGGTCACCCACAATAATAAATATTCGTTATCTCATACAGTTTCTATGGATCAGGGATCTGAGAGTGGCTTGGCTGGGTGACCCCTGCCTCAGGTTCTTTCATGAAGTTGCAGTCAAGATGGTATCAGGGGCTACAGTCATCTTTGGCTTGATGGGGCTGGAAGACTGGCTGCTTAGGTGTCTCTCTCACATGCCGCCAGGTTGGTGCTGATTGCTGGCAGGTGGCCTCAGTCCCTTGCCATGTAGAGCTCTTCAAAAAACTGCCTGTGTGTCCTCACAGCATGGCAGCTGGCTCTCCGCAAATTGAGTGGTCCAAGAAGCAGCAAAGCAAAAGCCACAGTATCTTTTAACACCTGGCTTTGGAAGACACACACCACCATTTCTGCTATATCCTGTTGGTTACATAGGTCAGTGTGGGAAGGAACTATATAGGGCATGAATACTGGAGGTGAGAATTGTTGTGGGCCATCTAGGAGGCTGGCCACTGCAGCAGATGTTGTTCCAAGGTCAGTGCCTATCTGAATTTCCAAAGGTAGAGCAGCCACATGTTCCACTATTTATCTTTTTTTCAAACTTGTTTCTTCTTCTGCACTCACTAATCTACTTCCAGTCATCAAATCTAGGAATCTGTAAAACACCCTACCCTCAAACTTCTCTCTCTTCTTCTCTCCTAAATCTATTTCAAATCTCTTGCTAAGTTTTGTCAAGTCTATAATTTATAAGCATCTTGTAATTTGAGTGACATTCTGAAATTCATATGTGCTATGGACTGAATTGTGTCCTTCCCCAAATTCATATGTTCAAACACTAACCACTGCAATGTGACTGTATTTGGAGATAGGAACCACAAGGAAGTAATTCAGGTTAAGTGAGGTTTTAAGGGTAGGGACCTCATCCAATACGATTAGTAACTTTATAAGAGACACGAGAGAGTATGCTCTTTCCGCCATGTGAGGACACAGCAAAAAGAGCTATCTGGGAGCCAGGAACAGAGCTCTCACCAGAAACCGACCATGTTGGCATCCTGATCTCAGACTTCCAGCCTCCAGAACTGTGAGAAAATAAATTTCTGTTGTTTAAGCCACCTACTTCATGGCATTTTGTTATGGCAGCCTGAGCAGACTAATACAATATGAAAACAGAAAAACCTAGTTTGTGATTGTTACTGTGATATTTTCATTCCTAGGTACGAGCAACTCTAGATATACCTCCTTCTAGGGCTATTCTGTGACGCTTTCTCTGAACTTCCTAGTAGGAAGGACTCTCCTCTGAGTGCATGTTGTTCTTTGTTAGTATTTCTCTTGTGGCATACCAAGTTATAATAGTTTTTTGTGTGTAGGTGAGTTATCCCTAAGTCATAATGTCTTTAAAGGAAAGGAATAGTTTTAGTTTTATGCTTGATATTGCTATTGAAAGGAAGAAGCCATCAAAGCAAAAAGCTTAATTTATGGCTTGCTAAGCAAGAGAGAGCTGTACAGTGTCTCTCTAAACAAAGCAGAAAGCTAGAGTTAATCATTTTTTCTTTTTTTTTGCTTTATTGAGGTCTGATTGACAAGTAAAAATTACATATATTTAAGGTGTACAGGGACTTCCCTGGTGGCGCAGTGGTTTAGAATCCACCTGCCAATGCAGGGGACATGGGTTCGATCCCTGGTCTGTGAAGATCCCACATGCCATGGAGCAACTAAACCCATGTACCACAACTACTGAGCCTGCACTCTAGAGCCTGTGAGCCACAACTACTGAGCCTGTGTGCCACAGCTACTGAAGCTCACACACCTAGAGCCCGTGCTCCACAACAAGAAGCCACCACAATGAGAAACCTGCGCACCGCAATGAAGAGCGGCCCCCGCTTGCCGCGACTAGAGAAAGCCCGCCTGCAGCAACGAAGACCCAGCACAGCCAAAAATAAACAAACAAAGAAGTAAATAAATTTATTTTTTATAAAAAGGTGTACAGCTTGATATTTTGATATACAGATACATTGTGAAAGCATCACCACAATCAAGCAAGTAATATAACCTTCATCTCACATAGTTACCATTTCAAAATTTTTTAGAGTTAATCTTATATAAAGTTTTGGGAAGCGTGAACTTCAGTGACTGGCAGACTTTCAGATGTGGAGCATAGGGATTGGCTGACCTTTAGCTGTGAAAGTTTGATTACTGGAGGGAGCCTAGACCTGACTGCTGGCTTTCAGAAGTGTGGATTTGGCACTGTCTTTGGTTAATCAGGGTAAGTTTAAAACTGATCTGCCAACAACTTGTACTACGACTGAAGAATAACTGGGTCTTTCCTTGAAGTCTTTATTCTCAGTACCTAATATGGTGTCTTATTCAGTTAGTATTTGTTGAGTGAATTAATGAAACTATTTTTTTCCCACTCATTTTAAGTCTACAAGAAACAATATGCTCTAAAAGTTCATAAAACCAATATTTTAAAAAGACAAAAACAAAAAGTTTAAAGCCACATGAATGTCCAATAATAAAGTAAGAAAACTATGCTTCATTCACTCACTAGACTGTTGTGTGCCCTCTGAAATGGATGGTTATCAAGACCAAATCACAACATGGAAACATATTTTTGATATAAGAGTAAGTGAGAAAATGATAACAAAAATACATAATAAAGCAAAAACCATACAAATAAAAAAAATAAGATAACACACCAGAATGATAATATCGATTGTGGTTTAAGGATGTGAAGTTATTAGGTGATTTTTTTTCTTTTTTCTATTCCCTAAGTGTTCTTGTGTCAATATTACTATTTATAATTATTTTCAGACATTTTAAAGCTATAGTCACGATTTTCTCCTTACCTGTGGCACTTAAACACAGAACAGTAGGGTTGGAAAGGACTTTACACTTCTGCTAACTGTACTAACAAAGCTGGTTTCATCACTACCATGCAGGATACCTCCCCAAGTCACTGATATAGGACAGGAGAAAGCAGATCTAGACAGAAAAGAAAGATGAAAGAAGAACTTTGCCTGGAATAAATTGAGCTTCCCCTGAGTATGCTACGGAAGACAAAACATAAACACTTGTCGTTTAGTCCTCATCTTAAATTCCCCATCTACTCGTGCTCTCTATTCACCTCACTGGCACTCAGACCTGAACTGGTTCCCAAACCAGTACTGATGCAGGCTGGGCATAAATTAAGAATGTCCTTCACTCACTGTCTTCTACGCCCCAGACTTGGAAAGACTTAGTCAGACCTATTGCTCGATAGGCCAGTCACAGCTGAGTGACCATATTATCATCTGAGTTTCTTGTCTTACCCTCCCCCTTCTCCATGGCTTGGATCCTATGTCTTGACCAAGCCCTGGAAGCCCTCCTTCCCTAAGCCCATGGTGTCCAACACTGAGTATGACTGGGGGTCAGAGGGACACCTCGACTTTTAGCTATGATTATAGCCACTATCTGAGGTGCTAATCAGAAGCAAGTACATGAAATTTCATTTAACATAGGAAAAACCACTACTTTAAAAGTGCCAATTAGTAGGCAAAATATATTTAAAAAATGAAGACCATAAGAGAGGCATTAGGAAATGGATCCCTTTGGTGGCAAAGAATTTAGAATATACTGATGTTCAACACAGAATGCAAGACATCTCAAATCCTTTGGAAACGAAGTGGAAAATTAATAAATACAGGAGATATTGGCATCCAAAAATGGCCATCTAAAATGGACTCATGTCATAGAAAAAGAAAGTTTGATTGCATTTTATTTTGAAAAACATAATGAAATTATAAAAGTAAATATATTTTATCTTAGTTTATAATTCCAAAAATCAAGAATTTACCACTTTATTGGCGTCACTTTCTGATATCCTTCATAATCATGTTTGACTTTTAAAGAATGATCATTTTTATAAGAATGTGAGTGGGCTTCACCAATTTTCCCCAAAGAGCTCTATTAAATCTTTGGCTAATTAATTCTCTTTTGAAGCACTTACCTTGTTGATTTTTTCCTTCAGCTTTTAGGTACTCTGACCTGGCTAAATTTTGTTGGTCAAAGGCTTTGCCATCTCTAACATTACTTTCATCAACTTTATGTAATCCTGTATATTTGGCAAGATTTGCAGTTTCACTTAGAAATCAATTTTCAGTGGCAAAGACTGGTTGGCAGACAAAGACGTAGACCCAGAGGAGTGTCTGAGAAGAGTTCATTAGATTATAATTTCATGTTATGCCTTTAAACGCGGAGATTTGACATTGACTGCTCTGAAGACTCAGACCCTCCTAGGACCAGAAGGAAACTTCCACCACTTACTCAAACTCTCATAACTAAGCCTCAGAGAATGGAAGAAATAAAATAATCCCAGATCGCAGAACAAATTAGGAGCAGCTCAAAGCTAAATTCCAGATCTGCATTGTGTCCCATATAATCAACTAGAAAAAAAAAAAAAAAAGAGTTGATGTTGACAGGACTCACTCTCTCACAACTCCCCCACTTGGAGGATCTCTCAGGAGAAGCCAAATAACTCCTCCCCAGACCCACTCAGTGACCCTCCCCGTGCAAGGCTAGGGCTAGGTGGAGAGCACCTGAAGCTTGCACAGAGCAATCTGACATTAAATCACTGTTCAGTGGGTTTAAACAAGGACAGCAGCATGGTTATTAGCTAATCCTGCAAACTGCCGTTTCAAAAGCAATGTTCAGGGGCAAATCATGGAAATAAAAACATAACCAACTCACATATCACCTAACAGGAAACAAAGGGAGCGGAATAACCCCTCTAAATTGTTCAGGGCTTCTAATCCCCCAAGCCAGCCTGCAAGCCTGAGCCTGAAGCCTCCACCCTGCCCAACTCCACCTTATTTGGCTTGGTCTCCAGAACATCTTTAGGGAGGGGTTGGTCTTATGCAAGCCTGATAACACTTTTCTCTCATAGAAGCCTCATAGCTTCTTGATCCCAGCATCCAGGCACCTGGAGGTGAGGTAGAAAGCAAGTTTACCAAGAGGGAGTTGAGTAATGAAGATACAAAAGTTTAATTTTTTTTTTCCAACGGAGCAATAAAATTTGCCTTGGAACCAAGCCTGATTAGTAGAGGGGATATTAAAACCAAACTCTATCCCACTTGTAGAGGAAGAACAAATCCTTCTAGTTGTTTCTGAGAACTCAGGATTACCTAACCTGAAAAATTCCAAATAGTATTTTTTAGACTCCAGAAGAATTCTTCATTTGACCCTCAAATGATGTTGCTAATGGTGAGGAACTTGGAAGTAAAAGTGTACCTTGCATCTATGTGATCTCTACTCAGAGGAATTTTTCTAAAATCCAAGTCTTTCAATGGTTTCCCTTTGCTTGAAGATAAAAATCTACAGTCACTAAAGTTTTATAATTTGCGAGTTCTTCCATGGTCCGGCCCTGTAATTTCACCTTTCCAGTCGGCTTCCCTCTGTCCTTGCTTTCATCCCATCTCTGATCTCTCTAACTGCAGCCTCTTCTCCCTCCTCAGCCCCTTCTGCCCTGCCAGCGCCTTCTGATATTTTTTCCCCTGTCGCAAGGCTGCCCTGACACCTTGAAACTTGCTTAGGGGCCTCTCCCGGGTGCTCCCGGAGCGCCCAGCAATCCTGCCGTTACTTCACTCCCCACTACCCATTCACTTGTCTGTCTTCTCCACGGACCAACAGGTTTCTTGAGGGTTATTTTACATTACATCTCCGGTGCCTGAAAACTAACAGCCCCTCGGGAACTACTGAATGTGGAAAGAAACTAACTCTGAAGAGTTCCTACCAGTGCTAGGCACGTAGGTAATTAGACACATCTCTCTTTTAATCCTCAAACAGCTCTAAAATGTAAGGATCATTAACCCCATTTTGTGGATGAGGAAATTTGTCTCGAGACTTGTCACTTGAGCGAGGTATCCGTCCGGTAGGAGCACAGAGTCCGTTATCTAGCGCTACGACACTCTATTCCCAAGCGGAATGTGCGGTCGCCTGACTGCCTGCAGCGCTGGTGGCACCGCCCAGGCCCGCGAGGCTGAGCCCAGACCCCGCCCCAGGTGCAGGCAGGTATTAGTGCGCGGGCCCGCCCACCGCTTCCTAGGGTCCCGCCCCCGCCCGGATGCCCCGCCCACCCTGTGCCTGGCGGTGGAAGGAGCGGTGGGGTGTGCAGGACCTGCAGGGCTGGGGTCTGCGGAAATGCTGTGGAAAACGGCGGCAATGCAGTTCCAGGTGCCCTTAGGGACGTGGCAGGTGAGAATGGTGTTCACCGAAAAGGAGTCGCTCACAAATCTGAGACCCCGGTTCCCCTCAGCCTCACCCAGGGGGAGACACGTGGGGCCCGCAGAAAGCCGTCAGGCCGCCGTGCTGGAAGCCCCTCCAATTCGCCTCTAGCTTAAGTCCGAGGGTGGTTATAAACCCCAACTGTCACGACAAGTTTGTTTTTTCAACAATATTCCAGCTCCGCCAGGCTGTAAACAATGACTTTGCCTTAGAAGCGGCAGTTGAATAGGAAGAGCTTGCGAGAGCTGTTGGAGTTGAACTGCCAAGTCCGAGCGTTTGAAGCTCCTCAGAAGTCTGCTTGAATCGCAGCCCAAACTGTATCTTTTCCACAAGGGCTGGACACGTTTCAGGAATCTGGTGCTTCCTTGGAGAATGTTTTCCTCTCCCTGAACTGGAAGCTCCTCTCCATGCTCTACCCCTCTTTGCCCATCAGTTGAAACTTTTCCCATCAGTTGAAAGTGACCTTGTCTGGATGACGCAGAGCCCACCCTGCGTGGAGCAAGCCCACAGTGGGGCAATAGCCAAAGCCACACACACTGCCCCTTCTGATCCCAAATCAATGTCTCACCAGGACGTTCACCGGGCATTTCAGAACCTGGGGTCTTGGTTCTGTATCTACTCTGCATTTGCCTTCTTGGGCACCTACTATTAGGTCTGGTGGCCCCCTCTGTGTCCCCAGAGCACCCTGTACATTTCTACCTCAGGCAGAGAACTCACATTTTAAATTTACTTATTTATTGATCTGTCGCTCTCACTAGGCTAGGAAACCTTAGGCCAGAGACATTCTACTGTTCCTGTGTTGGCACAGTCCCTGGCACTTAGAAGCCTGGTTGTGGAATGAATAAGTTCCTTTAGTAGTCAGGAAGGAAAGCTTCCCAATCACGTGGATTATCTCCTTGGCCTATGGAGGACTGTGGAGAACAGGTCAGACCGGGAGATGAATCCAGATAAAGGATGAGGCATTGGAAACAAGAGGACAACACTTTCTTAATTTGATCTTTTATACACTGAAGTCACTCAGGCTAGATTTTGAGCCAAAAAAACTGCAAATTACTGCATTTTACATCTACCATTCTTTCCTCCCCACCTTTAACCCACACTTATGTAGATATAAATTACTCTGGGAATTCTGGAACCGTTAAATTATTTATATTCAATTAAGAGATTTTCACCTTTGGCAGCCCCCTCCTTCTCCACATATTTCCATGCAGAATCAGTATTAGGTACTACAGGGATATTAATATTGGACGGTGGAGTTTTGATGACCATAGAGGCCTAAGTATGAGTTTTCATTTTTCAAAGGAAGGAATTCATGTTTAACCTTATCTCTGACATTCATTCAGTTATAGATGATTTTTAAATTTTCACTTAAATATTCAAATAATATTGCCTTTTCTTGGGAGGTTGCATCCCTATTTAACAATGCTGTCACTTCTCAAAACATTTTTGGACATAATTTAGGCCATAAGAAAAGTAGATTTGCTTCTCAAATACCCCAGAATTCTGAAGGCAAGATGAGTGGGCACGGTAAATGCAGTGTTAAGAGTTGCCGCTCCCCCTCCAAATTTCTTAAATTCACAATTAGTATTCTTTCAACATGAGAAGACTGAATATCATAGTTTTCTGAAACAAAAGGAACATGATTTATTGACCTTATTTAACCAGATGAAACACATGGTGTCATTTAACACTAACTCCAGATTTGGATCAAATTTTGAGAGTGAGCAATGCCTCTGATAGAACTAAGCATCTCCTGGCGGAAAGGAGTCATGCAAAGCTCGGTTTGCTCAACCGAGAGCAAAGCAGGCCAAAGTTTAAAATTATATTCCCTGGGTTTCTACAGGTTATTAAAATATTTGGCTAAATGGTCGAATACACTTAACTGAAAGTCACAGTATTTTCAGATGCAACATTTGGAATTGAACTAATTGTTCTTCATCTTCTTCTCAGATAGATAGTGTGGCCCTCTCAGAGACAGCCTTGGCAGTGGGCTATGGACTTTGCAAAATCATAGACTAATGGAACACAATTTCTGGAAGGACTGATTTTGCTAAATAGTCTTAACTTAAAATATTTTATATAAAAAGACCACAGTATGAATAGAATGCAACATTTATACAAATTTTTAGGATAAAACAGGGGATTTTAAAGAAAATTTTGCTTGCAGTGCTGGCATCATCTCTCCAATTGCCAAAGATATGTGTTCACTTTCCTTTTCCTTGATATTGTTTGGGAGAAGTTTAAGATGCTCTAAGCTAATAGGTTGATCTCAGTCGGAGCTCACTAAATGACCTCGAGAAAAGCTAGCTAGCCTTGACATTGGCCTATGTTTTGGTCATTATCATTCTCTCTTTTTCCATCTCCTATGTATGCTAACAACAAAAGGAGCTCATCTAAAGCTTATACTACATTTGAGGACTGAGAGAAGAGTGCCAAATGGTTATGAACTCTCTTTTGTTTTCTTTCTTTCTTTTTTTTTTTTCCCAGTTGTCTATAAACACCTAAGTATTGTGCATAAGGCTCACAGTTTCAGACCATGCTGGTTATCTCACATCGGATGTCCCTTTTGCAAGAGTAGAGTTCGCATAACTCTACTCCCTCTATGGCACCTTTGGTTTCTCCTTCCAGCTTCTTTTTATGAATGTCTAGCTGCTTCTCCTGCTAGTCTATAGAGACAAGAGGTGAAAGCATGAGCTGGTTTCTGCTAAATCTGATATGCCATTTCTGCATTTCCCAAGATGGCTAGAGGTAAACATAGTTCATAATGCCATTTCATATAATTTTTAAGCCCTGTATTTTCTTTAATTTTTTTCAATTATTTCAACTCCTCCTCCAGTTTTTGCACAAAGCCTGATAAAATCTGTAAGAGAAACTTTCTATAATCAAAAAAACCCACAAAAAAACCCAAAAAAGGACCATGCTGTAAAAGTACTTGGAATATGAATAGAGATCAGAGTCTGAAGGATGGATATATTTTAAAGATACCATTAGTGCTTCCCTGGTGGCGCAGTGGTTGAGAGTCCACCTGCCGATGCAGGGGACACGGGTTTGTGTCCCGGTCCGGGAAGATCCCGCATGCCGTGGAGTGGCTGGGCCTGTGAGCCATGGCCGCTGAGCCTGCGCGTCCGGAGCCTGTGCTCCTCAACGGGAGAGGCCACAGCAGTGAGAGGCCTGCGTCCGTTAAAAACCTAACAACCGACCCTTCTCTTCCCCAACATGAGACAGAGTAAGGGCAGGAAGGAAATGACCGGTCACTGAGAGAGACAAGAGACACTTAGTTAACAGACTTCTCATTATACTGTAGGGAATCAAAAGGCAGTGTCCAGGAAGAGAGCAGCACAGGGTGGAGAGACCCATCTTTGCACAGATTTATGGTCCCCTCATCCTCTGAAGACATTGTGAGGGACATGCGGTCAGGTCAGTGGAGAGTATAGAGAATGCATGACTATGGACTTGACTCTAAACCTCATCATTGACTATGGCACAAATCATGTTTCCCATCCAAATACACAGTAACTTAATGCTGGGTCTCAAGAGGTGGGCAATTAAGTCGTACCAGCACTAGGCAGAAGTTTTAAATTAAACAGATGTGATGTGTATTAATGGCCTAATGTGACATCAAAGGAGCAGTTTGGGATTATTTTCTTTCTTTCTCCAAATGGGCTTTGATCTGGCTTTCTCTCTCATATTGCCGGGATTAGTGCGATGTCTAGAGGCTTAGTGTTGGAAATGGACTACCACTTAAGGACTCGCTGTGTGGCTGTGACTGCCACTCACTAAATCCAATTTCCTGCGTAAAGACTGGACCATCATCAGTTCTACTTAAAACGAAACAAAGCAAAGCAAACGCAAGAAGGCTTAGGATATTGTACCAGCAAATAAAACTTTCTTTAAAGAGTGTGTTTCTATTATTTTATTTCATGACTCTGCTATTTTTCTAGCATTTTAACATAGAGGAAATTAAAATATTGGAATTAATCTATATAAAATCTAATACTTGAAAATGGCATAGGTTCAGTATATCAATAAAGTACAGAGACCAAACAAAATATAGTCATTTGATTTAAAAGAGTCCTCTTACTCCTTCTGTCCTACTCAGTGCAAATAAAGAAAGATGAGCAAAAATACACTCTAGGCCAGTAAATAAAATGGAGACCTTGAATGCCCTTTTTACTGTTGAGGAGTTTGAAAGAGAAATCTCTTCTTCTTGTAAATGTCAATTGATCTTATAAGCCTAACTGGTCATTTGTCATTCCTTTTGGCTTCCCAGCATCCAAGCACTGCTTCCTATATTTGCAAACCCCCAGCTCCAGTACAGAAGCTGGAATGCTGGATATTTTGCTTTTCCAGGCTACCAGTCTTCTGTGTAGAGTGGAGGCATGTACTCAAGGTCCTCCCCATTAAATGCCCCTCTCCAGGACTTTGAGTTGGAAACTAGTGATACAAAAAAGTAGAGACCATACTGCCTCTGTTCTGACACAGGTGGCCACAGTGGTCGTTCCTGCAACCACTTCCCCGAGGCAGCAAACACAGACATTTTTTGTCCTTGTCCAAGATTTGACGTTAGTGGTACAAGTGGCAGTGTGTGTACCCAGCAGACTCCCTCCATAGCATGAGTTTGGGCATAGTTCCCAGCTCATCTGCAACCTCTAAATCTGATCCTCTGGCTTCTGCAGAGCCTATGATCAACTCCACGCATTTTTAAAAAAATAAATCTGTTTTCTGCTTAAAATAGTGTGAGTTTGTTTCTGTTGCTTATAAAAAGAACCTTGATTCATATAGAAACCAATGGCAGGAGGAATTGCTGGCAAAAGCCTCTCAGGAAGCAATCAGAACCTGGGATTCATCATTTGGACTCTCTGTGGTGACAGCAATAAAAATCCATCTAGTATTAAAGGACGGAACTCTGGGAGCCCATGCCACACAGTGGCAAAATTGTTAACCAGAAGATCATCTGAACTGCTCATTAAAGACAAGACTTTGCAGAAACAAGTGGCAACTGACACAGAACAGTCTGAAAGCCACAAGGAACTGAAGAGTGGGTAGTTACTGCTGGACAGCTTAAAGAAAGAGAATGTCCAGCTCAGAGTCCTAAATTGTTGGCCAAGGATCAGCTGAAAACAAAAAACTTTCTGTGATGGTACTTAAAAACACTTGTCTTTTGCAGCCACTGGGCTAAGGTAGATGAAACCAAACTAAAAGTTGGATCTTATTGATTGCCAAACTATATTAGTTGAATTCACAGATTCCCCACTTCTAAAAAGGGAAAGTTAGAACTCTGTCTGGAAAAGAATGTTGCCCCCAAATTGAAATAGATTGTGTATGGAATCTGCAGCATATTCTGAGCCTCCCTTGCTAAAGAAAGTTGCCCTGCTTCCCTTCTTACGAATCTATCTTACTTACTTGAAGACCCCACAACAACTTAGCCGGCTTGCAACAGTAAGTCAGTTCTTCACTTACCCTCTGCCCTCCATTGTTTGCCAAAACATAACTAGAATCAGAGCCCAGCATGCCCTGAGTGGCCAGTTTAAAAAGTCAAACTGAGGGGAGATTGTTTTGCTAATTTATATTAGGAGAAAAAAAAAAAGATGGAATACCTAAGTGGTATTCTGATGGTGCTGGGTCAAATAGGAAATATTAAAATTTTAGGTTAGACTGAAATTATCAATGTGGGTGAAATTACCAGAGATTCTGAAATTACTGGGCTAGGGGCAATTTAATTGTATGCTCCATTTTTATATTAAAAGCTGGCCCACTGAAGCTAACTGAGGCAAACTATTGCCCAGGCCTGCTGCAACAAATCTTCAAGTTGGCCTGATGATGCAGAAAGCCATAAAGGCAGCAGGAACCAGGTTGTTGTATCTGCAATTGACTAAGAAATTCCTTTCACGGAAATAAGTGGACCCCTGAATCATGGCATGGGCTTTCCTTCTTTCGGCCTAAATTGATATGAAAGATGATAGACAGCTGTGTTTCTAAACTCTGTTGACCTGATGAATTCATTATTCTGTGAGAGCTGTTGAGACCACCAAACTTAGGATACACCTCTGTGATTAACAGTGGGGATCCTTAGGTATCTGACGGCTCACACCAACATGTATCCTTACTCATTTGTGTATATTTTGCAGCAATTCTGAAACTAAGTGAGGGAAGTCTTAGCCACGTCTGAGTTGTCATTCTCACCAATGTGCAAACATGGACCTGCTTTTTGTGGACTGCCCTGGCTTACCCATGCCAACTGAAGTTGAGAAGCTGGAAATTCCTTAGTGTAATGTGAAGGAAATAATTCAAATACTTAAGGAGATAGGAATGTTGGGGTAAATTTTTAATGGTGAGCTGCTCGCTCATCTCCTAGCTATGTCCTTCGAAGGGCTGGAAGACACTGTTCACCAACAGCTATGGGAAACCACCAAGACCTTAAGAAGTACTGGAAAGGAGAGTACCAGCATCTTTGACTACTGCTATAGTGGCTGTCAGGAAATAACCCAATTGAAACGAGCACACTGATTTCTATGGGGAGAAAAAATATGACACATGGAATATGGCAGAGGCTCAGTAGAGGCCACTAATGGATGGATGCAAAGTAAGTATCATGACAAAAATAGACAGCAAGGGTCAGAAACATTTTCAGAATAGTCTGACCTACAGGCCTGGCAGAAGCTGATGGTATGAGTTCCCCATGGCCAAATTATAGGGCAGCCCATGCAGGTCCTACGTGATCTGTACAGTAATAACAAACAAAACAAAACACCCAAATCCCCAGGTTTGGTTAACTGAGGCCTGTCTTGAATCACTCTTAGATTCACAACTGATTGGACCTGGTGAGCAGGAAGTGGCTGATGATCTAGATGCCTTAGCAAGACACTTGCATCCCAGAAAGGTAGGTAAATCCTACAAAAACACAGGGGCCTGACATCACGTGACGTTTCTAAGGGTCCAGAGGCCTGGAGCAGTTGAGATATTTTCTCCTGAGTAAAGATTAAAATGATTGTTAAATAGGACTATTAAAAAAACTATTCACGGGCTTCCCTGGTGGCGCAGTGGTTGAGAGTCCGCTTGCCAATGCAGGGGACACGAGCTCGTGCCCCGGTCCGGGAAGATCCCACATGCCGCGGGGCGGCTAGGCCCGTGAGCCACGGCCGCTGAGCCGGCGCGTCCGGAGCCTGTGACCCGCAACGGGAGAGGCCACAACAGTGAGAGGCCCGCGTACCACAAAAAAAAAAAAAAAAAGTATTCACATATCAACATAATATCTTTTTTTTTTCCCCTTCTTTATTGGAGTATAATTGCTTTACAATGATGTGGTAGTTTCTGCTTTATAACAAAGTGAATCAGTTATACATATACATATGTTCCCATATCTCTTCCCTCTTGCGTCTCCCTCCCTCCCACCCTCCAGACGGTCACAAAGCACCAAGCTGATATCCCTGCGCTATGCGGCTGCTTCCCACTAGCTATGTCCAAACGTAATGTCCATGCCACTCTCTCACTTTGTCACAGCTTACCCATCCCCCTCCCCATATCCTCAAGTACATTCTCTAGTAGGTCTGTGTCTTTATTCCCAACTTACTCCAAGGTTCTTCATAACATTTTTTTTCTTAGATTCCATATATATGTGTTAGCATATGGTATTTGTTTTTCTTTCTCACTTACTTCACTCTGTATGACAGACTCTAGGTCCATCCACCTCACTACAAAAAACTCAATTTCGTTTCTTTTATGGCTGAGTAATATTCCATTATATATATATGCCACATCTTCTTTATCTATTCATCCAATGATGGACACTTAGGTTGCTTCCATCTCCTGACTATTGTAAATAGAGCTGCAATGAACATTTTGGTACATGACTCTTTTTGAATTATGGTTTCCTCAGGGTATATGCACAGTAGTGGGATTGATGGGTCATATGGTAGTTCTATTTGTAGATTTTTAAGGAACCTCCATACTGTTATCCATAGTGGCTGTATCAATTTACATTCCCACCAGCAGTACAAGGTGTTCCCTTTTCTCCACACCCTCTCCAGCTTTTATTGTTTCTAGATTTTTTGATGATGGCCATTCTGACTGGTGTGAGATGATATCTCATTGTAGTTTTGATTTGCATTTCTCTAATGATTAATGATGTTGAGCATTCTTTCATGTGTTTGTTGGCAGTCTGTATATCTTCTTTGGAGAAATGTATGTTTAGGTCTTCTGCCCATTTTTGGATTGGGTTTTTTGTTTATTTGTTATTGAGCTGCATGAGCTGCTTGTAAATTTTGGACATTAATCCTTTGTCAGTTGCTTCATTTGCAAATATTTTCTCCCATTCTGAGGGCTGTCTTTTGGTCTTGTTTATGGGTTCCTTTGCTGTGCAAAAGCTTTTAAGTTGCATTAGGTCCCATTTGTTTAATTGTGTTTTTATTTCCATTTCTCTAGGAGGTGGGTCAAAAAGGATCTTGCTGTGATTTATGTCATAGAGTGTTCTGCCTATGTTTTCCTCTAAGAGTTTGATAGTTTCTGGCCTTACATTTAGGTCTTTAATTCATTTTGAGTTTATTTTTTGTATGGTGCTAGGGAGTGATCTAATCTCATACTTTTACATGTAGCTGTCCAGTTTTCCCAGCACCACTTATTGAAGAGGCTGTCCTTTCCCCACTGTACATTCCTGCCTCCTTTATCAAAGACAAGGTGACCATATGTGCATGGGTTTATCTCTGGGCTTTCTATCCTGTTCCATTGATCTATGTTTCTGTTTTTGTGCCAGTACCATACTGTCTAGATTACTGTAGCTTTGTAGTACAGTCTGAAGTCAGGGAGCCTGATTCCTCCAGCTCTGTTTTTCGTTCTCAAGATTGCTTTGGCTATTCTGGATCTTTTGTGATTCCATACAAATTGTGAAATTTTTTGTTCTAGTTCTGTGAAAAATGCCAGTGGTAGTTTGATAGGGATTGCATTGAATCTGTAGATTGCTTTGGGTATCTGTACATTGCTTTCACAATGTCGATTCTTTCAATCCAAGAACATGGTATATCTCTCCATCTATTTGTATCATCTTTAATTTCTTTCATCAGTGTCTTATAATTTTCTGCATACACGTCTTTTTTCTCCTTAGGTAGGATTATTCCCAGATATTTTATTCTTTTTGTTGCAGTGGTAAATGGGAGTGTTTTCTTGATTTCACTTTCAGTTTTTTCATCATTAGTGTGTAGGAATGCCAGAGATTTCTGTGCATTAATTTTGTATCCTGCTACTTTACCAAATTCAATGATTAGCTCTAGTAGTTTTCTGGTAGCATCTTTAGGATTCTCTCTATATAGTATCATGTCATCTGCAAACAATGACAGCTTTACTTTTTTTCTGATTTGGATTCCTTTTATTTCCTTTTCTTCTCTGATTGCTGTGGCTAAAACTTCCATAACTATGTTGAATAAGAGTGGTGAGAGTGGGCAACCTTGTTTTGTTCCTGATCTTAGTGGAAATGCTTTCAGTTTTTCACCATTGAGGACGATGTTGGCTGTGGGTTTGTCATATATGGCCTTTATTATGTTGAGGAAATTTCCGTCTATGCCTACTTTCTGGAGGCTTTTTATCATAAATGGGTGTTGAATTTTGTCGAAAGCTTTCTCTGCATCTATTGAGATGACCATATAGTTTTTCTCCTTCAATTTGTTAATACGGTGTATCACATTGATTGATTTGCGTATATTGAAGAATCCTTATCTTCCTGGAATAAACCCCACTTGATCATGGTATATGATCCTTTTAATGTGCTGTTGGATTCTGTTTACTAGTATTTTGTTGAGGATTTTTGCATCTATGTTCATCAGTGATATTGGCCTGTAGTTTTCTTTCTTTGTGACATCTTTGTCTGGTTTTGGTATCAGGGTGATGGTGGCCTCATAGAATGAGATTGGGAGTGTTCCTCCCTCTGCTATATTTTGGCAGAGTTTGAGAAGGATAGGTGTTAGCTCTTCTCTAAATGTTTGATAAAATTCGCCTGTGAAGCCATCTGGTCCTGGGCTTTTGTTTGTTGGAAGACTTTTAATCACAGTCTGAATTTCAGTGCTTGTGATTGGTCTGTTCATATTTTCTATTTCTTCCTGATTCAGTCTTGGCAGGTTGTGCATTTCTAAGAATTTGTCCATTTCTTCCAGGTTGTCCCTTTTATTGGCATAGAGTTGCTTGTAGTAATCTCGCATGATCTTTTGTATTTCTGCAGTGTCAGTTGTTACTTCTCCTTTTTCATTTCTAATTCTATTGATTTGAGTCTTCCTTTTATTTTTGATGAGTCTGGCTACTGGTTTATCAATTTTGTTTATCTTCTCAAAGAACCAACTTTTAGTTTTATTGATCTTTGCTATCATTTCCTTCATTTCTTTTTCATTTATTTCTGATCTGATCTTTATGATTTCTTTCCTTCTGCTAACTTTGGGGTTTTTTTGTTCTTATTTCTCTAATTGCTTTAGGTGCAAGGTTAGGTTGTTTATTCGAGATGTTTCCTGTTTCTTAAGGTAGGATTGTATTGCTATAAACTTCCCTCTCAGAAATGCTTTTGCTGCATCCCATAGGTTTTGGGTCATCGTGTCTCCATTGTCATTTGTTTCTAGGTATTTTTTGATTTCCTCTTTGATTTCTTCAGTGATCACTTCATTATTAAGTAGTGCATTGTTTAGCCTCCATATGTTTTTATTTTTTACAAATCTTTTCCTGCAATTGATATCTAGTCTCATAGCAGTGTGGTCGGAAAAGATACTTGATTACTTGATAAAATTTCAATTTTCTTAAATTTACCAAGGCTTGATTTGTGACCCAAGATATGATCTATCCTGGAGAATGTTCTATGAGCACTTGAGAAAAATGTGTATTCTGTTGTTTTTGGATGGAATGTCCTATAAATATCAATTAAGTCCATCTTGTTTAATGTATCATTTAAAGCTTGTGTTTCCTTATTTATTTTCATTTTGGATGATCTGTCCATGGGTGAAAGTGGGGTGTTAAAGTCCCCTACTATGATTGTGTTACTGTCGATTTCCCCTTTTATGGCTGTTAGTATTTGCCTTATGTATTGAGGTGCTCCTATGTTGGGGGCATAAATATTTACAATTGTTATATCTTCTTCTTGGATCGATCCCTTGATCATTATGAAGTGTCCTTCTTTGTCTCTTCTAATAGTCTTTATTTTAAAGCCTATTTTGTCTGATATGAGAATTGCTACTCCAGCTTTCTTTTGGTTTCCATTTGCATGGAATACCTTATTCCATCCCCTCACTTTCAGTCTGTATGTGTCTCTAGGTCTGAAGTGGGTTTCTTGTAGACAGCATATATATGGGTCTTGTTTTTGTATCCATTCAGCCAGTCTGTGTCTTTTGGTGGGAGCATTTAATCCATTTTCATTTAAGGTAATTATCGATATGTATGTTCCTATTCCCATTTTCTTAATTGTTTCGGGTTGGTTATTGTAGGTCTTTTCCTTCTCTTGTGTTTCTTGCCTAGAGAAGATCCTTTAGCATTTGTTGTAAAGCTGGTTTGGTGGTGCTGAACTCTCTCAGCTTTTGCTTGTCTGTAAAGCTTTTAATTTCTCCATCAAATCTGAATGAGATCCTTGCTAATCTTGGGTGTAGGTTTTTATCCTTCGTTACTTTAAATATGTCCTGCCAGTCCCTTCTGGCTTGCAGAGTTTCTGCTGAAAGATTAGCTGTTAACCTTATGGGGATTCCCTTGTGTGTTATTTGTTGTTTTTCCCTTGCTACTTTTAATATGTTTTCTTTGTATTTAATTTTTGACAGTTTGATTAATATGTGTCTTGGCGTGTTTCTCCTTGGATTTATCCTGTATGGGACTCTCTGTGCTTCCTGGACTTCATTAAGTATTTCCTTTCCCATATTAGGGAAGTTTTCAACTATAATCTCTTCAAATATTTTCTCATTCCCTTTCTTTTTCTCTTCTTCTTCTGGAACCCCTATAATTCGAATGTTGGTGCATTTAATGTTGTCCCAGAGGTCTCTGAGATTGTCCTCAATTCTTTTCATTCTTTTTTCTTTATTCTGCTCTACAGTAGTTATTTCCACTATTTTATCTTCCAGGTCACTTATCCGTTCTTCTGCCTCAGCTATTCTGCTATTGATCCCTTCTAGAGTATTTTTAATTTCATTTATTGTGTTGTTCATCTTTGCTCGTTTCATCTTTAGTTCTTCTAGGTCCTTGTTAAATGTTTCTTGCATTTTCTCCATTGTATTTCTAAGATTTTGGATTATCTTTACTATCATTATTCTGAATTCTTTTTCAGGTAGACTGCCTATTTCCTCTTCATTTGTTAGGTCTGGTGGGTTTTTATCTTCCTCCTTCATCTACTGTGTGTTCTTCTGTCTTCTCATTTTTCTTACGTTACTGTGTTTGGGGTCTCCTTTTTGCAGGCTGCAGGTTCGTAGTTCCCATTGTTTTTGGTGTCTGTCCCCAGTGGCTAAAGTTGGTTCAGTGGGTTGTGTAGCCTTCCTGGTGGAGGGGACTAGTGCATGTGTTCTGGTGGATGAGGCTGGATTTTTTCTTTCTGGTGGGCAGGTCCATGTCTGGTGGTGTATTTTGGGGTGCCTGTGGCCTTATTATTATTTTACGCAGCCTCTCTGCTAATGGGTCGGGTTGTGTTCCTGTCTTGCTAGTTGTTTGGCATAGGGTGTCCAACACTGTAGCTTGCTGGTCATTGAGTGAAGCTGGGTATTGGTGTTGAGATGGAGATCTCTGGGAGATTTTCACCATTTGATATTACTTGGAGCTGGGAGGTCTCTTGTGGACCAGTATCCTGAAGTTGGCTCTCCCACCTCAGAGGCACAGCACTGGCTCCAGGCTGTAGCACCAAGAGCCTTTCCTCCACATGGCTCCGAATAAAAGGGAGAAAAAGTAGAAAGAAAGAAAGAAAGAAAGAAAGAAAGAAAGAGGATTAAAAGAAGTAAAATAAAGTAAGATAAAATAAAGTTATTAAAATAAAAAAAATTATTAAGAAAAAAAAATTTTTTTAAGTAAAAAAAAACAAAAAAACACATGGACGGATAGAACCCTAGGACAAATGGTGAAAGCAAAGCTATACAGACAAAATCTCACATGGAAGCAGACACATACACACTCACCAAAAGAGGAAAAGGCGAAAAAATAAATCTTGCTCTCAAAGTTCACCTCCTCAATTTGGGATGATACGTTATCTATTCAGGTATTCCACAGATGCAGGTACATCAAGTTGATTGTGGAGATTTAATTCGCTGCTCCTGAGGCTGCTGGGAGAGATTTCCCTTTCTCTTCTTTGTTCACACATCTCCCAGGGCTCAGCTTTGGATTTGGCCCCCCCTCTGCGTGTAGGTCGCCTGAGGGCGTCTGTTCTTCGCTCAGACAGGACGGGGTTAAAGGAGCCGCTGATTCGGGGGCTCTGGCTCACTCAGGCCGCGGGGAGGGAGGGACATGATGTGGGGCGAGGCTGCAGTGGCAGAGGTTGGCAGGACTTTGCACCAGCCTGAGGCGTGCCGTGCGTTCTCCTGGGTAAGTCGTCCGTGGATCCCGGGACCCTGGCAGTGGCGGGCTGCACAGGCTCCCCGGAAGGGGGGTGTGGAGAGTGACCTGTGCTCGCACACAGGCTTCTTGGTGGTGGCAGCAGCAGCTTTAGCATCTCATGCCCGTCTCTGTGGTCCACGCTGTTAGCCGCGGCTCACGCCCATCTCTGGAGCTCCTTTAAGCAGCGCTCTTAATTCCCTCTCCTCGCGCACCAGGAAACAAAGAGGGAAGAAGAAGTCTCTTGCCTCTTCGGCAGGTCCAGACTTTTCCCCGGACTCTCTCCCGGCTAGCAGTGGTGCACTAACCCCTTCAGACTGTGTTCACACCGCCAACCCCAGTCCTCTCCCTGTGCTCCGACCGAAGCCCGAGTCTCAGCTCCCAGCCCCGCCCGCCCCGGCGGGTGAGCAGACAAGCCTCTCGGGCTGGTGAGTGCCGGTCGGCACCGATCCTCTGTGCGGGAATCTCCCCACTTTGCCCTCCACACCCCTGTGGCTGCGCTCTCTTCCGTGGCTCCGAATCTTCCCCCCTCCGCCACCTGCAGTGTCCGCCCGCGAAGGGGCTTCCTAGTGTGTGGAAAACTTTCCTCCTTGACATCTCCCTCTCACTGGTGCAGGGTCCGTCCCTATTCTTTTGTCTCTGTTTATTCTTTTTTCTTTTGCCCTACCCAGGTACGTGGGTAGTTTCTTGCCTTTTGGGAGGTCTGAGGTCTTCTGCCAGCGTTCAGTGGGTGTTCTATAGGAGCGGTTCCGTGTGTGGATGTATTTCTGATGTATATGTGGGGAGGAAGCTGATCTCCGCGTCTTAGTCTTCCGCCATCTTAGGGAATTCCCAGCCAACGTAATGTCTTAAGCAAAGTCAAAAGACTAGGGACAAACTGGGAAACATTTCTACATCTTGTATCACAGATCGAGAACAAATTTCCCTTAAAGAACTGTTTCATATTCATGAGAAAAAAATCCAGCAGCTCAAGAATAAAATGGGAAAATGACCTGAATGGAAAATTAAAAGAAATACAAATGAGCCTTAAATTTATGAAAGATGCTCAGTTTGACTTATAATAAGTGACATGCAAATTAAACCTGCAGAGGTATTATTGCTTACCGGTTGAATTGGCAAAATGCCAAAAGCAGGACATCGCACTGTTGGTAAGGTAGAACTGGCACTCTTGTAATTTACTGGTGGGAGTATGAAAATGGAACAACTTCTAAGCTCTAAAATTTGTTTGTATTCATTCATCAAATTACAAATGCTTGTACACTTTCCTTTAATTCAGCATTCTCACTTCTAGGACTCTAACCTATAGATATACTTGTGTATGTACAAAATGATGCATGTATGAGGGGATTTATTGCAGCATTATTTGAAATGGCAAAAGATTGGAAATAATACATGTTACTAATAGGAAGCCATTATGTTATATCCACACAACCCAATTCTGTGCAGCTGTGAAAAAAATTGTGAGTTTTATATATTGATATAGGAGATATGTAGGATATATTAAGTGAAAAAGCAAGGTGCAGAGCAGTGTGTATAATATGCTACTATTTGTGTAAGTAAGGCGAGGGGGATTAAGAATATTTGTTGCTGTTGCTTAAGAGGGCTTAAAATCCCTCTTAGCTGACAGAGCAAGGAAATACATGTGTGTTTACTCACGCATGTATATACACATATCTATAAATATTTTAATACATAATCACTTGTGTCTAAATTAAACTAAACATGAGTTCATACCAGTGTCTCCAATTCTAACCCATTACCACGTGGATCACTTTAGCCTCCTCCCCTTGCTTCTCTGTAACCCCTGCTCTAACAGTGAGAAACCTGGCTCTCACGGTCCCTCATCAATTTAGTTAATTATTTAGTTTCAGCAGACATTCACGGTGGTATCAGAATTGTTAACACATATGACTGTGGGAAACAACTTTATCAATCAGACTACAAGGTTTGTGTGCAGTTCCTTTTTTCTTTAGTCTTACAGACTCCCTTCATTTCCAAGGTTACATAGGTCAGCAACTTTTCCCCCATTCCTTTCAGTGAGGTTGTTTCATAGACTTGTAACACTTTTAGATTCTTTGTCAATTTCTGTATTCCATCCCGGGATCCCTTACCTCCTAAACGATCTTCTAAATATTTGCATACTTTAAGGATAACTCTTTGTGTTGTAAAGTTTTATGGGTTTTGACAAGTGAAGTGCAGTGTCATGTATGCACCATTACAGTATCATACAGAATTCGTACCCTAAAAAATCTAGAGGTAACATTTTAAAAACAGCTTTATGAGATATAAATCACATGTAGTAACTGTACTTACTTAAAGCAAGTGATGAGCAAAGTTTCAGATTGGAGATGCATCACTTTACAAGGTCTTCAGAAATATAAATCCCCTGAAGGAATATCATCTACTCAAAGACAGACATAGAGATGTATAAGTCACAAGTCTGAAGCTTTTTTATTTTTATTTTTTAACTTAACAAAAGTAATACACACTCATTGTAGAAAAATGAGCAAATAGAGATAAATAAAAAGGAATAAAAATGACATATAATCCTACCACTCAGAGATAATCTCTGTAAATACTTTAATGTCTATAATTCTCTTTTAAAAATGTATTTAGCTTTTTTTAAACAAAAATGGATATAAATGTTTAATATTATTGTTTCGCTACTCAATACTGCTTTGTGTTAGTCATGAGGTTGGTCCTAGGAATATAACTTTGTATCCTGTCTTTTCGTCAAAGAGTATTCAATATTATAAACATCTTTTCATGTCAATCAATATGCTTCTTTAACATCATTCCTGATGGTTGCATAGTATTTTATTTTATGGATATTACATAATTAATTTTGTAATCACAAATTTGTAATTACAAATCCTCCATTTTGGAAAACTAAATTATTCCCAGAGTTTTTGCTCTTGTTTTGCTAAATCTTTACACACATCTTCAATTCGTTTCTTGGGATAAGGTGCTAGAAGCAGAAACTACTGGTAATCTTGTTAGACAACTTCAAATTAGATCTCCCATCACTCATCTTTGTTCCCTGGGCCCCTGGGCTGCTGAGTTCCCTGTGGTGATGCAGATGAACGGCCTGCTCACACGCACCACTGCCTCGGAGAAGATCTGCACGTCCCATGTCTCTCACCTCCAGGACTGAAGGTCACTTACAGTAAGGCCAGGAGGTTTCATTTCATCCACTGTCATTTGTGTATAACTTGCTTTCAAAAATTCAAAATGTATCAACAGAAAGTCTGAAAATTTTAAAGTTTTAGTCAATTTGCAAAATGTTTTCAAGTAAATTTTTAACCAGCCTCCCGTTTTGTTCTACATATTAAACAATTTGGTGTATGGCACATTGATGTAGTTAGGCCAAATGTGGATTTTTAAATACAATATTTTGGGAATTCCCTGGTGGTCCAGTGGTTAGGACTCTGTGCTTTCACTGCTGAGGGCCTGGGTTCAAACCCTGGTCAGGGAACGAAGATCCCACAAGCCTCGCGGTGCGACTAAAAAATAAAATAAAATACAATATTTTACATCTTATACCCACTTTATCAGTTCTGATTAATATCTCGGAATGTAATGTATACCATACAGACTCAATTTCCGTAGCTAGAACATATTCTAAGAATTCTTTGCCCGTTGATTGTTTGGAACTAGAATGTTTACCCATCAAAAGCAATGTTATAAATGGTTCTCAGTCCCTAAATTAGCACAAAAAATCCATCTCATTTATAGTGTGGCTGTAATATTAATCAGGAGTTCTGTGGTCAAGACCCCAACTCGGGTTACGCCGAGAAGGGAAGTTCCTCAAACAAGCCAGATGCCCAGTCCTGTTCAGTCGCTCCTGGGCACAGAGGCTCTGCTGCTGACAAACACAGGCAGAAGATAGGCACCTCCTGTCGGTGTGAAAGCCAGTACCTGGCTTTGTGGGGGGACCTCTTACCCTCACAAGTGCTGGTTTGACCTTAACTGGCTCAGGCTCTTTAAAACTAGAAGGTTCCATCTGGGACAGGGCCAACTGGGTAGCTGTGAGTGAAAGCAGCATGATGGGAACAGACTCCCCTTGGACACACCTTGGTGAGATAGGCCTGGAGTGATGCTCTCTCACATTTCACTTCCTCTGGGAATCTATTCCTGACTCTCGGTATCTGGGTCAGGTGTCCCACCTATGGGCTCTCTTAGCACACAGGGATGACCCAGACTGTGGCACACTCACCTGTCACTGCAGGTTTACACATCTGTGTGCTTTACCTTGGCTCAGTGGTTCTCAATCGTGGCTGCACATTAGAATTTTCTGGAGAGCTTCAAAAAATCCTGGTGCTCAGGCTATCCCCCTATCCGATTAAAGCACAATCTCTGGAGCTAGAGCCCACACATTAGGGTGTTCTCAAAGCTCCCCAAGGGATTCTAATATTCAACCACTTCCCTGAACAGTGAGTTCTTTGAAAGCGGGCACTTGCTTATTCATCAATGGTATTAGAGGAGTTAATAAATCTCTTAGAATAGTGGTGGCATATACTCAGCTCTTAATACCTTGGTTATATTATTATTATTATCAGCAGTAACACTGGCAGTAGCAGTAGCAGTAACTCCCCACTGGCCAGTAGGGTTCCTGACGCATAGTGGGCGCCTTACCACCCACTGAACTCACACAAACTATATATTCTGAAGACAAAGAGAAGAGAGCACGAAAAAAAGAATGTTTTAGAAGGCTGGGTGATTCCATGGCCCCTTCCACTCTATAAAAATAGATGCTAGAGTAATCATGCAACTGGTGATCTGGGCCAGCTTTTCCTTCCCTCGGTCGTAGTCCTGAGTGCCTGCTTTCCAAATGAGCATCTTGTTGTCCCTATATATGGGCAATTTAAGGAGTTTTTGAGGGTAATTTTGACTCTATGTGATTTTGACCAATGTAGTTAACAGGATAAATTCATTGGGAGTCAAAAGTCTAAGGTTCTGTTCCTGGCTCTGCCACTTATTAGCTGTATGGCTTTGAGCAAGTTTCTCCGAACTTCTGGGCCTCGTTCTTCTCTCCCGAGTTCCTCCATTCTCTGATTTTGAAACCTGGATGAACCCCGTCTTATACCATCTTGTCTGCCTCTGTGAGTCTGATGAATCAGGCTCCCCAGTCATGACTGTGTTGACCTCACTCCCGGCTACCCTGTCCCCTTGCCCGGCAAGGCTCTCTCCCCACCAATGCCCCACGAGGCCTCCCCACGCCTGGGGTGGTGCAAGGGAAGTTGTTCGTATCAGTCCTGACTAGTTCAGCAGCGATGTGAGTTGAATAGTCTTGGAAACAGTTGCCATTTACACCTTTAGCCCTAAGGAAAAACACTCTGCTGTGGCCAAGGGGAAAGGGCAGTACCATAAACAAGTCTCTTCTTTCCTAGATGCTGGTTCTGGGGAATAAAGAGAGCTCTAGGAGTCCAGCTCAGGCTTTAGGGCATTTCTTTAAAAAAGAAAAAGGAAAAAACAGGACCATTTGATGTTTTACTCAGTCAGCTTGGCCTTTGCCCTACTTGTCCCGATCAAGGGAGGTTTCTCAGCCTGGCGGCCTCATCAGGAACAGCTGGACAGATGCCAACAGCAGCCCTCCCACCCCCCCCAAACGCCATATACTGTAAACAAGGTGTGAAGTGCTAATCAAACACACATGGCATTCTGGTCAATTTTAAAATACACAAAGCCAATTGGAGAAATGAGGTCAATTCCTGTCAGGGATGAAATAACAGAATTGCCAACATTCTCTTGTTGTACTTAAAATTCTAAATGAGAGGCTTTGGGTAGGACCAGGGATTTTTATTTTAACTATGTACAGATATGTTCTAACGGGATTTGACCTGAACTTAAAAACTGTGAAGTGACAAATCTTTTAGATCCATGTTGTGCATTTGGAACTGTTGTATGTTAGTTTGGCTTTCTTTCAGTTTTGCTCTTGATTTTAAAGGGGTTGTGGATTGAGCTTATTTGTGGAGTTTCCTGGGTGTCATGTTAGAGTTTAATGAGCTCAAACACACTCTAGAGTTGCCCATTAAATTCATCACCTAAATCAGTTGTTCTTCATAACAAAACAGGATTAACAGAGCAGCAACCTCTATTTTTTATCTCCATCTAGCCAACACATCTCTCATGGCTCCCCAAATCTTTATGGGTTAACAACGATCACAATCATAGTTAGATAACTGTGAAATTCAGGTTGGCCTCTCTCTTGAGATGGTCAGCTCCATGAGCGCAGGGATGTTGCCCTGTTCATCACCTAGCAGGTGCTCTCTCTATACATTGACTGAAGAGTTTCTCCTATGTGGGTTGCTTACTCTCTGGCATTTGTTTTACTCTACAAATTCATTTATCTTTTTCCCAGACACGATTCAATCTTCTCTTGAATGGAAAGGCCGGAGACAATTCCTTCAGGACTTATCCCTCTCTGGAGGAGTGAACTGTGAAGGGTACGAGGAACTCATCAACACCGAGCCACCGAGGTCTTGTTGTGACTCCTCTTATAGGCAGCCACCTTTGAGAGCTTCTGGAACCACCTATCACCCATCACCTGTTCTCTGGTGGCACAGCTGCACTCGTCTGTTGCCACGGGTCTTCAGGGAGCCACACAGAAATGAGGTTAAACTGAGGTAGTACTTTAAGATACTTTTCAAGTGTCATCTCTGCTCATACTGGCTTGTGATTGCTGCACACCAGCTGAGTTGCTTGTGCCGTCACTGAAGTGCCGACATCATATCTCAACTCATGGGCAGTGCTGAAGAGTTTCGACTGGATTTTTGCTTTAGCACATATGGAAGCACTACTGCCTCTTGTTGACAGTAAGTCTGTGACTTCAGTTTTCTTCAGGCCTTTTAGTTGGTCCATTTCTGTTCAAAGACCCACCCCCCCTCCCCCTGCCACAATGGGGTCATGGCCTTTTAGCCTATGAGTAGCTACTCTTGGTGGACTCATGAGGTTAGATTTTCCATAGTTTTTCTTTGCTTGAGGTAAGTTTCACAAGTTAGGAATCTGCTCAGACACCAGATTTCCTAATTTCTATCTCTGTATGATAAATAGAATTATTACCATCTACAGTACTTCACTGTCTGAGCAAAGTCTGATTATACCATTGGAGAAACTAATTCAGTTGCCTTTGAAATGACTTCCCCTCCTGTCTTCCATTTGCCATGTAGAAAAAAACTGACCCATAGTATTATGGGAGTGGATCAAAGGTACCCTGAGTTCACTGTTAATCTCTGGGACTGTATATGCAGGTATCTATATTTTTTTCTCTCTTGTGTTCAGCCCATTTTGTTACCCTTTGGATAAGTTCAATCATAATGCCCTTAAATTATGATTGGATAGCCTGTACTTCAAATAATTTTTCATGGCATCGTAAGACCTTCAAAGGCCTCCATTGTTCATTGAATATTAAAAATTTTCACCCAGGAACTCAAGCCATACACAGCACATGGTGGCAAGAGGTCAGGTTTTGGAGCCAGACTGCCCAAATCCTCTACTCAAAGGTGTGGGAACTCTATGCTAGTTTTCTTATCTGCAGAACTAGGATAGGACCTACCTCACTGGGTTGTTGCCAGGATTAAATGAGTTAATACATGGAAAGTGCTTGGCCTACAGTGAGCACTCAATACATACTATTATCATCTGGTCCTGGCCATGGAGTGTGGTAAACTCCATGATGGCAGGGATTTGTGTCTACCATAAGAGAGTAGTCCTAGGAGGAAGTAATCTTTCCCTAGACAATACTCTCATGGTACATTGTGTGAACTACTCTTCAGCACTTAGCAGTCTTATCTCTTCTAATTTTGTGAGCAACTTGAGGAAGTTACCATACCATTTATTGCTCAAGACTAGAATATTACCTGGTAGTGTGTTTGCTGAATCTACGTATACATGATTCCTAAAAATGGACAGAAGACTTAATAACCTATTAGAGCATTGCCATTGTTGTGGCAATCTTTCTAGGATTACCTCTGTGTGGAAGGCACAGTCCCGTCTGCGGTGGGGCAAGGGATAGGGAAGAGGCCCCATGAGTATGGTTAGCCTGTACACACAGTTTCCCAGTTATGGGCTATGCCCTCAACTTCTACCAGTCACTTCACATAGTGTGGGATTTGGACCTAGGTTTGAGGCACTTAATTAGGAATAGCAGTAATAATACCTATAACATATCCTATAGGACTTGGAGTGATCAAATAAGGTAACATGTACAAATGTTTTGATAATTATTATAGAATATTCTTCATTATTGTTGAAAACAAACAGCATACTTACATAAAAATGGGAAGGGGTAGGTTACTTGCTGTGTATACTAACGAGAGCAGGCAGAGAGGTTCATGCACCTATGCAAGTACCCTGAGTAGACTAAGTTTGAAGGACCATTTTGAATTATCCAATAACAACATATTGTTGTTGCCATCTAAACAAGATGATGAGAAAGATCGTATTCATGTTGAAAAACAATATTGCTTTTAAAGAATGTCAATAGTTTACCAGTTATCCCTATAACATTTTGTTTTGGTCCGTATAACCAGTGTCAGAGGCTGTATAAATTACAGTATTTTCATTTTACCCTTGATAGCAAAAGTTTCAGAGTCTTCAAGCCCCACAGTAAGTGATGGCAGTGGGATGTCAGCTTGATGGGGAAGAACCTGCTTTTGAAATCTGCCATATTTAGCACGGTACAACGATGAAACTGTTGGAAATGTTCAGGCCTTGAGAACTTTGATGATTTTAGAAGACTGATCGGGATTCGGTCAATAGCTAATTTTTAGTTCAAATCAATGTTAAATTTCCTAAACAACATTCCAGATGTAGCCAGGGCTTTCCACTCCATTCCAGATCAAAGATGTGCCCTCAAAGGGGAGTTCGGAGCTGTTTAACATACACATGTCCCATGAGGCATCAGCTGTTTTTCGATTGGACAGTACATGGGCTCATGCTGTGTAAGGTTTGGATTGTAAAAGACAACTAAATCTCAAGTCCATATTCTACTCTGGCCAGTCTTGTTGAGGTTGTATTATAGGGCTCAAGAGACTTGTTGGTGTCCAGAAGAAACACTTCAGCAGATGGCCTCCTTCAGAAGATACTGCACATGTAGCTTTGCACAGTGTGACTTCAAGCTACTCAGTAGGCTGGCAGTTCATGAATATGATTCTTTGTATCTTTCATAAAATCTAAGGTCCTGATTCATGGTCACCCCAGTGATTGGAATCTCATACAGCTGTGATATTCTGATCATCATTCAGATCTTCATCACTGAGCCAATGAGATGCCTCTGTTGAACCCTGGCTATAGATACGCTTACCTCTTAATTGGTAGAAAGTGGTGCTTAAAAACAAGTTGCTACAAAGCTCACTTAAGGAGAAATGATCTTCAGCCCAGTTTCCTAGTCCATTTATCACTATGTTGGCTTTGGTAGCTCATAGAGATACTACTGAAATGCAGCAGTGCGTTTTCCTCAGATTCTGCCACTTAATCCACAGCTTTGAGAAAATGAATTTCTCTTCTAACTGGCTACATAGAGCATCATTTTAATCCTGTGTAAATCCACTATACACAAGAACTTGATTTGTAACTGATAAAAACATCCTTAAATGGAACTGAGGTGTGATTTCTAATAATATCCTACAATGAAAATTATACTCAAAGGGTGATGTTTAGGGGCCTCTCTGGTGGCGCAGTGCTTGAGAGTCTGCCTGCCGATGCAGGGGACGTGGGTTCTTGCCCCGGTCTGGGAAGATCCCACATGCCGCGGAGTGGCTGGGCCCGTGAGCCATGGCCGCTGAGCCTGCGCGTCCGGAGCCTGTGCTCCGCAACGGGAGAGGCCACAACAGTGAGAGGCCCGTGTACCAAGAGGAAAAAAAAAAAAAAAGGTGATGTTTAGCTCACAGACTACTTTATAGGGACTCTGTGAAGGTCATAGGAACTATAGTCTCAACATAAAATATACTTGAGACATAAGGAAATATGGGTAAAGTTGTGTCCTAACCCTAAGAAATAATTTAACAGCCTTAAAAGTCACGTTAAGTAACAGGACATCTTCCTGATTTAGATGCTATTTTTTTCTTTTGTTGTTTCTTAGAGAGGTTTCCTTTAGTAAGAATTAAGCACTGTCCATTCATTTACTTTGCATATAAACCAGTATCAACTTCACAAAGTTACAGTAACTCTAGTATTTAATAGTTTCACTTAAAAAAAAAAATTCCAAGTGCCAGGTTAGCTGCTTAGGAATTTTACATAATTAGACTCTTTGCTCAGATTATCTCCAAATAGCACACACACAGATCCAGTTTTGTTTCGAACTTCTAACAGGGTCCTCACAGCTTAGATATCAAGTCACCTAGTTCAGGAATTTTGTTTTTGGTTAAAATATGGCAGATTAAAAAATTCAGAGTATCTTTTCAATATCATCTTATTTGCTAGTGTCTTGATTCTGCAACTGTTTTCATTTGTGGTAGTATTAAGTTTGCCAGCTTAAGGCTATGTTTATGGTTAGAAAAATATTAATTTTACTTATATCAGAGCCTTTTGTATCCAAATATTGGAAAAAATATTCCATGTTTGATTTGGAAAAACTGTAGTACTAAATGTCACAGAATTCTCATCTGATATCTAATTCAGTAAATTTTTAATTGAAGAAGACTGTTCAAGTTTTTCAGGATTACTTAAATAAAGCAATTAAATGCCAACAGTTTAAAGCAGGATAGGGACAACATGGAGATACCCTGCCAAAGACATGGTTGATTCCAGAAGCAACAGTGCACATGCAACCCTGAAGCCCAGGGGAAAGCAGTATGTGAATTTACCCATAAATACCAAATAAAGCCAGATTTTCAATATAATTGACAGTTGCCAAGACCAGGGATGGTCTAGTTGCCATTACAGGAGGTAAGAAAATGTGATGGGGGTCCCTTGGGGCTGCTCTTCTTTTACAACCTCAGCTGACAAGATGGAAATCAAGGGAGATTAAATGCAACTCACTGGTCTGCAGACCACCCCCTGCAGTTATCACCAATGTTTCCTTTTGTTACCAGTCCTTGTTCTCTCTAGAGGCTATTTCTCCTGAGTATTTTACTGACTCAGACTGACTAAATCAGTTACCTAAAAGGTTGTACAATTCTGGTTCACAGGCTCCAGAATGACTTCAAGTCATCCAACATAAAGCACACCACCTCTTAGAGCAACTCCCTAGTAAGAGGTGCAATGTCTATAGATACAAGGTATGGTTTTGAGCTAAAATCTACAACCACTACATTTTGCACAAGGGGAACGATAAATTTCATGCTCCACAAAATTAGTGTTCTACTATCATAAAGAAATTATACATAATAAAACACTGTTTTCAGATTTGCCTCACCAAAAATGATGTGTCAATAATTGAAGATATTATATACACAAACACAGAAGTAAACCATTTTCAAAGACAATCAAATCTACCTCTTATTCAAAGTTTAGGACCTACCATTTAAATTTGTGTTTTTATTTATAAAATAATAACTGATAATTTTCACTAATATAAGTATTATATTTTGGAGATCATTAAGAGAACATTTTGGAGAAATAAAACCAAAGGCTATTTTGAAAGAAACCGCAGTTTCTTCTGTGCTGTTACATGAAGTAAAATCATTTAAGAATGAAGCTGATACAATTCAGCTTACACACACACACTATTATTGATGAGGATGGTCTACAGGAAGAGTACAGAACATAAAGTTCAAAGAATTATATCCATACTACAAAAGTTCCAAATGCCAAACCAACCTTAAGTTTAATCTGTCTACCAGTTACCACTGTAATCACCTTTTATTACTAATACTTGTTCTATTGGAAGACCATTAAGAAGCCAAAGAAGTTTTAAATATATTAATCGTTAAAAACAACAAAGAACAGTTTAAAGAAAGAATATATTTGAACCATATAAACAAAAAGGTATTACAATAAGAAAAAATAATGTAACAATTTATGTAAGTACCTAACATATGAGCATGCTCTTAACATCTAAAACAAAAAATAAAAAGGTAACATTGGTACTATATATATATATTTGACAAGTGTGCATTAAAGAATTCTCTAATATAAAACATTTAAAATGTGGAGAATACTTTTTCAAGATACAGAAAACAATTGTTAAGATAGGCACACCCACAACTCTTTTAAAACCGTGCTTATGGAAGATAAAATTGATCCGAGCATTCCTTCTCAGATGTGCAGAAGCTCTGAAATTGTAAATCATTTGATATTGCCTCCCACTTTTGCACTGTTTGAATTTCAACATTGATTGGTATGAATTACACAATTAAGTAGTTTTTCAGTGTTTCTGCCAAGGTTCCATATAGAATGCATCTATTTAGTGTGAATACTTAAAACAGCAACATCGTTTGTATAAAAGTCAATTCCTTATATTTTTTCCTTTTTTTAAAAAGGCACTATATTTAGAAAATAGTAATTATAACAAATAGTGCTCTGGAAAATCTGAAACTCCAAATCAATGTGCTCCATCAACCATAAGTAGATCTAAGAAGCACTAACTAAAAAGAACACGACTGTAAAAAGCTGATAAATTTAAAGATTATAAAATTGGTTTATTGTAAAAGCAATTCAAGAATACCCAGTTAAAATCTTATCCCAATGCCACCCAATACAACCAAGAAGCAGTTAAACACGTTACATTAGGAATAAGGACATAAAACAAGGAAGAGCACGTCAAGGCTGTGATTCAAACTCAGAAAGAGAAAGGCTTAGGTCTCCTTCAGGTGAGTACAGAGGGTACGATAAGATCAAAGCACCATGTCTGTTAGGTACCACGGTGCTGCTTCAACACTGAGGTATAACTGGGTAAATTAAAGGTGAGAGGAAATGAAGAACTCCGTAGTTTTGTTTTGTGGGTGTACTTGAGTGATTAAAATTTTAGGAACAACTGACTTTAATGACAGCAAGATGCAAGACAAGTCTTTATTGAAGAAAAAGAAGCTTATAAAGTTCTCTATCAAGGTCCCACTAAGTCTTCACAACTCCCCTCCCACCTTCCCACCCTCTCCCCTAATCTAAAGCTACTCTGCTGATATATAAAATGCGATCTTAATTTGTGGCTTAATGGCAAATTGTAAGCACTCCTTCCAAGTAGCTTTGATCTTCTGCACATAAAAAAGCCAACATGCTGTATCATCCATCCATAAACTCAATTATGCATTCTAGGCAGAATTTCATTATTCCTCTAAAAAAATCAATACATCTGCACAGTGGCCATTTCCCCCCAGACTTAATTCAAGATTTAATCTTTCTTCTGTTTTCTTAATAATAGCCTTAGAGTCAATTATTATGAATGATCAACCTATGAATCATTATATACAACACAGTGATTGCATTTTGAGCACTGAAATTACTTAATATAAAACTTCTTACTTCCAACTTTTGCACTCCTCTAAATTGAAGGGTCAAAATGCTTAGATTCTGTAATGAGAAAGAAAAAAAAAAAACAATACTTGTCTTCCTAAGCTGAGGCTTTTCATAGCAGTTTTAGCCAGGAAAAGAGATTTTATGTCTTATAAACCCTTGAAAATAAGGGCTTACTCTAGAAACACTGAAAGACCCTTAATCATAGAGGTGCTAGCTGATACCACTATAATTCACAACCAAGTATTACTTCATAGCTTATACTGAAGGTTTGATTCATGCTCATTTTGTTCCTTTAAAAATACTCTTTGGAAAACATTATTACTCCTGTAGACACATACTCTAGTTATATCTCTTCCAGTAAAAATAAAAGTATAATCATGATTATCTCTATTTCTTTGCTAAATTCAACTACCAATATACATTAATCTGATCACTTTACCAGCTAACTTATGACCTTACAGTATTCTATACACTATCCAGGGTCAATTCTCAGCATACAGAAGCAGAAGCAAGTCTTAGAAGAACGATTTTGTAGGTAATATTTCAATGTAGTCCTTAATGTGTTCATTACAAAAGAGAACTAGAGTACTAGAATTTACTTCCAAAACTAAGGCAAAGGTAAACTTTCAAAGCTAAAGGAAGGTAAACCACTATATAAAGCTTACTTCTGTCATGTACACTATGAACCTAACTCAGTGATTTCCCATCAAGACGTAAATTAGTCTGAGGGACTAACCAGGGGATAATAAAGCCATTTCTTGTTTGCTTCTTTCAAATTCATCAGATAATATCCATTGTGTGCCCAGAGGGCATACAGGACTCCGCTAGGCACTACCCATAATAACAGCCCTTTCTAGAACACTAAACTACCACCAACATTTGGAGACTGCCCCAACCAGATTTAAACTACCTGTGAAATATAAACTACTAGTCATGTATTCTAAATGCATACATTCAAAGCTACCATTTTAAAATAAATTGGAAAGTAGGGAAAACTTAAAAAAAAAAAAAGATACATTCTGCTATCACACTATCATAAACATTATAAGTGTGTGTGTGGGTATATATAGAGAGAGCAGATTACCAAGATTTAAATAAGATGGTAAAAAAAACCAGGACATGTAGATTTACCAAAGGAACTACAATAACTGTCCCAAGCTACAAGTATAAACAGATTCACTATAATGGTAATTTGCCTAAGTTCTGAGAAACAACAACAACAACAACAACAAAAAAAAAAAAAAAAAAGAAAAGAAAAAAAAGAAACCCCCAAACAATAAAAACCCCAACCAAGACAAAAAACAAACAAAAAAGAAACCAAAAACAACAACAACAAAAAACCACAATAAAACCCACCAAAACCTATACTAGAGTATGTGGCAATAATTAATATATTTCTATGGAAATTATCTCAAGCCTTATAAGCTCCTAAAATAAAATCAAGGTCACTATGTGACTAATGATAGCACTAGGAGGAAAAAAAACCCACTGAAAGTAAAACAGTCTTCAGCCTTGGCTTCAGCTATCTCTTCAAATCAGCATAAGTACTTAATATCAGATACAACATTTTTGGCTTGTCAGACCAGTAAGTCATGTTTTTCCACTGGCCAAAGGCAGCTGAAGAAACAATTGCTTGAACAAACTAAATGCTGTGACGTGAAGCATTTGACTTCCAAGTCTGAGTATTTAGTTAAAATGACTGGTGAACGTCTAACTGGGCAAAAGGAATGGCATCCATCATCCAAACAGGCTCACTTCCCCCAGCCCCCAAAACAAACAGTAGTTATAATAGCAAAAGAAACAAAAAAAGTTTTTTTTGATTCTTTAGAGCCAAACATGGAAGAGGTCAGCAATATATTAACAGCAGCAATGGACAAGGAAGAGCAAAATAGTGGATGAAAGAATCTTGCTGGACGTTTGTTCATCTTTTTCTGTATTAGCCAGAAGATCACAACCGGCTTATCTGGAAATTTCAGGTATATCTCCTTAGATCCTTCACAGATTTAGAATTCAGTCTACCTGAGGGCTCTATAACCATGTAAGAAAGCTTTCTTTATCTAGCTTGGTGGCGGCCAAAACAGACTCCATGTCATTAAGGATGTCAGAACTCAAAGCTTCTTGTAGACTTGGCATCAACTCCTCTCCTTCTATGTTCATTCCATCTCCTTCCAGTGTTCCAAGGTCCACATTTGTCCCAGGAATGGCTTCAAGATAGTCTGGGAAACGGTTCTGCTGTGAGGGTAGGGTGCTTTGGTTGATAGTGTCACCTAGATGGAACAGGGAGAAAGAGAACAGGTCCTTTTTGAAAAGCTAACATCAGAGCCATATCATGTGAGTATACATAAATGCACAGGGAAAGAAACGCATTCCTGACCGACCTCCTCCACTGGCCCACAGTTTACTTAAGGTCAAACAACTCACAGATAGCAAAGTAACAACGCAAGTTTCCTTTTGCTTCAAAATTGTTCAGATATTGAACAAGCTTGATTGCTTACTACTGTGTGCTGAGCAGTGAAGGGGGTCCTGAAAAGAAATTCCTTAAAAAATTATATACAGCAAGAGAGAAAGAACAAGTATGACACAACAGCATCACTACTTGACTCTCTTCCAGGTATGCACCACCATAATAAGATAAAATATAAAAATGAATGGTATAGACCTGTCTTTCTCTGAAGTACACACTGGGGAACAGAATAAAAGAACTGCACAAAACTATTCCACCCTTAGGAGATTCACATTCACAACAGTAAAAACAAGCCTCCCAAAAAGTCCTTGGATAGGTAAGTCTTCCTAGCTTTGCTTCTAGGTTTCCCAAACTTACCTTGCCAAGAAACCTTTTTGTCCATGACAATGTTAACATTCCTTAACACTTCAATGGAACATGCTTTCAGAAAAACTAATATAAATCATTAAGTGTTAAAGAGAGAAATGGGGGGACAGAGGAGTCAGGAAAGGTGTTATGAATGAGATGGGTTTGAAGCAACGCCTATGGATGATTTAAGATTTAGATGAAGAGAGGGCGCTGTGGATTCCCAGAAGCATCAAAGCCATAAGCTGGATGAGCACAGGTACAGAAGACTTGCCAAACACTTTTAGAAGCTGCCGGCTAAAGAACTAGCTAGCTGGAGAACTGCTTCATTTCCCCGCCAATTCGTGCCCTCTGAGAGCTGCCAAGGCCAGGGTCACCGGGTAAGCCACAGGAAAAAGGGTTCTATAATTACCCTGTGACGCAGGTACTTCTTAGCTTCTGCAAGATCCCTGAAACTATTCTAACAATAATGGAGGTAAGCCCCACCACCTAGCCTTTCCTACCTGGCTTCCTGAGCCCCATATCACCTAAGTTGGACCAAAGACCCTCACAAAAAAGAGGGAAGCAGACAATGAATCACATGTAGAGACATATGAATCACATATAGAGATCTTCTCCAAAATTAAGAACACAAATCCAGGGGCTTCCCTGGTGGTGCAGTGGTTAAGAATCCGCCTGACAATGCAGGGGACACGGGTTCGAGCCCTGGCTCGGGAAGATCCCACATGCCACGGAGCAACTAAACCCGTGCACCACAACTACTGAGCCTGCACTCTAGAGCCTGCGAGCCACAACTACTGAAGCCCGTGTTCTGCAACAAGAAAAGCCACCACAATCAGAAGCCTGTGCACTGCAACGAAGAGTAGCCCCCGCTCGCTGCAACTAGAGAAAGCCCGCGAGCAGCAATAAAGATCCAACACAGCCAAATAAAATAAAATAAAATAAATTTATTTAAAAAAAAAGAAAAAAGAATACAAATCCATATAACAGAGACTTCTAATAGGGTCCTCAACTGCTCTGTCAATTAACTCAATGTTTTAAATGCTAAAATATAAAATAAGTCATGTCAAATAGAGCTGAGATATTCATGACATTTAAAAACTGGGAAGAGACTGAAATTACAAGATGCCAACAAAACAAACAAAAAAACCCCACAAAGCAAACTTAATTTGAATTGAAGTTTACAGGATCTCAATTGGTTTTCTTCTGAATAATTGTTTGCTCACAATAGTTTATTGCTCACAATAGTTTAATTTGCTCACAATAGTTTAATTAGACCTGGTAATACAATGACTACTTCTCACTGAAAGCTAGAGGAATAAAGAATACCAACCTGTATCCATTTCATCAACACTGTTCAAGAAGTCGTCTGGGGTCCGAGGGACACTGTAGCTGCTCATGCTTAGTCCGCTGTCTGTGCTCTCATCTCGAGAGTGATAGGTGCCACTACAAAGAATGAGAGTTAAAGACCAACACAAAAAATTTAAGAAATGATTTCAAGGTAAAAATATAAACACCTGCTGAGTACCAACATGATTCTCAAAGAGGATTAGTGAAAATTCTTGCCCTGCAGCATCTGAAACAAGCACCCTCCCTTCAGGGCCCATACAAAGCTCTTTTGCTATGAGGTGAAACAGACAAGTTAATCCTAATTGAAACCGGCAACTTTAGGGGGCCAAAATTTTCCTAAGGTTCTGGGGCTTGGTGGCAATAAGGGAAAAGAAAGATATTTCCAGTTTTCCTAGGTGACAGAAAATTCTCTGTGTAGATATTCTCTAGTATCATTTGAATCTAGGGGCTCCACATGGCTCATTTGTTTCAAGGTCTCAATTCCCCAAGTGGCAGTGGTCACAGGCATAGGTCAAAACACAACCTCCAGGTGGGTGGTGAGACAGGTCTGCACTAGATTCGTGCTAAATTCCTAGCTCTCATGCAGAGAGTTTAAGCCAGAAAAATCAAACCAAAATAAAGAACCAGAATTTCTTTTTCGACTGGGCCAAAACATGAGTCACTGCCGATAAGAACTGAACTCCCTAGCTTGATCTCGTTGTTTCTGTTTGGGAAAGGCGGGGAGCTGCAAACAAACACCTTAGCATGAGATAGGAGTCCTGAGAGTCCCAGATGAAGGAAAGATTAAAAACAAAAAACAAAAAAACTACAAGGCACATACCTTGAGAAAAACAGAAAACTATGAGCCAAGACAGATTTTTACTTTAGGCTAAATGAAAAGTATCACAGATTTACATACAAGTATGGTAAATATCCTTAGACTATTACTTTCATAAATACGACACTCTCCTAACCTAGTAGCACGCAGACACCAGGTGGCATCGCCTGTAGAATTGGGGGTTCTGCTAATTGTAGAAAAACTATGGCAAAGTGTGAAATAAAGACAATTGTTCATAATGGTCTCTGACTACAGGGCAAACTCTAACTTTCTCCACAGCTTGGACACTTAAACAGCTGTTTAGCTTACACAAAAGTTAAACAAAAAATAACTAAGCTTTAAAAACAAGATTTAATAGTTGCTCAAGGTCGAAAGCTCAGTCCCCTAAATTTCTTTCCTAAATTACTCAATGCACTTGCCTTGTTCTCCCTCCCCTTCACTCTGTATATTGCAACCACTAGTTTAATGCTTCTGTCAGATTTTGGCAAGATTCAAAAGCCTCACACAGATCCAAGAACACACAAATTTGCCTCTGAGACCATTTGTATACAATGCAGCTACTTTGGAGAAGGTCTCAGGATGTGGTTTGTTTTTATTTTGCCTGTCTTGATCTGGGACAAGGGCCTGGTCCTAGTCATCACTCTATTCCCACTGCTGAGAACGGAGCACGTATCAAGACACTCAAGACTCTGTTACAGAATAGCTGAATGTACACAGTTGTTCAGAGTTCTTTCCAAGCCCCAGGGGAAGCACATGGGCACTCCTGAGGACCGAGTTCACAAGGCCATTTCCCTGGTTAGGGACTGCTCCCTGCAGCCCCCCAACCTCCCTTCAATAAACATTCACTGAGCATCTGCTACTACGTGATAGGGATTAGAATAGTCTGAGGATACAACAAAAATCTACAACTGATGCTTTCTGAGAGGCTCACAACTTCAGGGAGGGAGGTGCACAAATACGTTAATGAATCATATACAAGGGCTACGTGAGCAAAGTGCTTTCAGAACAAAGAGGAGTAAGTTTGAAACGTACAGGGGAAAGGTTTCATGGAAGGGAATGTGGGAGCTGGCCTTGAAAGACCTCAGAGTAAAAGGGAGATGAGGGGATGTTCCACCACTACTAAGAGTCAACTCCATGGCAAGTTAGGGGAACAAGTGTTTAGGGCTTAAGGAATATGTATAAATCGAATGATGGGCAGTGGGGAAACCATCAAGAGTTTCTGAAAAGAAAAATGTTATAGTCAGATGTGTGTTTTAGAACCTGGGGGTACTACAGAGAGTAGACATGGAATTTTGCCCTGAGACTAACAACACGGGTAATGTTCCACTCTGTGATCTTTACCAGAAAATAGAATCTTAAACTGTAGCTCAGCTCTTATCAAAAGTTTTAAGAAACAATCTGCACAAATGACTATCAGGAGGAAATGCAGTCTATCCATTTTTTTCCAAATGGTCTAATTTTATCCCTGGATCAATACAGGCCTTCAATAAGACGGGTACTGGAATTATATTGATCTGAAATTTCCTCTGTGGAAAAGAAAGTTCTGTGGCTATGGACCTTTCCTAATTAACCTCAGTTTAAGCTTACAACTACAGTCTTATATAAATATACTCAATTTTTGGCAGAACTTTAAACTGCATATATCAGAAGAGTAAATACAAACTTAAATACCCTTTAGATGGCCTTTGAAACCAAACTTACCAATTAGGGCACCAGCACTAACTAACCTTAAGACAGAGCAAATGACAGAAAATTCTATTGTACTAAATATTTTGGTATGACAAGGTATTTTGTTTTTATCTTAGGATCAGGATGTTTTCAATTCAATTGGTGAGAATTGAAAGGGTAGCATTATAGCCTTCTTAAACAAAAATACCTTTAAATGTTTTAAAAAGTACACTGTTTAAAATTGGTTAAAAAAAACAAAAGCAAAGACCAGAAAGCATTTGTTCCTTACTTTAAAAGCTGAAACTCCATAAATATTTGACAATCTAGAAGAAAGAATTGTAGTCAAATCTTAATTTTAAACGGCCTTCTAGGCAAAGAATATGTTCTGTCTCAGCTTGCAGTTTTCAACATAGCCCTCCCTACATATAATAACATCTTTGCAATATGCCTGAAACCCAAGATTTGTGGTAACTCACTAAAAATCATCCTTAAACTATGTTATTTTCAATACTCTTTAATATTAATACATTATTTGAAAGAGGCACAACCTTACTTTTTTATCTCCTTGACCTATAGCCCTTAAGAACATGAGGCCTTACAGTGCTCCTGCAGTGAAACTTCTCAGGCTGAACACTTACGTGGAAAATTCCTTCTAATGATCCTTACAATGCAGCCCTAAGTAGGTTTAAGATGCAGTTCATTTGCTTTTATAGAAAGGCATTCACATGTTCCTTCATGATTCTGCAAGTAACTGTTTTTCAACAGTATAGGCACAAGCAAACATGTGACTGTGAATAAGTATCCCCTCTACAAGTCTGAACAGCTCATTTCCTCTCACATGAGCCAGCTTTTAATCCTCAAGTTTTATTGTACTAGCCATTTATGGAGAGATTCATTTACAGCTATGGTTTTTGGCCCACAAAGATGTTCAAACAGCTTATTACAAGTACTAAGGAGAATCACCTTAAAACTATGATCTTTTTCAGATGTTGGCCAGTAGCAACTCTTACCAACCTGTTAAGAAAGGGATCTGAGCTATTGGTCGTCATTGTTCTCAATTCCTGAGACATCCCAGGAGAAGATACTGGATTTTGAGTCCCACCATCCTGCTCCAGTGTTGGTAACTGGCTACGGAGAGCTAATTCCTAGAAAAAAAATCAACACAAATGAACAGAATCAATCTATTGATTAACAAAGTTATCGTTAGGTTTAAAGTAATAAACTTGTACGTATAAAGCTGAAGTATTAACATCTAAAAGTTAATGAGTTTCCCAATCAGAAGGACCAGGTTCTTCTATCCATTTCAAGTGATTAAACATTAAATTATATAAACTGAAAGTTTAATTAGTCTTATTAACCCCAAAACATATATACTTAACTACTTAGCTTCCTTTTGGTATTTTCCTTTTCTGGCAGACACTCCTAAATCCCTCCTTTGGGGTAGGATGGCAAGTCTGATCTTTACAAAAGAGAATTCTTCTTACAGTTTATTTTTACTCACCAACCCTCATATGGTTTTATATGTTTGGCACCAGTAATAAAAATAAAGTCAAAAGAACAAAATTTGGTGATTTACCAAGACACCAACACTCCTCACTGCCCTCCTGCATTGTTTTACACTTTGGTATCAAGTAACTCATTCTGACTTCAGGTTTTTCAATCTTGAACTGTCTTCGGGGGCATCCAACAATTTCTCAGCAAGATTCTACCTGGAAACTGAGCAAAAGCTATGGGCCATTACTACCCTGATCATTTCAGAAGGGCTGCCTCAACGTGCTTCCAAACATTCCAGGCCTCAGCTTTATATTTGCCTGGGGCTTCAAGGCTAGTTCACCTCACTCTGGCCAACTCTTACACCTTCATACCTCACCCCCTGCAGCCTTCCTGAGCCAAGCCTGCTCGCTGAGGCACACACCATCTCCAGCATCCTCACTCCCAGTCACCACTGGGTCCAGAAGCAGTGGAGATATTCTCTGAGCTCTGCACCACCACTTCTAGACTATGCAACAACCACTTCTTTTTACTCAGGTTTCTGCCTCCTAGATACCCCATCCTTTAAATGGGTTTCTTAACCGGAGGATCATGACAGAATGCAGAGGGTATGTGAACTTGGATGGAGAAAAAAATTTACATCTTTATTTTCATTAACCTATAACTAAAATCTAGCATTTTCTTCAATTATAAATATAGGCAACAAACAGTAGTATTTACTATACCTTTGACTTTTCATCAATAGAAAACATTTTCATATCATGCTCTAGTTGTTGCAAATGTATCATAATACCATTTATATTCATTACTATTTCAATATTATATTAAGACATGCCACTGTATCTTATTACTTATACATTACATAGATGATTCACTCAACATGAGTTCCTTGAATTTCTGTATTCCAGTGATCTTCATCCCTACCTACCTCAATCACCCACTTACACAGCCAAGACCTTGTTATTCCAAAACCAAACCTACCTCTACAATCTTTACTCATGTTTGGGACAATGATCATTGTTTCACTTCACTGCAACTGCATCTATCACCCGGGAACTGTCAACATCCATGCACAAAATCTATACAGTAATCTAATGCTGAAATTCCTGGCTCTCTAAATTACAATGATATTGACCACTTTACCATTGTATTTCAGTCATTAACTTCCTCGGTCACACCCTGAGCTGGTTTAGAAACTTCTTCCCCAGAAATCTTACATGTACTCATCCCGCTTTCTGGAACCGTATTTTTTCTTTCCATCCAGTTTCTTCTGCCTCCTACTATTCCAATCTATTGGCTCTCCTTCCCTACAAGTTTAAATGCAGGGCTGATCATTTTAAATACACATGATTACCTTTCAGATTCCTGATACACACATAATTTTATTTCAACACAGCAAATTCCAACCATGAATCAATATTAAAAATGTGCTTGCTTCATTTCTATACTGAGACTGCTAAGAAATGCTACAGAAAAATCATATAACTATCCAGACTGTTATAAACTAATAGTCTTTGGCCTTGGCTGGGCCCTCCTTAGTACCACTCATTGTTTTTTTGTTTTTTCTTGGGTCCTTGGTTACTTTTTTCTCACATTCTCATGATTACTACTCCAAATCTGGCACACTCTCTCAAGACCCTGTTGACTTAAGTGCTTTTCCTTTTTCAAGCTCTCTCGCATTTAAATAAGAACACTGAGGTCATCAGGAACAATCTGTTGTTTTCTGGATCCTCCTGTCATCTCTTCCTGCTCCCCCAAAGCCATCTTCATTCATCACCTTTATAACTTTTCTTCCAGTCTCAGAAAATGGATTCCCTCCCGCTGTCTCCTGTTCTAGGCCAACCCACACTCCTAGCAGCTTCTGGGGATCCATTTTACTTGTTTTCTCTATCTTCTATCTTTGATGTGCCCCTTGCCCCCATTTTCACCTTACAAAGTGAGAAGTGACTTTAAAACAAAGTGCACTCCCTGCAGGTCTTTAATATGAAATGTTTTCTCTGGTACCATGTCTTTCCATATACTCTTGACTAGAACACTTTTCTTTCTTATTATTTAAGACACCTTAACCTTTAACCTTCTCTACGTTAATTCTCCAGAATGATCCCATTTCCATCTTCGGATTGGATTAGATTAGACAGATAGATAATATGTCTTTCACACCCTGAGCATATGTATGTAACATGATCTTAGCACTTAACACATGATATTGTAATTATTTCTTCTCTGTCCCTTAAGGGCACAAAATGAATAAATGAATGACTATTTTGGAGCATAAAACAAGAGCTTCTAAATACTTTGAAGAATTTATGTTGCTATTAAAATATAAGGATGTTAAAAACAATAAATTTTATTTTACTTTAAAATATTTATTTATTTGGTTGGTTGGTTGGTTGCGCTGGGTCTTAGTTGCAGCATGCGTGTGGGATCTAGTTCCCTGACCAGGGATCAAACTCAGGACCCCTGCATTGGGAGCACGGAGTCCTATCCACCAAGGAAGCCCCCAAAGCAATAAATTTTAAAATGAATAAAATTATAGGCTCTGGATGAGGCTGATGCCTAGGGAATGTATGCTCATGTTTCTGTGTACCTAGTTTTGAACGTTGCAGCACAAAGCAAATACATCATTACTGAAATAACTTAATAAATTGGCTATAATTTTCATATTGTTTTTACAACTTTTATTTTACCCCTTTTGATGGTTTCCACTTTTTCAAGGTTTTATGAAGTTAAAGCTAATTGTTATGTGCAAAATCTCCATGTTCTCGCTACTTGGAATTCTGCCACATTGCTTGTTTGAAGCTATCAGATTTTTACTTTTTGCTGCGTTTAACAACTGAATTTCTACTGTCAGCAGACAGTAAAGAACCAACTATCCACATTTACAGTGAAAGGTAATTTAGAGATGTGAATAAGAAGGCCAATGTTTACAAGTTGCCTAAGAAGACAGCCAACCCCCTGAAAGGCTATGGAAATACTTCTCATCAAATCCATATTTGAGCCAGGACTAAGAGTAACTAACCTAGAGATTCATGTAAACTGAACTTGAAAGGAATAAGGGGAAAAAAGTGCCACTTTATTTACTGGTGGTGGTGGTAGGACGGTGTTAGCATTATCAACCAAATAGTGAAGAATACGGCATGAAAACAAACGTAATGTGGTAAGGCCAATGATATAAATAACATATACATAGATTATAGAACCCATATACCAGGTATGGATATTCAGCTCAGGTTTGAAACTTCTAGTTACAGGAAAAACAAACAAACAAAACAAAACCCCAACACCAACCAGGGTTGATTAGAAGTAATTTTTGAAGTATTATTGAGGTATAATTGATATATAATAACTTACACATACATCATCCAAAAATGGGTATATATTCTTACATAGCTCAGTATTTGCTAGAAACAAAATTACTTTAACTAAACTTGACTACTTGGTAGCTCCCTTCCCAGGGCATTCGTTCGTTCGTCCTTCCTTCCTTCCTTCCTTCCTTTCTTCTTCCTCCCTCCCTCCCTTTCTCCATCTCTTTCTTTTCTTTCCTTCTTTCTTTCCTTCCTTCCTTTCTTTTCTTATTAGTCATCCATTTTATACACATCAGTGTATATATGTCAATCCCAATTAATTCTTTTGTTAATATTTTCATCTGTGAACATAATTTATTTCACTGGGTTCAATAAGATGAAACATTTCTGTTGATATTTTAAGGAGACTGTCAAAAATTGGGGAGGAAAACCATATGTATTTTGTAGGAAAACAGGCCAACTTCCCCCTCCCCTTAACATATATCAATAAGTTCAGAGTTCAACTGAATATAAAAACAATAACATCCACTTCCACATAAACACACACACATGCATGCATGCACACACACCCCCACATAGAGATGTGGAAATCTGCGAAAGTATCCTACTCCATGCTTTACCTAGTCAGACTTTGAAGGAGAGTGAATGTGGAGTCAGAACTAACTGAAAGAGCTCCTCCCTAAGCTGTCCTGCTGCCAGTGAGGAATAGTTAAATCATGGGTTTCATTGTGAGTAAGCTTTGTAATTCCTTGTATCCTTAGCCAAGGATTGTAAATGTGAAAGTGAACACACTGCATAAAATTAATAATTTTAGAAGTAAAATATTTAAAATTTGTTTCAGAGTTGTACAGAGTTTTGGCCAGTGATTTTAGAGAAAAATAATTAATATGAATAAGTATGAAATGAATTTAAATAATCTGAATTTTTTAATCAAAAATATTTCATATAAACTTTCTCCATTATATGCATTTAAAAATAATTCCTGGGCTTCCCTGGTGGCGCAGTGGGTGAGTGTCCGTCTGCCGATGCAGGGGACACGGGGTCATGCCCTGGTTCGGGAAGATCCCACATGCCGCGGAGCGGCTAGGCCCGTGAGCCATGGCCGGTAAGCCTGCGCTCCGCAACGGAAAAGGCCACAACGGTGAGAGGCCCATGTACCACAAAAAAAAAAAAAAAAAAAAAAAATCCTCTATATATCTACATGTACCTATGTAGAATAAACCCATTCTGTTGCAATAAATTAATTTTGTCAAAACACATTTTGGATGAATATGAACATCATTTTGTAATTGAGTAAATCTGGCATAGCTGTTTTAAAAATCAGCCTTGGGACATAATTGGATTGTCTACAAAAACTGATTTCAGTTGAAACACTTCATGTTGAAAGTTATGTCTATCTCTAAGGAGTTTTTTATCCTGAACAAATGTCTAATATTAGAATACTGAGCTAAAAATACAAGTTCGTTAAGCTTCTCTTTTTCCCAAAGGTAGTCAGAATAAACAGTTTGACAGACTTTCAAAAATGGAGAAGTAAGCAAGTTATAGGAAATTCAGCCAAAATTTATCATGCTTCTGTATTTCAAAGGTCAAACAGTTCTTTTAGAGTATTTGACTTTTTCTAAAGGAAGCAAATATTTTTAGCTCATTTTCTTCTGTAATAATACAAAAATGTGGTGGCTTTTCCCATTGAGCTTGTAAATCTTAGCTAATCTGGGACGCATGTGGAGTCAGAGCTATCTGCAACTGTAAGTAAAACTGATGGTCCCAGCTTGGTCTGGAGGGAACTTTCCAGGATGGTTTATAAAGGAAAACATGATTTGCCTGGTTCACATAGTGGACTTTTATGGACTCAGGATCCAGCCATGAGCCATTGGTCCTTTTTGTATTTCCCTTCTCTCATTTAAATAGGAGTATCATTTCTCATAGGGTAAAAAAGATACTTTAAGATAATATATATCTGGTAGTAAAGTATTTTGGCTCCATATAAAACTGATGCTTTGGTTCACATCATTTAGAAAAATAAGGAGAAAGGCAGTAGAAGAAGTCAGTAGTCTGGAAACATTTAGAATATCTCTAGGTTATTAAATTCTTTAGAGTATCCAAGAGACATGGAAGCATATGTCTACACAAGTCAAAATTTAGAAACAAGTCAAATATCTATCAGTAGGTGAACAGATAAACAATTGTAGTATATCCCTACAATGGAATACTACTTAGCAATAAAAAGGAACGAACTATAAATACAACATGAATGAATCTCAAAATAATCATGCTAAGGTGAAAAAGTTATGATTCCATTTATAGAAAATTCTGTAAAGCTAATGTCAACTTTACTTTCTTAAAGCAATTTTATCTTCAGCAAATACTATGTAAGAGTGTTTCATTTCTGGATAATATACGGCACACAAATGAAGGTCCCCCCTCTCCAACCTAATCAATTTATTTAAGGTAGGTTAGTTTAGCGAACTAGAAATCCAAATTTAGAAATGAAGAATAACTCTGAAAATACACATCTTTTAAACAGTTTGTCTTAGTAACAGCAGTTTATGTCAACAATTTTAAAAACAAACAAACAAAAAGCCATTTCTTCCAACTGTTCAAGATAGGTCTTGCCATACCCCATTTTCCAACACAGCTTTAAACATTCACAGAATATTTAATTATGTTGGAAGTTATTAAAACATTTAGCCAATGTTTAGAATGCTTTTTGTTTTTTAATATTTGTGCCATTTGCCAAAGTATCTTCAACTTCAGAACAACCTTTTTGACTAAAAACATGTGTATCTATGATTCAAATTCATAGAATGATTCACAGAATCATTAGAATCTATGATTTATTCAGTATTAGGACTTCAAAAAGAAGAGAGATAAACTTGGAAAAGGTATTAATTGGATTCTGAAAAAGCTTTTCTAGTATCTGCTAACATAAAAGAGTTTGGAGGGAAAAAAAAAGCCAAAACTTTGCTATTATTAAATTCAGAAAAAAAAAAAAACTGTGGTGATTATTTTCACATGGCTCTGAACAGGGGTCCTGTACTATTTTGCTCTATTTGACTAAAACTATGGACATCTGAATCTCTTCACCATTTCGGGCTAACAGTGTAGTACAATATCCTCAACATTAATACTGTGGGTTTTATCCAGCATTAACCCAGTAACTGACCCTGGTGTGTATTTATTACTGTCCATAGGAATGGCGACTACACAATATTCATTAGTTGCAAAAAATTTATAGCTATAATTTCTATGAAGAGTAAAGCAATTATTTGCTCAGAGATAAGCTATCTATACACAGCAGTCTTGTTTCTATTTTCTGGGTCGTTTCAAGCATTCTGATGAGGGCACTTGGGGATGCGTTTTGACCTAGGCCTTATGAAGGAAATGGAGAATCTTTATCAGTAAAAGGGAAGGGGAAAAGTCAGGTACTCCTTATGGGGAAAAGCTCATGAGTGGAATCATGGCAACAAGACAGAGGAGTGCACTTGGCTGAAGGAAGGTAATTGGCTTAACCAGAATTGAGAGAGAGAAAGAAGGCTACTGACCACAGACCACAAATCAGCTAGGTTGCAGAGTTTAGGCTTGATCTCATAGGTATTAGGGAACCGCAGGTACTAAGAACCACATTCTTAAGCATAAGAGAAGGTAAAAACATTCACACTCAGGGGGAACTATCTTTCCTCAAAATGTTAGTTTCAAAAGACTTTGAAACAGAAGCTGGGATGCATTCCTAACCCACTCTCTCAAAGGTCTCCCTCCAGTCACAGAGGAGAAACTGATGTATTAGTAAGAGTTATACAGAGAAAATTGAGCATTCCATACATGTTCAATCTCATGGAGCAAAGACGATGTTTATACTTTTAAAAAGTGTTTTTTTTCTTCTGAGACCAGAAATTGCTTTAGAAAGAAAAATAGTGAATAATCAAAATGAAATTTAAAAATTTAAAGCTCTATGAGGACAAATTTTTCTAAAATTCTGCCAACAAACCCTAACAAATTAAGGCAATAGTTTCCATTTTTAACTAAGAAAATATACTAACCCCTTTAAAGTTGTCTCAATTTTTCAGAATTTTGTATTAACCTCACCCATACTGACAGTAGTTTATAAGACCAGGAAATTCTACAACAGACAGGTTTTGTTAATCCTATGCAGAAGTACTTAAGGATAGCTTTTGAAACAAGTAATTTGTGAACATTCTGAAGTCTGGTACCTTCCCACAGCAAATGTGGTATATAATTACAAAACAATGCCACTGGTTTCATGTTGCTTGTTAACTTATCTGCACTGATTTCTATTAGAAAAGTAAAAACAAACAACAAACAGAACCCAACCCCCCCACAGCACTGAACAGGAGTGCCTTGCGCTCAAGTATTGAATGGATCCATCCCTTTTTCTTCATTATTCCTGTTTTTTGAGACTGGAAAGCTCTTTCTGGCTTTCTTGATTATCCTGGTAACCTTATTTAGAGGCATCTTCACTTAAGATATGACCCTTCTTTGTGGAATCTTTCCTGGCACCTACCTTAAGATAATCTAGAAAATATGTAGGATGAGAAAAACACAGATACTTGCTTGATACAAATACAACCATATTCTGGGTATTTGAGCAACTCCAAATTTAGCCCTATACTGGAATTTCATACATTTTCACAATTGTGCCAGGTAAATACATTGACAACTGAATCTTATATGACAAGGCAGTATTTTATTATCCACATATGCAAAGTTAAATTTAAAAAACCTTTTATAAAACCTATCTCTTTCAGGTTTTCTGCTCTGGCTTAGACAAATCTAAGGAATCAACTCTGTAATTTTAATACCATACAAATTTAATAGAAATTCAATTTACAAACCTTAACTTTTCTGAAGCTTTACTACTAAAAGAAGTATCTAAAAACTCCTGATAATTTTAATGAGCAACTGTTTACACTTATACTGATGTAAGAAATAAAGACCTGAAGGTATTTAATTACTTATCAAATTTAAAGTTTAAGATCTTAGTAGGAAAAAATAAAAAGGAAACAATTTCAAAACACTTTAACATGGAGAACCTTTTGCTTGATTCCGAATCTCATTTGAATTAATTTTTGCTCCTATGTTTCTACTTCATTTATTACAAATAAAAGAAACACTTCAGAGAAAAAGCAAGGAAAAATGTCTTCACTTTATATAAAGATCCAATGCTACAGTGCTCTTCCCAGTCAAATGTGGTATTAGAGGTCCTCATTGTAAGAATGTCTGCTCTGCTTTAGCAAAGATGACGTTCATTAGTTATTCCCTGGATTTCCTGATTAAAGGAGGCATTTATGAGAGGGACAATGAATAGAGTTTTTCCTCTCACAAAGTAAACTGGTCTCTATGAAGATTCTATCTGGTGCTCCAAATGGACCAGTTAACAGTATCTAAAATGAGTGGAGTTCTGCCAATTCCCACACTTCCACAGCTCATTCTAACACAATGCACTTGTTAGCCTAGTGCAGAAGAGCTCCACAGAATATGAGGTGTTTCATGGTTGCTTCTGGCAATCTGAGAAAAGTGCAATAATCCCCCAGCTCCTAATTCCTTCAAATCTGTGAACCCTGAACAAACAGAATCTCTTTGGTTTCAAGAATGAGATTCTTTCCATGAGTCAGATAAGTGCCTATGTTATAGAAGGAAAAAATGGCCACAATCTTTCCATCTAAATAAGGTACCTTCACAACCAGTGTTCCTTTGGGTTCACCAGGGAGGAATGTTGATAAAAGCCAACAAAGAAACCCAAAACAGTACTCAGGTAGATCCTTTGCTCTTCTGATAATTTTAATATTCTTTCTTTGGAGTGTTCACTAAAAGAAACTTTTCCTTTCCTCGTAGTATGATTATAATTCTTAATAAGATTTCCTAAAGTAGCCTACCCAAGTAAATAACCTGTACTACCTTTGTTACTGTTCAAATTATTAACCTCTATAAATCATTGTAAGTACTATTTTAGGCTATGCAAATAAAAAATCAGGCACACTTCAAGGCTGACAGGGTGTATATACTACATATCAAATGTGGGGAAAAAAAAGACCTCGACGGAGTTTTGAATACTACTCTGGGAGGAGTGGGGAGGGAGCAGATAGTGTAAACTTTCTGGGAACAGCAATGTTAACTGAAGTATCATGGTAGAAAGATGCCTCAAAGTTACTCTGGGCTAATCTTCAGTGAGGACAGGCCCCTGGAGCACAAGTTTTTCTCTTTCCTAATTTAATATCTGTTTTCAATGCTAAAACATCAGATAAGAGCCTACCTGACATTTTGGAGAATTTGCTGTGCTGGGATTGATATTCCGCATTGCCTAAGAGTGAAAAATAAGATGGATAAAAATTACTTTAAGCCACATGGTTTGGCTGTGTAGGCTGACTTACAAATTGTATCCAGACATATCACCATAGCACAGAATTCCCAAGCTAGCCCAAGAAGAAGCAGACTGAGGACAGGAGCCAACGGAGTCGCCACATAACAAATGGAAACCTCAGAAGTGTTAAACAGCATTGAGGATAGGACAGTAAGACTTTAGGTGTCAGGGTTCAAATAAAACTGGATATTGGTCAGGTAGGTTCTTTACTTCTGAATATTAGATGAAGCAGGAAAAATATAATTTGATGCTTCAGTGAGAAGAGAAACTATCAATGGAAGAAGTTCACAGGCAGCCAAAAGGCTTAAGATATACTGAATTTATACTGATTGCTAAAAAACAAAACCAAAAAATCTTAGAAAACACACCATTAGTATAAGAATAGAGCAGATCTGTCACTTCAACAAAAGAAAAGACAACACAGTAGGTGGTAAAGAAGAAATAAAGAAGTTACCTTTAAAGGAAACTATTCTGTCTAGGACCCATCACCCAGAGTAAGAGTGAGAATAAGATTTAGAAAAATTCTTTAGAATGAAGAATTTTATAAGTAGCAGCATTTTGCCCATTGGGCGGGAAGGGGGTGGGGGAGAGCTGATCTACGGCAACAACAAAATGATGGATGGCCCATTCCCAGACTTTAACCTTTCTTATTAATAAGGTTTCTTTTTGTTTGGTAGTCTTTAATTCATATGTGAAATTATATACGCATACGCCATCTAGTACTCAGTAACAACAAAATGAAAACAGTCTGCGTAAAACATACCCTTAAATTGCTTTATTTCTTCTAAGAGCTATATAACTATAATTTTGATGGTGCTACCTTGTTCCGATGATAAAGTTTTATTTAAATGAAAAATATCTTTCCTTTATAGTAATATGTTAAAAAGTCCATCAGAGATACATTAATCTTGTTAATGTGCTTCCTTTCTCTACCTTCTTAAAGGCGGATGAGGGAATATTTCTTTCAAGACCACTTCTTGACATCATATGCTGGCATCATCTTTCTTACTCACTTTGGTGCCAACCACACTAGAATTACACTGGCAGGTTACTGATAGCACAAACAGTTTAAAGGTGTGCCTGTCTGGGATTCCATGGCTTAGTTTAATTCTTAGGTACTAGTTCTTCAAATCCCAAATCTGAGTTCAAAGACTGTATCAAGTTCATGTATTTCCATTAACACGTGACACTATTAAAATATAACACTCATGAAAAAAAGTACCTTGTTCAAATGTCTGCATCCTGACTACAAAAATGGAGAGTATAATGATATTTTTAATGCCTATACTTAGTATGCTATGACTTAGGTGAGGAAAAATAGTACAGATATGTATATTTCACGTTCGCAAACAGAGAGAATGTCTCTGGGGGAAAAAAAAAAAATACAGGAAACTGATAGCTACTTACAACCAGAAAAGAGAACTAGAGAAATGGAAAAGGAGATTTCATTTTCACTGTACGTTTACCTTTTGTACACTTTCAAAATCACATCATGTTTATTATCCAAAATATTTACATAAAAATTTAAAAATATACTGCTTTGAGAAGATCACACTCCCAAAATCTGAACTTAGATTTTATCACTCTGAAATAAGATAAAGTAAAAATTCATTTTGAGATGAGGGATTATATATTCTTATAGCACATAAAGACCAACAGTATTTCTGAAAGAAAACTGATAAAAATGGTCGTAAAGTTTTCCAGCTCTCTAACGTTAGAAACTACCCATCCCAACATGAAAAAATATCCATAAGTAGATAATTTTAAAGCACTGTGGGATCTTCTAAACTTGGGATAGCCTGTATTGTTTTAAATAAAACATCTTAGATTCAGCAATACTGAAACATTTATCATTTGAGAAATATCATATTGTGTATTCCCCTAGACAAATAATTCATTTAAAGTAAAAGATGTTTCTCCCCAAGTGATGTCCCAGAGTTTCCCCCTTAGTGAAATCCTCAGATATATAGTAGTCTGCAATTCCATGTACAGACATACCTCATCTTATTGCACTTTGCAGACACTGCAATTTTTGTTTTTAAACATACTGAAGGTTTGTGGCAACCCTGTGTCTAGCAAGTCTATCAGAGCCATTTTTCCAACAACATTTGCTCACTTCATGCCTCGGTGTCACATTTTGGTAATTCTCACAATATTTCAGTCTTTTTCATTGTTATTATATTTGTTATGGTGATCTGTGATCAGTGATCTTTGATGTTACTATTACAAAAAGATGACTCACTGAAGGCTCACATGATGGTTAATATTGTTTAACAATCAAGTATTTTAAAATTAAGGTATTTAATTTTACATTAAATTTATTTAAATTTACATTAAATTTTACAATAAACAATTTACATTGTTTATTTTAAGACAATGCTATTGCACACTTAATAGACTACAGTACGGTGTAAACATTAACTTTCATATGCAACGGGAAACCAAAAAATTCATGTGATTCACTTTATTGTAATACTTGCTTTATTGTGGTGGTCTGGAACTGACCGGCAATATCTCCGAGGTATGCCTGTATATTTGAGGAAAAGCACCCTTGCTTCCTTCGATTTTTGCTTGACTGCAATGAATACGACCAAAACATCTCTTTGTGATACAGGTTTACAAGTTATAGCCTATGTGATCAAAGGCCAGTTAAGAAACTAGAAACTAAGATGAAAGCTGGACAGAATGTTTCTGTGTCACTCTAGTTTCAGAGAAACAACATTCTTCTGTAACTAATAAATGTCAAAATGAAACACACCCAACTTTATGTAGGAAAACAAAACCCCAAGAGTGGAAGGCTGGTCTCTAACCTGTGGCCTCACCTGCCGAAGCAGTTCTTGCTGCTTCAGTCGCAGTCTCTCTTTCTCCATCTGCAACTGCTGCAGCCGCATCTGTTGCTGCTGGTTGGAATTGCCACCACCCATGACTCCTCCCTGAGGGCTCTGGGGGGCCAGGGGTGGTGGCTGTTTCACTGGAGCACTCTGACTGATTCTCTGGTTCATGGCTGAAATGAAACAGAAGATCTATCCTAAAAAACTAGCAAGAAAAAGGATATTTAGTTATTCAAAAGCAACTGGGGATATTCAACATAGCCTTTTCTGTAGTAACACTAGAAATAACCTAAAAATCCACCAATAGTACAATGGTTACATTAATTTATTATTATTGTAGTCATCCTCGTCATTATCCTAGGATGCAAGGCAGCCATAAGAGAAAAGAAACAAGTAACTCTAATAGGCAGTGACATGGAACAGTCTAAGACATACTAAGTTAAAAGCATAGTACAGAATAGATAGTATTAAAAAAAAAGGGGACAGGTGGAACATATATTACATGCATATCCAGAGAATCGGAACTGAAGGACAGCCAAGAAGCAATTAACATCTGTTGGTTCTGGACCTGGGGAGCTAGATGACTAGAGGACCGAGTTCAAGAGAGACATTTTTTATAACTTTTCAAGTTTGAATAATGTGAATATATTGCTTATTATAAAATATAATATATATTTAACTTAAAATAAATCTCTCAAAGTAACTGAGACAAAGCATCCTAAGCATTAAAGCTCATCAAGATTATTAATCTTTAAATATAACTCTAATAAATCAAGTAGATTAAATGATCTGATGCATGCTCATAATAAATTAAGCCTACAAGAATCTGGATGGGACTTCCCTGATGGTGCAGTGGTTAAGAATCCGCCTGCCAATGCAGGGAACACAGGTTCGAGCCCTGGTCCGGGAAGATCCCACATGCCGCAGAGCAACTAAGCCCGTGTGCCACAACTACTGAGCCTGCGCTCTAGAGCCCATGAGCCACAACTACTGAGCCCGTGAGCCACAACTGCTGAAGCCACGTGCCTAGAGCCCATGCTCTGCAACAAGAGAAGCCACTGCAAGGAGATGTCCGTGCACCACAACGAAGAGTAGCCCCCGCTCGCTGCAACTAGAGAAAGCCTGAGCACAGCAACGAGGACCCAATGCAGCAATCAATCAATCAATAAAAAAAAAAAAAAAAAAAAAAGAATCGGCCTGACAATGCAGGAACATGGGTTTGATCCCTGGTCCGGGAAGATTCCACATGCTGTGGAGTAACTAAGCCCGTGCTCCACAACTACTGAGCCTGCGCTCTAGAGCCCGCGAGCCACAACTACTGAATCTCGTGTGTCTCGAGCCTGTGTTCTGCAACAAGAGAAGCCACCGCAATGAGAAGCCTGTGCACTGCAATGAAGAGTAGCCCCTGCTCACTGCAACTAGAGAAAGCCTGCACACAGCAAGGAAGACCCAATGCAGCCAAAAATAAATAAATAAACAAACAAATAAATTTATTTAAAAAAAAGAATCTGGATGGCATAGATTGGTCTCATTCAACAGCTCAGGTAGTCATTGTTATTTTTTTAGTTGAACATAGAATATACCATTTGACAATTAGAAACAGACTGGATTCCTACACTAGTGAATTTCTCTCACTGATACAACATTGACCAAACTGTGGATTGTGGTAACCTTGGTGAACAGATGGAAGTTTTATTATGTGAAAATGGCAATAAGAATGATGTATCACCTTTTCAGACACATATTCAACATTTTAAGGTGAAATTTCAGGTCACTGTTTCTACTAAATGTTTAATACACACTGACCAAAGAAAACCTCTGGCCCAAATGACTTCACAAACACTCGAGGAAGAAATAATACTAATCTTATAAAACCTTTTCCAGAGAACAGCAAAGAAGGAAACTCCACAACACCTTTGAGACCAGCATAACCCTAATACCTTACAAGGACATTAAAACAAAGAAAAATTACAGATCACGTTCTCTAATGAACCTTGCTACCAAAATCTGAAATGACATTCACTGACAGCTCTCATGACATACTGGCTCCCAGCCAAGTGGCAAACTCCTTCTGGTGATTTTTCACGTGTCCTCTGTTGAAGGCACAGAGGCTGCTTGGTAAATGCCAACTCTTCTTGGAGGCTACTTGACCAAACCTCCCCAGCCTTCCCCAGAGTCTGCCATGTGCATTAAGAATCATCTTCCTTCAGGGCACTGCCCTGGGACATTTGTTTACTGACATTTCTCACATGACTGTAATTTTTTATTTACAAATTTGCATCTGCTCTTAGACTGGAGTGCCACAGGAGTGCGGAGAGTATCCTAATTGTATATATATTCTCAGTGCCTAGTCCAGCATCTTTGCACAAAACTTGTGCTGAAAAAAAACACTGTAATGTTTCTAAGTCAGTTAAGTATTCACTGACGCAGATATTTAACTATTTAATATATGATAATATAGAAATCCTACCAATTTCCCCTTAGACTGACCAACTCTTCCATGAGACTGCATAACATTGATATAGAACCAAGGATATTAGAAGAAAGGAAAATTACAGACCAACTCTCTCCTAGCATGCCTTAGTTCAAGTCAACCTACTGAGATAGTTATATAAGGTGATGGTATTTTTGTTTTTACTCTTCCCCTCAATTTTTTCTGTATTTCTTTTTCTAATTTCTTGAGTTGAACTTACTTAGTTTAAGTCTTTTCTTAGAGCACTTAAGTCAATAAATTTACCTTTAAGTACAGTATTTCCTGCATGTCATACAGTTGAAATAGTACGTAAAATTCATGATTGTTCTACCCCAAATATCTGTAATTTCTATTGTGATTTCCATTTAACTCATGAGTTACTAAGGAGTACACTTTTATGCTCTCAAGCATACATTTAAATTTTTAAAAATAATTTCCATAAACAAATAGAGAAGCAGAAAAAATAATACAGATGATGAATCCTCATGTAGTCATCATCCGGGTTCCCAATGATCAATACATAACCAATTTTGTTTTACATCTATTCTCATCGACTTTTCCCTCAATTATTTTCAAGCAAATAATACAGCATTTCATCCATAAATAATCACAATATGTATCATTCGGGTTTTTGCTTAGATTCTTAGATCTTATAACTATATTTTCTGTCTAATGCTGAAAAATTTGCTTCCAATAACATTAATATGTACTATCCTTCTATACATATGCAAGTATTTCAAAATAACATACGACCGATTATTAAAGTTATGATCAATAAAATGATTATTAAAAGTCTGGTCCTTAAGATATTTCATTAGGTGTATCCAGCCAAATCACTGTGGTTAAGTGTCATCTGAAATAATTCTTTTCTGTGTGACTCGGCCAACTCAATATACAGGCTCACTTGTGGCGATATGCTTCTGAATTTCAGACACTGGCTTTACTTGCCACTCCCCACTGCTCCTAGCAGTTTGTTTATTCCGTTTATAAAAATCAAAGCAAACACACAGATATGGTAGCATACTTCTTAGATATACGGTGGCATACTCTTAATACTTAACTTCATTTTGCCTTTTTGCTAATAACATATCCTTGAGACTACTCCAAAGCAGTATATAGAGGTTCCCCCCCGCCATTTTCTTTTAAAAATAGCATAGTATTTCATTCAACTAATTTCCTATTAGGTACCACAGTTTTAATTATAACCTATATGTTTAATAGCTGGTAGAGCAAGCCATATTTTTTTTGAAGCTAACTTTTTATTATTGGGATCTAATTTTATTGCTTTGTGGTTAAAAGAATCTGGTCTGTATACTGATTCTTGAAATTTGTGACTTGACATGTGGTCAGTCGTTGCTTTTGTACCAGGTCAGGGGCAGACGGCTACACGCCTGGCTTTCACCATTGAGAGTGTTTCATGTATCTCTGTCTTTGTTCTTAACACTTTGAGTTCCTGATATCCTGACTGGCTGACTGGTCCCTAGCCCTGCCCTTGCTCACTGCTTTGTGTGGTTTTGTTTTCTGACCAGCAGAGACTTTTTCTAAATTTATGATCCCAGTTAAGTCTTTCTGGTTATCTCTTTTAAATGTTTTGTCTGGCATAGCAGAGAAGGGATGTCAAAAAAAACATGACTCGCTGCTTCATATTGTTCAAAGCCTTATTAATCTCTTTTATGACCAAAAACAAAAACACCCCACATTTATAAAATGTCTTTACAAAGAATAAATGGCTAAAACCTTAATAATTACGGTTTATAGTTAGTATTTTACAGGGGAATGGGTAGAAAAAAAGCCAAAAAATTTTAATGGCTAAGATTTGCCAATCAATAACCTCATTTAATACAATTGCTTATACTTTCCTGTCACCAACATTATTAGATGCACAATTGACAGGCCTCATAGTATGATATAAAAAATATGGCCTTTAGAGTCAAACAAACCATGATTAGAGTTGGGCACACCAGTTCGTGGTTCATCTAATCCTCAGTTTCCTCAGCTATACCTGCAGACATTAACATCACCCTTTTGGATCACTGTGGGGCTTATAAGTAATATGTAAAGCATCTATTATAGTCCTGGAATACAACAGATGCTCCAAAAATGTTAGCCTCCTCCCTTTTCCGAATAGTTCTTTCTAAACTTTAAGATTACCAGTCCTGCAGATAATCATCTTGGCTTGAATTCCCATACCTTCCCTCCCCCGTCCTTCCACTTCACCATGCCACTCACTGTTTCTAAGTATTCTATGATTCATAAAGATATGCATATTTATCTTTCCTGTAAGATCTAAACAGAAAAAAATAGGTGGGGGAGTTTGAGCCTTAGCTTAACCTCCCTAGGGATCCTTCTCTTTTGGTGAACATGTTCTTGGCATTCCCATAGGGCACTCCCTCAACATATTTATTTTCCCAAAGAGATGTTTTCTTACGTTGTGCTATGTCAAGTTCAATCATATGAGTTAAATATGAATTGGGGGACTGATCTGAGTATCTATCACATATGGTGACCATCTCACAAACTGAGGCCTAGTGCAAACAACTACTGGGGAAAAAATGTTTTCCATTCCAAGCAGTTAAATAAATTAAAAAATTTAAAAAACTGCTAGGAAATAACCCATTAGTAAGTGTTGAAATGATAAAATATGATTGATTTCAAAACAGATTCTACAGCTATACAGTGTTAAATATTTCATCTATTAAGAAACATTTTTAAAAAAGCTCTTGAGCTTTCCATACTGATTTTTATTAAGTAATATAGCATTTAACAAATTAATGTAAATATTCCTTGTGAAAACTAATTGGACAATAACAGTATTGTATGAAAATAAACAGGTAAATATCCTCTGCTTCCCACCAGTTTCTCAGAATTAGATACCATTAGCAGTAATCATTAATGACAGTGACCACTGCTGATGGCACACTCAATTGGTTGGGAAAGTCTTTTTCAAATCTAAGCTTATCTGACTATTAAAAACCACAGAAAGGGAAAAATAAGCGTATCAAAAGATGGAGTAAGAACTCCACAGAATTAAACAGAAATTTGCACAAATTATGCAATAGAAATAGTCTCTCTGGCTAATAATGGTGAGCACTTTTGGTTGTGTTTACCTAAATGCTGTTACCTATGGATACAAGCAGTGCTACAAGCTTCCATATAAAGAGCTCACTTAAATGACCAATTCAAACAACCGAGTTTATCTACAGAAGCTGGGATTTCTTCTCTTCAGAAGCATCCTGTTCTTTACTTTCTGACTATCTCAAGCATTTCAACAAAGCACAGAGCAGTGCACCCACATGGGGTGCAGCAGAGACCTCACAAGCAGGCAAGAAACAAAACAAGCTTTGTTTCTTGGGGGAAGGGGGCAGGGCAGCTAAAAAAGAAAAGAACTGCATTACCACCTTCTTCCCCTCCATGACCAACTACCAAAATCTCAATGTTTCCAGTTTTAACAAAATTTCTAAAAGGTAAAGGAGAAAACAAATCCCTAAAATATGACAAATTTTTTTTTAAAATGCTACATTTTAAATTCAGCCTTTGCTGCCTGAACTATGAAATAGTAACTGTTTCAAGTTTTTCTTAACCGATCAGTCCTGACAGCTTTATGGTAGCAAATCATACACTCAGCAATTACTGAAAAAGAAGAGACGACCTTCTCAAAAACAAAGGAGGTCATCACCACGGGTTCTTTCCAGATTTTATTCTGAACATCTGAATTTTCAAACTTCACACAAATTTTAGATTTGCATAATTTGTATCTTCAACCTTGGAATATTACAAAGTACTACAGATGTGGTAATCAATCGTAGACTTCGAGATAATAAATTCAATCCTAGTAACCTCATTAAGTGTAAATTTAAAATCAGAAAATTATTTTGAGCTTTTAAAATAATAACTCACATCAAATCTCCCACAACACAAGAAAGCACCTTTTTACTTTGTCTAATATTTTATCAAGTTTCAGATATTACATGGTTACATGTTAGAATGGCTATATTAGTTTGCTTATAACATTTAGAAACAAATTTTAGGTTTTTCCCCCATACCTACAAGGGTACTTAAGACTGTAAAATTAAAAGAAATGAATGCTTTTCTAAAAACACAAACTAACAGGCCAACTCTGTCAGTCTTAAAACAGTAAAAACAAAACACAAAACACCCACTGCTAACTAAGTCTTTCAATATGACCTAGGGGATTGAATTGTCTACAAAAAGTTGCTACTAACTGGCACAAAAATTTATGTATTTAAATACAAAATGATGGTTTTTTCAGTGAAAATTACTTACTATTTGATTCACACTGAAAATCTGTCTCTTACAAAAGGAGCAAAAGGCCAGGGTCCTTATCTCATGACTGAATATAACTTTTTTTTTTTTTTTTTTTTGAATATAACTTTTTATTATCAATATGCAAAAGACATCTCCCAACACTCAATTAAGCTACACCTAAATGATAACACCATGCCCAGGAATGACTTTTTAAAAAAAGTTATACTGAGATATTTCACCCCTTTAGTAATTTTAATATATTCATAGAATTGTATAACCATCACCACTATCTAATTTCAGAACACTTTCATCATCCCCAAAAGAAACCCTGTATCCTTTAGCAGTACACATCCTATTGCCCCTCCCCCAGTCCCTGGTAACCATTAATCTACTTTGTTTCTTTGGATTTGTCATATATATGGAATATATATGACATGTCATATATATGGAATCAATTTTGTGACTGGCTTGTTTCACTTAATATATTTTCCAGATTCATCCATGTTACAGTATGTACCAGCATTTTATTCCTTTTTATTGCCAAATAATATTCCACTGTACAGATATACTACATTTTGTTAGTCTGTTAATCAACTGATGGATATCTGTGTTATTTTCACTTTTTGTTTATTATGAATCATGTGGCTACAAACATACAAATGTGCAGGTTTTTGTGTGGACATGTGGTTTCCTTTTTTGGGCAATATATATCTAGGAATGGAATTGCTAGGTCATATGGTAACTATATGTTTAACTTTTTGAGGAACTGCCAAACTGTTTTCTAAAGTGGCTGCATCATTTTTCAATCACATCAGAAATGTATGAGGGGATCCAACTGCTCCATATTCTGGTCAACACTTGTTAATGCCTGTCTTTCATTTTAGCCATCTTACTGAGAATAAAGTGGCATCTCATTGTGGTTTTGCTTTGTATGATGTGGTTACAGTTAACCTCCCCTAAAACTCTACCCCAGGTCTTACCATAAGCAAAATAATCTCTCCCTCCCACACTCTGTACTTCTCTCCCTCACCAAACATCAACTTCCAGGCCCCCCAACCTGGGTTAAAGTATTTTAATCTTTAAACTGTTCAAAAATACCAATAACACCTTTTTTTAGGTCAATTCAACACTGTCTTCCTTCAACCACCTATCAAAAGTCTGGCATGAAAATTTATTATAATGGTATTTTTCAAACAATACAATTGAGAATGGAGCTTAAAAAACATTCAACAGAACATTTTCTCCTCATCACCTCATTAAGCAGTTTGGGGCAGGATACAGGAGTTGCTAAATGAGGTGAGGAGAAGGGAGAAAGCGGTCTAACTAGCCTTCGGCTCTCTCTGTCCACCGGATATAACTGTGTTTTTTCCCTCTACTATGAAAATAAAGTTTAAAGGCTAGTTTGGAGAGAAAGTACAGATAATGAAACTATTAGTCTAAAGAGAAGGGGAATAACATTTTAAAATCTACCTGCCATCATGAATTCATGTTAATGAGCAAATAGTTCCATTAACAGCTTTATTCCTAATTACATATAATGTATTACTATTAATCCTCTTTCGCTAGGGGAATTTATAATTTAGAAGAGATGAATCCGAGTTCTGACTGATAAGCACAAAAACTGGCCCTTTTACATAGTGTAGAGCTTGACTGGCTTTTTCTTACCTTTTAATGTCCCTCACAGCACCTTATTTATGATCCCTCACTGTACTTAACACATTTTGTAATAATTATTTATTTTGTAGCTGACAACCCCATGCATGCCTGCTAGCATAGCACCTGGTACATAACTGGCATTCATCAGTTGAATGAGTAAATAAATACTCAAATAGTTTCTATCCCTAGTTAGTAGGATGCTAATTAGTAATACACAGGAGAATCTCCAAGCTGAAGCAAGTCCAGAATGAGTTCTGAAGCAACCTCAGCAACCAAGGTAGCAGAACAACAGGAGTATAAAACAAAGCAAAGAATATGAACCACTCCTCTTCTAAATCATTCCAATTTATTTCAGCAGAAATCTATTTATTTGACTCTTCCCTCAAGAAGTCTATAATCTCTTTTTCTGTTTCTTATAACTGAGTCTCTGGGTTGTCACAAAAAGTGACATCACCAAATGGCTCTCTTCTCCAGCACATTTTATGAGATATTTGCTATTAATGCAGAGTTGATACAAATATGACTTGAAACATAGTTTCCTTTTAAAAATGAATTAAGTTTTCTTGTGTTTGATGTGAGGGGCTTTAGTAACACAAATAAACCATTAATTTAAATTATCATTCAGTGACTTTAAGTTTTAAAATTCTATATGAAAAACTCATTATGTAAACAAAGAAAAATATTTCTTCACTGTATAATTATTTGTATCATTGAACCATCATCAAGTAGAAACTACATATTAATTTAACTTCATTAACGTATGTCTATTCACCCTTGGCAAGTAGGAGAGACTGCTTACCATGATTGATAAACTATTTTGACACCATCCTCCTGACTGTAACATAAAAAAAAAAAAAACCTAAAACTGCAAACCTCTAATATTGAACTAATTTTGATATTCTATAACCTTACGTATTAAAATGTTCATTTCGGCTAGTGTTTGTTTTTTAAGTAAAACAAAAAAAAAATGTAGTGAGGGCAACAATTAGTAACAATCTCCAACAGTATGTTTTAAATAGGACTTCACTAAGCACATGGCCTAGAAGTATACTTCAAATCAGCTTACATCAGGCTCCTAACATGGTAACTTTATGAGAGTTCTAAATTTTAGAAACAAAGCATACTAAAAATGCATCATCTTTAAGGCAGTTTAAACTCCTATATATGTCAGAGCTGATAGCGCAGACAAAACTTAACTATTCCATCTAGCGCTGCCCATCCCCCATCAGATTTGTTTGCCTGGGCATACCCACCATGTGATAAGGCTTATCTTTAAAGGTTGAAAGATTTCCTGGTCTCCTCTTCAAAAGTAATTCCCAGCTGTGACCAGAGGGCCAAAAGCTAAACTTAAGTGGTGCAATAAATAGTTCAAAAATATCTCTGAAAGCTCAGTGCACTCAAATCCATAAAGCTATTGAGAAGTAACCTTAAGCAAGGATCCAAAACAGTCACTGAAGAATTCATAATCTAGCATATTATATTAAATTAATTAAGGACTGGAAATATTCTTAAAAGCATCTAGTATATGAGTCCAATTAAGTCAAGAGAAGTCAGGTATCTTTCTGAATGAGTTGGTTACACTGTTGATACCAGAAGAACTTGGGTCTCTTGATTCCCAATTGAATAGGTAAATTTTTCTATGACACAATTTAATTCATTTGAATTCACATGTAGAAAAGAGGATGCTAGCTAACTTCTACTAATGGATTTTTGAAGGGTGTATAAAATGTCAGGTCAGAGCAATGTCATAACTATTTTTCTCACTGGATAATGTGCATTTAAAAACTACATTGAGTATCACATTTAAAGAGGCATCCAGAGAAGGGAAGTCTTAATGCATTAAAAAAAAACAAAACTCAGAACTCTTAATGCATAAAAAAACTGGAGAAACCACAGTTAAAAGAGAACACTCTGGGATTAGAAATGTATTCACAAATTTGAAGGGAAGTAAATTTCTGAGTAATAAAGGGACACATATTTTCTGGTCATTAGAACCTTCCTTAAATAGAATGGACTGCCTTGTAACGGGGTAAGCTCCTAGTCAAGGGAAAGGGAAAGGTCAAAGGTGAGGTTGGAAGGTAATCTCTTAAGGATATGGTAGAGGTGAGGCATGATAATTCATCTAGATGGCTTCACTTCTGTAATTAGAAACTCATTACCTTTGGGTAATTTCCTTAAGATGAGTCACAATACAGTATATAAGTAAATGCTTCAACCATTGTCATCTTCCTCCCTCTGAAATTTCCATGTGTTAGTATTGGTGACCTAGGTGTGCTTTTGAAAAGATTAACTGCATGTAATCTAAATTTCTTTAAAATTCTGGGTGTCAAAAGATCAAGTCCAGATTCTAGTTCTGTCACTCAACTATATAACCGTGGGTAGTCACAATTTCCCTAGATCTCAGAGAAACTCAGATTTGGGGCAAAATCCCTACCTCTACCAGTTATTTTATTTTATTTTTTTTATTGTGGTACGCGGGCCTCTCACTGTTGTGGCCTCTCCCGTTGCGGAGCACAGGCTCCGGATGCGCAGGCTCAGCAGCCATGGCTCACGGGCCCAGCCGCTCTGCGGCATGTGGGATCTTCCCGGACCGGGGCACGAACCCGTGTCCCCTGCATCGGCAGGCGGACTCTCAACCACTGCGCCACCAGGGAAGCCCTCTACCAGTTATTTTTCAAAAAATATATGTTGGTGGCTTGGGGAGTCACAAGGACTGGGTGGCACTACGGCATTTAGTGGGCAACCGTCAGGGATGTTGAACGTTCTTCAGTGCCCAGGATACACCCTCCCTCCTCCTTTGAGAAATGTTGATTAGAAGAATTACAAATTCCTTTTCAGGGCCAAATTTTATGAGGTTTATTTGTTTTAAGAAGTTTTAGTTAGCAACAGCTCTATTTACCTAAAACACACTGAAACATCTTTTCCTCCCTACCCTAAGTAGTTAATAATATAATTCACAACCAAATACTGACATTTTAGGATCACCAGGCGAGATTTAAAAGAGGGTAAGGAGGGCTTCCCTGGTGGCGCAGTGGTTGAGAGTCCGCCTGCTGAGGCAGGGCACACGGGTTCGTGCCCCGGTTCAGGAAGATCCCACATGTCGCGGAGCGGCTGGGCCCGTGAGCCGTGGCCGCTGAACCTGTGGGAGAGGCCACAACAGTAAGAGGCCCGCGTACCGCAAAAAAAAAAAAAAAAAAAAAAAAGAGGGTAAGGAAAACAAAACAAAAAAACCAAAGAACTTGTTTTTAATGCACGAATATAAAGAGACTTGCTTCAATAAAATTCAAATGATTTGATGTTGGTATTCTAGCTACCCAAGACTCCATTAATGGAGTTACAGATTTAGTTTCTACAGCCTTTAGTGCTTTTTCCTACCTCTACCAGAACTGGCTTAGGTACATTTAGGTACATTTTCATCAAAAGTAAAATATTACTTATAACAGCTATCAGAAATATTTAGTCTTCAAGGAAAAAGGTTAATGAATGTCTAAACAGTTAAAAAATTTAACAGACCTTTAATTATTGATGCAAAATATTTAACTTTGATAAGAAAGATGTGAACAACTTTTGGCTTTTGACTTAATAGCAAGTTTTGGGAAACTTTGAAACCAAGGACCAAAATCAACACCTAGGTTTTAATTAGCTGTGACATTTCCATGCACAGAATTTCTATGCACAGAATTATTGATAGTAATTATAAAGGATATTCTGAATTCGCCAACTAGGTTGTTTATTACCTCCTTTAAGTCTCAAAAGATACACCTTTTAATCCAAATCTCTAGTTCCAGTTCTAGTTCTGTTTATTTTATTTACACCCAACGTGTTTTTAATCCCAGTGGTCCCATCAGCACTTATTTCCAGAAACACAGATTCTAACACTACTTATTATGTCCTTTTATATAAACAGGGACAACAACATTACATAAAAGATCAGTTCATTGACCATTAATATTCTGGAATAGAGTTTTCATTCTGAAAAACAGGAATTATAATTTTTGTGTATGTTTTCATTAGGGCTTTTACTGGAAAATATTCAAATGGCTATTATTATATAAAACAATAAATAATTTTACAACATACAAGAAAATATTTAAACCTGAGACTCTTCATGTTTGCAAGTATAAAATCTCTAGGAAAAAGAGTGTTAATAAGAAATAATTTAATGACCTGCATAATACTCAAGCATCAACTTTCTTTAATACAGTGTGAAAACATTCCTAATATGATTCCTTAAAAACAAACAAAAGCCCTCCTTTTTTCGAAGTCAGTAAATATCAGCTAATTCTTATTGGCACTGGATGTCACTTCATGATTTGTTACAAATTACTAATCAATGCTGTAAAATAATATGTCAACGATATATAGTTTTTAGGGAGGGGCAAGATAAGGGTATGGGATTAAGAGATACAAACTACTATGTATAAAACAAATAAACAACAAGAATACATTGTACAGCACAGGGAAATAGTCATTATCATATAACTTTAAATGGAGTATAAGCTTTAAAAATGTTGAATCACTGCTATACACCTGAAACTAATACTGTAAGTCAACGTAAAATAAAAACTTCAATAAAAATTTTTAAAAGATACATAGTTTTTAAATGTTAAAGAATAAAAAATCAGATAAAAAAGAAACAATGCATAACTAATTATTTAATTTCCTGAATTTATGTTACATGGATAATTTATTAACTTCATGTGGGATGTGAATTATTCTAAATATAATTATTCTAAAGCAGCTGATAAAGAACAGAAATATAAAAGAGGCTGGTGTTTGAAGGAGGTGAGTGATAAAGTCAAGCTTATCAGATGTACGGTGTATCTTCTACTCTAAAATGTCAAAAGACATAGGTCAACTTGACTTAAGGTAAAAAATGGTAAATACTTTCATATAGATTTGGGGAATATAGGAAAACAAATTTCACAACCATGAAAGCAATAACCTATCATTTGTTGGTGTCTGCATGGTTCAAAGGGTCAGAAAGGGGATAGTCTATATTTTTTTGACAGATAAAATGCAATCCACCATAGAACTTCAGATTTCAAGGAAAACTCCTTCAAATTCAGCAGCTAACAGCTTGTCTCTATTTGCTGTCACTCTGGATCAGAGAAACCCACACTTTTTTTTTTCCCTTTCCTGCTCCCCTTCAGTTACACTTGAGCTCTCTGACTGAAAAGGTCTGGAACAGATTAAAAGTCGGGCCACAAAATAAAAAGCTTTGGCATGTTGTCAAGCCTGTCTGGAATACACATACACAGTGGGCCCAAAAAGGGAAACTAAACGCAGTAAGAGTATTTTATGAAAACTTTTCTTGGCATAGCTAACTGTACGCTGTGTGTACATACGTGTTGAAGGTGGGAGGGAGATTATCATTATTTTTTTTTGGTACTTTCTCCCATTTAAAAAAAAAGACCAAGCTGTGTGTGTAATTAATGAATCTACTTAAGCTCACAGCCAAGTTGTTTTATTTCACTTTTTATTAACTGAAAATACTTAAAAAAAAAAAAAAAAAGCTTTGTTCCAATTGCTGATTTCTACAGTTAGCTAAGGGTTAATCATCATTTTTCATAATCTCGTGTAGAGGGAAAAAAAATCCCACAGTACCATTTTTTAAAATTTCCAAAACATGGACAAGCAGAATTCATTTCATTAAAGATGATTTAAGGAAACATGTCTGTTATCGTTCTAGTCCATACAAATGGCAACATTTATTAAATTCTCTACCTTACTTGGTTTCCTGTTTCAACCACAAGGGCTTATTCAAGCATTAAATAGAATCTGAAGTTGCAAATTATTAACATGCCACATTACTTTTTTAACACTCAAACAGGTCTTGAAACTCAAAAGGCTAGCATTTAAGCCAAACCGGATATCTGTCAAAATGACAGTCTCTGCCCTGATCCCACCTTTGACTTGACTTGAATAGGGGATTCAATCAGTTCATAAAGCTGGCCAATCAGTAAGCTTGGGGCAAACCCAAATGTTGGGGGTTTAAAAAGGTATACATATAGATATAGGAGAACTGCTCAGAATGTTCCTGACGGGGAAGTTATTTTACCCAACCAGCTCTGGGTAGAGTTTTTCTTTCTCTTTTTCCCCCAGGACTGTGTTTTGATGGCATTCACAGAGTTAATTCCTCTTTCCCATAAGGGCCCCACAGTTGTTGTTAGGTCAACCCCTGTAAAGCTTCAAAGGTTCCGAGTTCCCTCAGTCTGACCTACTCAGTGATCTGCACATTGTTTTCATTTAGCTGCATCCAGTCCAAGACGAAAGCTTTAAAACCACAATGATCTGCTCCTTTTTAAATACATTTTTCCATGGCTTTGGAAAAATGTCTCAGAAACCCAACTGAAGAAACTGAAAACAGTGAAAAAAAATGTGTAAAAAGGCCCTAAAAAAATGTATACTATTATCAAAATATGCACATTTGGGAGGCGAGTATTTCTTTGTGCAAATGGTGATTTTTGTCATTTGATTTGGAGGGAAATATGGCTTATTTTGGGTTTGTTTCCTAAATGAAAAACAAAGGAAAAATCCCCTTTACTTAAAAAAGGGGGGGGCAGAAGCGAAGAGAAGGAAAAAAAGGCTTTCATTGGTCTATCTCTAGGGTGACGGGGTACCCACCCCCCCTAGGATAGAAAACATTATAATACCCAGGCACAGGATGGTACTCGTTACTCTCTTAAGTTAAGCATAAGCAGACACCACGTTACTGACAAAAGTTGATATCCCAGGTTTTAGATGAAGCGACAGACTGATTATTTCTGTAGCTAGAAAGATCATTTTAAACACGATCAGTGCGTTTTCCCAAAATGTGAAAGGAACAGCGAGTCTGGTTAGTAAACCACCACAACATTCCTCCAACCCCATCCCAAGAAGTCCAAGCTAAAAGGCTGATTTAGACCTGAATTTCTCAAGTTTAAAGTGAAAGGTATAAAAACAGTACTTGGATAAGTTGGATGGGCAGTCATTTTTTAAAATTATGAAGCAGTGCAATTTAATTTAAATGTACCTTCCCAAATTCACATACCAAAAAACAGTCATCAAAAATATCTAAAAAGATTTTGAGATGAACCTTTACCAAAACGAGGGTCAAGCCTGGGGTCTAGCCAAGAGGTGGTCTTGTTCTTATGGTTTATATAGTATATTTCTCCATCCTGAGTCATGGCTTGTTCCCATCCATCAGGAAGAGGACCTATAAATACAGAAAAAAAATCACGGTTGGTTTTTAACTTGGTGCATCTAAAAAAAAGTGAGAGGGGTGCTAATTTAAAAAGAAAACACATCCTGACATAAAACAACTCATTAATGCAGAATTAACAATGTGCTCAGAGAAGAAAGGTAAACCTGTATACTTGATTCTTCTCCACTAAAAGGAAATTACCCAATAATAAAATCTATACCCCCAAAGACACAGATGTAAAAAAGGTCAGATTTTTAGAAAATGCTCTGGAAGTCATGACCCAAATAACTGTTATTAGTGTTAATATAAGACATGGAGTGCTGCAGCTCAGGGACCATCCCCCAATCCAGTCAGTTTTGGGACAGTATCTTCCTAGAGACCCCAAAAGGTTCTTTAATAAGGAATATATGCAAGTGTTCTCAGAGTACCTACAGTATCATAAACATTCTGCTTAATATAAAGCACAGTTTAGCTAAGACTGCCAAGTACCATTTATTTCCATTATTTATGTGACTGACTCACACCAAGAAAACTATAATAGAGAAAACATGGTTCCAAAAAGCTTATTCTTAAGCAGACTGGAAGTTGCTAGGAGGTGGGGATTGTGGCTAGAAGTTTAAGTTTGTCAGAGACTTGGGAAGGGGGCAGAGTAAACACCACAACTGCCGGAAGGCAAATTTCTCAGGAAGAAAAAGAGAAAAGGTACAAATTTCAAAGCTACGGAGTGAGGAAGTAATACCTGGGAGATAGGGCTAAAGAATATAGAAAGTATAAGAAGATTATTCTATCTTTATGAGGGAAGGGAGGCTAGATAGTTGCTTTTAAGAGGTAATAGCAATGAAAAGAGAGGCCCAGTATAAACCACTAAATTCAGGCATATTTCCTCCTTGTCTCTCCCACTCCCCGGCTTCCACTTCCCACTCCCACCAGGAATCAGAAAAGGCAAAGGTAAATTGGGAGAGTCTGAGCAAATGCCTAAAATTTTCCATCTGTGGACCAACACGAATTGACTGCTTACTGTGTGCCAGTCCCTGTGCTAAGTATATTAGGTACATTAACTCGTTTAATCCTTACAATGACCAAGGACATAAGCAGTAGTACTATCTCCATTCTAATGGGGAAACTGAGGCACAGAGTGGTTTAGTCGGTACATCACAAAGCTAGTGTCAGAGATGATAAACTTAGCAGCCTAATTCCTGAGACATTTTTCTCATAACAACACTTCTTTTTATTCACCTCCCACATCCAAGATCAGAGACTAAGTATGTTTCCTGTGCAAAAATGGAACAAGTTCCTTCTTTCTATACTGGCAGTCCAACAGCCTTAAGAGTAATGCTGAAAGAGTAACTTTGGTTAAACAGACCACTCACACAGGCCCATGGGACCCAAGGCCCTAATTCTAGGCCAGTTTCATTTGTATTAGGAACAGACCAATTTGCTCCTATAGTATTATTAAAGATCTACTTTGATGGGGTCAAAATCCTGTTAGGGAATGCAGGCATGTGGAACCAGAGTGTTCTGTACTCCTAGACAGGCCACAGGGGGAAGACCCTTCTCCAATCCTGAATATGGAACTCTGCACACAATGCTAACCATGTCCAGAGTTGAACTTTGCTGCAGAAATCCTGTGTTTACTAAAAAGTGAATGGGAAGCAGATCTGTCTAACACATGTAAATCAAACAAACCACTTTTCTCAGCAGCCTTCAGTGTCACTTTGGGTTCTATTTCCCCACTAGGAAGACAGAACCTCCAGAACTGAATATTAAGGGTTTGTTACTGACTTTAATTGCGAAGATGGCTCAATTGTAAAATGCTTCTGAAAAACAAGTAATTAAAATTCTAACTTCCTAAGATATCATGATGATGAACAAGTCAACAAAAGTCACTGGATGCCTTTGGAAGCATCAACCCAATGGCCCTAACAGACCTCATTATAGCCTCCAAACCTGCCTCCTGAGTAAATGGATTCCCTACTTTTTTTTTTTTTAAACAATATCACTCTCTACCTTTGTTGTCTGAGTTAGAACCAAGAACAGTATCTTGGATACAAATCAACTTTCCCTTTCTGCTCCACCCACTCCATGCTGTAGACTCCACTTAACACTCTGACTGATCTGTTGCAGCCCGTCTCTAAGAATTCAACCATCAATAATTTTCAGCTCTTTTTCTTAACCACTACAGATCTTTGTTCCTGGTGTCTGACTTCTTGTTTCCTCTCCTCATTCCAGTGTCTCCTATCCAGCAGCCACCAGGGTTTTCTTCTTAAAATACTACCCAATCAACATTTATATGTTACTCACTGATTTTAAAAACGTTTCCCTTGCTCTCTACCATCAAAAGGAAAATGCCAGCTGGACTCATTTCTTAATAAGTCTTCCTCACACACCCAACCCTCACTCTACTTCCCCAAGTTTTCACAAAATCATGCCATCTCCTTGTATGTACTATTCATGTTATCACAGACAGCCTTCTGCCCCATCTCTTATAAACTCTTATTCACCTTAAAAGAGAAAGCTCAGATGTCACCCCTTTGATTCAGCCTTCCCTGATTACCCCACATAAAATCATTAACTTCCTCTTCTACTCTGTATTAATGTTTTAACAGATAGAGCTGTATTTATTTGCTTACATGTCTGCCTTCCTGACAATGACCAGGCCACTTATCTTTTAACTCGTGTCCAGTATCTGAGTAATTGCTCACTAGATATTTAATGGAAGAATGAACATCCTGCCTTCTAATACTTTGAACTTTCTATAAACAAGCTTAAAATCATATAGTACATATATGGGGTTGGCCAAAAAGTTCGTTTGGGTTTTCCCATAAGATGTATACGGAAGATAAATATCACAAATATATCAAAAGCTTCAAATTGTCTATGCATTCACACACTGACATGAGCCACAAACATTCCTTCACAGCGACTGTACTCATTAGCCTATCACAGAACCAGATTTTGTCATAAACTATAAAACTTTTAATACAAAATTGTATTTATATATTTATAATTCATATACATGCCCTATCTGTGATTTTAAAAAATAAAAGCTACACACTGTACAGACACTCTTAACTCATAGCTGTAGGCAACATTTTTGGATGGAATTTCTCCCCCAATAAAATCAACGGCATATTTTATGTACATGAAGGCTAAACTGCATAAAGACAGTTCAGTTTCCCAGATATGCATCTCCTTTTAGGGCAGGTTTATAAATTTTAAAAGGTGGGCTTCCCTGGTGGCTCAGTGGTTAAGAAATCTGCCTGCCAATGCAGGGGACAGGGGTTCGAGCCCTGGTCTGGGAAGATCCCATATGCTGTGGAGCAACTAAGCCTGTGGGCCACAACTACTGAGCCTGTGCTCTAGAACCCGCGAGCCAAAACTACTGAGCCTACGTGCCACAACTACTGAAGCCTATGTACCTAGAGCCTGTGCTCCGCAACAAGAGAAGCTACCGCAATGAGAAGCCCCATGCACCACAACAAAGAGTAGCCCCGCTCACCACAACTAGAGAAAGCCCACGCACAGCAACGAAGACACAACGCAGCCAAAAAAAAAAAAAAAAAAAAAAAAAAAAAATTAAAAAGGCAAGACAAATGTACACCTCAGAATCACTTTCTTAGCTACAAGAGTTGTCATGTAATTTCTGTGAAGTTTCTGATACATGCATTTATGTAATACTGGTATTGAAGGCAGTAAAGCAATATATACTTTTAATGTCGTGGCCTAATAAAGGCTTCATTGTCATTCCAATCTGATTCTTGATATAGTGATTCATAACTTCTCTAAAAATTAAAATTTCAATGGGACACTGTGTTAAAGAGACTCTAAATAGATTTCTTAAAATATTTCCCTGAAATATCCTTTTACATAAGACAAATTTCACTAACATTAGATTAAGTAAAAAGGGAAAAAAAAGAATTAAATATGGCACAAGATGTTAAGGAAAAACCCCAAACAACTTTTTTTCAATTAATAAGCTTATAAGCAGAATATGTGAATGACGTTATTAATGCAGTGTTTTTTGCACCTTAAACCTTTTGTTCATAAGTGTATTTCACTTTTACAGTTCATCTGAAATTTTTAAAAAATGTTTAAGATTTGTAGAAATGCATAATGGAAAAGTGAAAGTTTCTTGTAATCTATTCCCTGGGGGAAAAACTGAACAACTTTAGTTTTGTGATATGTTCTGGATTTTTTTCTTGTGCACAGTTTGTGACACACATGCATAACCACTGATGTCATGCTCTACCTGAACCATACTTGCTATATTCACTTAATATATATATAGACATCTTTTCTTAACACAACACATAAGTCTCTCTCATTCTTTTTAATGGCTTCACAGATCTTACTGCACAGATATATTAGAATTCATTTATCCCTTTTCCCAGTGTTACATATCAGTTCTTTGTAAATTTTTTTGCTCTTATAAATAATAGTGCAATGCACAACCTCTGGGGGGCAGCAATGGCAGCAACACCTCTACCACTAACTAGCTCCATTAGTACCATCACACACCATGTTCTTAGCCATATCATACAGATGAAACACAGTTACATTCAGACAGATCACTTGCCCAAGGTAAACAATAAAGTAAACTTCCCTAAGGTAAAGATTTAAAATAAACCCAGGCAGTCTGACTTCAGAGCTTCTGCTTTTAAACCATACAACACACTGCTTCCCAAAGATATAAATACATTCCCCAAAACTTATGCAGGTGTTTCCATACATTAAATTTGCAAACAATCAAAAACAAAGCTCTAACTAATTTTAGACATGAGGATATAAAGGAGAGACAAGCCCGGTATACAAATAAAGAGCATAGTGATTTCTGCCTATTTTCTCATCATATTTCTAATTAAAGAATTAAATAATGTACATATGAAATACAATAATTACTATATAATTAATTTTATAAGCACTCAAATTGATACCAAATATACATACTAAACACAAAAGAATGCTTTTATATTCACTTATGTTGTTCATTTAACATTGGATAAAAATTTAATGTTGTGTGTAAAGAGACTGTCTAAAATAGGATGTCCGGGCTTCCCTGGCGGCGCAGTGGTTGAGAGTCTGCCTGCCAATGCAGGGGACACGGGTTCGTGCCCCGGTCCGGGAAGATCCCACATGCTGTGGAGCGGCTGGGCCCGTGAGCCACAACTACTGAGCCTGCGCGTCTGGAGCTTGTGCTCCGCAACAAGAGAGGCCGCAGCAGTGAGAGGCCCGCGCACCGCGATGAAGAGTGGCCCCCGCTCGCCGCAACTAGAGGAAGCCCACGCACAGAAAAGAAGACCCAGCACAGCCAAAAATAAATAAATAAATGAAATTTAAAAAATATTAAAAAATAAAATAAAATAGGATGTCCGCTTTATAAAAAAAGAAAGCTACTACTGATAAAGGCAAAGGAGTAGAGGAGGAAAGATTACCTTTAAACAGCTTTGCACCACAATCGAATTCTTAGTAATAGAAAAAAGAAAACTGAAAAGAAACAAATCTTCAATCTTAAATGTGAACTAAATAAACAACAATCGATCTGGGCTTTATTCACCCACAAAAAGAATTTTCAGTTAAATGCTCTCTCTTTAGAAGAAATTTGGTGACCTGATAATGCAAGGTTTCTATGTCATTATGGTTAAACTAAGCTAACTGCCGAATAACCATAAGAAGGTGAGAAAGCAAGAGTGATATATTTTCTGAATCATCAAGCTGCACAGGCTACTGAAAGTTTGATGCAAGCATCTGTTTGGTCTAGAGTTGGAATGGAGTAAGGTCAGTAAGTCTAAGGGGAAATCTAGGCTTCTCACAAAACTAGATTTATAATAAGAGGAGACTACAGGGACAGATCAAAATAAATGTAGAATACCTTTGAGTTCAATTTACATCTTGATTTTAGTGTCATAAATATTCTAACTTCTCCAAGAAGGAGTATATAAAATGAAGCAAACAGAAGTAGCAATATTTTATTTACTTAAGATAAATACAAGCTGAGCCCCACCCCTAGAATTTCTGACTCAGTAGGTTTGGGGCTGGGCCTGAAAATTCCCAGATGATGCTGATGCTGCTGGTCCAAGGAACATACTTTTGACAAACACTGACCTAAAAATAACTACTTAGAATTCTTTGGCTGGTATAGAACTGTTTCTTGAATTTATGTAACTTGTATAAAACTATAATTATTCACTGTTAGGCATCTTGGGCAGTTCAGAGGCCGAACTATCAAGCACTGCATGTCTGAGAATGGCACACAGCCACATCTGCTAGAATAAGATGAGGCAAATGGCTCAACATCTATCAGGATAAATAAAGTCATAAGAAGGGCGATGCTTCTTTTTTTTTAAAAAACTGAAATGGCTCAAGCAACTATCATGGAGAAGTAGACCAAAATACATTATCTTGTTTGTCCTCTAATGACCAGATGGAAATGAAGAGTAGGACTCTGGAGGCAAGTAAACTGATGTGATCCATGGGAACTACTACTCGTAACTTAGCTTTAAACCATTTTTAGCTGAGAACTCTTCACTTTCTCAATTCAAATGAAGAGTCATCTCTCTGTGCTGGCAAAATATTTTCTTTATTAACTAATGCCATAAAATTTATCACACAGTATTATTTGTTTATATGCATTTTCTTCCAGGCTAGACTGTGAAATACCTAACACAGGAGTGTATATTTTGCATTTTTCTATTTTACTGTCGAGTGGGATGCCTAGTACTCAGCAAGGGCAGGAATTTACATGTTGGCTGACATTAATGTAATCAAAACAAAATTCAATTAAAATTCTTTATTTATGCTTGTCAGAGAAAAATATCCCGTTTCATCCTCTCCACGTAAGTTCAATTTCTCCATTATTTGGTATCACTTAAATTGAAGGCACAGGGATATAGCAAATTCTTTTATTCAGTTAAGTATTTATTGAGTCCCTACTATATTCAGGCTCTAATCTAGCCCCTGGACATACAGAGATAAGCAAAACAGTTCCTGTTTCATGGAATTTATGTTCTAGCCAGGAAGACAGGCAGATATGTATAGTACAATGTTGGCTAACAATAAGTGCAGTGAAAAAAAAAACAAAAAACAAAATGAGTGCAAAAAAAACAACAACAAAAAACAAACCAGCATGAGTGCAAAACCAAAACAACCAAAACAACAAAAACATAAACCTGGAAATGGTGTTTTTAAAATGTGGACTAAGAAGGGCCAAACTGAGAAAGTGACCTTAAAGCTGAGACTCGTACACAATGCAAGCCAGCGTGTGGTGATGTGGGGCATGAGCATTCCAGTCGGGGAAACAGCGAGGAGGCCAGTATGAAGGGGGTAGAATAAGCAAGGAATGAGGTACGGTGATTCACTTTGTTTTTATGATCCAGACTTGATCAGAAAACCTCTCAGCATTTTAACCAGTAAATAGTTGAATGGGTTATACCTAAAGGGGACCACCAATACTAAAGGATAATAACAACGTCTCCAAACTCATGGACAACCTCTAAACATGTGAGAGTGGGCAATAAACATTTTCATCCCAGATTATGCTTACATACACTAAAGGCAGGCCCTTTGACATGGGAAAGATATGGGAGTTTTCCAAGGCTGGGCTATCATGCCTAACCACCACATCAAAGTCTTTTGGAAAAAGGAGGAGATAAAAAATAAGCCCTGGATCAAGAAGGTAAACAGAAAGAGGTCATCATTTTAATAAGATGTAAAGAGGGTGAGAAATTTGAATTAGGACAAGCAAGAGAGAGCGGTAGGCTATAATTAAAGTAATTCATAAATTAGAATTACTTACCCTTGGGGGAAATAAATTTTTATGTAGGATTTACTACTATTGGTTGAATGATAACTACTATAACAAATACTAACTTCCTGCAATGTTTTGAAAACAAATAAAATACTCTATGTCATAATACTGAAGGTGACTCAACATCAACTTCCTGCTCTTGCCTAAGGACCTTCTTGCATTAGTAATGACTAACAAACCATTTGCAATGTCTAATCAAGTCAGAAAGTCTTGATTATGCCACAAGATGAACAACCTCTCCCTCTCACCTGCCCCACAATTCAGGAATAAAGATGTCACCCAGGACACTGAAAGTTTACTAAACACACCCCTATCATGGTTCAAAGTACAGGGCTATCAAGAAGTCGTTTCCTTAGAATGTAAGAGGAGTAGCTGGAGAAGTAGATGCAATACATCTTTCAAAGGAATCTAACTTTGAAGAATTCGTTTTGAAATTCTGGTCTCTTACACTTATGATGAATCACAAACTGTATTATTATACGTAAAGCATTGTTCTAAGTTTTTTGCAAGCAAATTAACTCATTTAACAGTCCCATGGCATAGGTCCTATTATTATTCCCACTTTACAAATGAGGAAACTATTGCCTCAGATCACTTAGCCCAGACTAGTAACTGGCAGAGCCTGGATTCAAACCCAGATAGTTCTAGCTCTCCAGAACTCATGCTCTTAAGTACTACACTGCAAATACGACAAACATTAATGAAAAGTAGTGTTTTTTAAAATTTCTTTTCCTAGAACTTTCATGAAATCCCATTGCTTCAGTCATATTCACATAGATGGCTCCTACATCTTTAATGCTTCTCACAAGGTCAACACTAGTCTTTCTTCTCCACCAACTGGACACTAACACTTCAAAAAACATGTCCTCATATTTTGAGTTGACGTTACTTTAAAATTCAATTGCCCCTGTTCCTCAAATCAAACTTTACTGTAGACTTTCGTATTTCCATGACTAAACTTTAGCAGTAGCCTACCAATTGGTTTTTTCTTTTTTTTTTTTTTCGGTACGCGGGCCTCTCACTGTTGTGGCCTCTCCCGTTGCGGAGCACAGGCTCCGAATGCGCAGGCTCAGTGGCCATGGCTCACGGGCCCAGCCGCTCCGCGGCATGTGGGATCTTCCCGGACCGGGGCACGAACCCGTGTCCCCTGCATCGGCAGGCGGACTCAACCACTGCGCCACCAGGGAAGCCCTACCCATTGGTTTTAATCAACTGCAACATTAAACATTATATGTACCTTAAGAGCATCTTGCCTCACACCTTCTCTGGGGAAGTAGCTCTATGACTCAGGGCTCCCTAAAGCCCACAGGAAAAATTCTCAAATCTTAATTGGGTTATTCAAGGTCCTCTGTTGTCACGCATTACATAGCACAGTGCACAGGTTCTGAAAGCATCACCACTACCATTCATACCTCTCCTCACCCAGTCTTCTTTCAGTCCTTCAAACTCTTCCTCCTCTCCTCTCTCCAGGACCACCCTGCAGGCACCTTTCTCCCTGCCCTCCTTGCTTAGCTAACGCCTTACTCGTCCCTCCCCAATGTGAATGCCCCTTCCTCAAGAGGGCTTTGCTTACATATACAGTAGTTTCCTCTACTATTGCACCCGGTGCTCTCTCTTTGGTAAGATGATCCTATCACATTAGTAATTTAGTAATCCATTCAAAGTTAGTCCTCCTGCTGCATGGCCTGTCTTTCCAGTACTTAGCAGGGTCATGCACTTTTCACCTCCACACATATCCCCAATGTACACACCCCAGCCTGTCTCCTCCTAGCCTCCACTATTTTTACCTACTGAAATTCCACTCCATTTTCATGCTGTATCTTTGCAAAGCTTTTCTCAATTCCTATCCCACTAGTAAGAGTCCTCCCCACCTGTGAACTGAAATTGCACTTGTTTTTGATTTCGTGGATGCTCACTGAAGATTGTCTTGTATTTGTTCTTTTACACTGAGTTTAATTCAGAATTTATCATTCTGCCCTAGAATACAGAAAAAGAGTTTTCCTTTTTTTTTTTTGAGTGGGTATGTTCAATTTTGCAAGGTTGCTCAGGACAAGGATGGCATCATTCATCAGAAACTACCACCAGGTTAGACTGTGATTCTTTGATCTTGCAGACGTGTGGTTTTTAAAGTATTTGAGAACTAAAATATATGCACCCCTGACTCTTCTGCAGTTTTGCTTCTAAGGGAGTCTTTCATAACCACTAACATCTGAAATTCATATGCTTGACCTCATAAGTCCTAAACAATCCTTAACAAAATTCTGTCCACACTACTAAAATTTTTAGGTAGACTCAATGGAAAAGGTTGTCGTGTATAATAAACCCTATAATATCACTGTCACTAACTTTTTTTGTGGCTTCAATAAGCAAAACACGGGACAAGCGTGTATAAATGCATTTGTTGAAGAAAAAGCAGGTTATAAAATCAAGGTTTGGTAAAAAAAAATGATTTCTCTTCTGGCTTCCAAAGTAACTGTTTTATTTTCAGGGTGAAAACTGATTTAAAGTGTGCAGCTCTAAGTTATGAGCTCAGGTTTTGTCATTTTTGTGTACTGACCTAGAGGCTGGAAACTAAAAAGATTATAAATATACCGATGAAAATCTGCTTCAGGCAAATAAATGCAAGAGTGGTAGCCAAGCCATTTCTTTTTTTTCCCCCTCGAGTTCAGGTGTTCTCCTATGTCATAAGTAGCTAGAAGATTCTTCTGCCCAACTACTAGAACATACTGATGAGCCCAAACCCCCTGTAGATCACAATGCAGTGGAAGAGGAAACTCTGGCCCATACATCTGCAGGCTTAGATTGGAATTCTGGCAATGTTACTTATCTGTATTCTACTCACTAGCATATACTGTGTCCCCAAGCACCATGCTCATGTCCTGTTTTAGCAGATGCCTCACTGAACTCTACTCATTTGCCTACATCCTGACATTTCTCCCCATCAAGCTCTAAGTCTTGAAGGAATCACCTTGATTTTTTTGCTCTTTATATCCGTAGAGCTTAGCACTACCACCAAATACAACCGAAGTTTGTTGAGCTGAAATGATTAAGAACTTATCTGTGAAAAGAAGGATTGATTGATCTTGGTCAAGTCAGTCTCTCCGATCTTTAGTTTGTGCTTTTATAGATGACAGACTTTTTTTATAAGTTGGTAACGTTTTGCAGCTTTTTTTTTTTTTTTTTTTTTTGCAGCACGTGGGCCTCTCCCGTTGCGGAGCACAGGCTCCGGATGCGCAGGCTCAGCAGCCATGGCTTACGGGCCTAGCCGCTCCGTGGCATGTGGGATCTTCTCAGACCGGGGCACGAACCCATGTCCCCTGCATCGGCAGGCGGACCCTCAACCACTGTGCCACCAGGGAAGCCCCTGCAGCATTTTTATATTAAATGAGCTCTCATATGAAATGGTGGAGTCATCCATTTGTATTAGGCACTTAGTAAAGGTTTTTTCCCAACTGAAAATAGAAATATTAATAAAATAAAACAAGGAATAACAAAGTGGATCTTTAATAACATTTCTATGGTTTTAAGTTCACCATTCTAGAGTCTTCTATCTGTGTAGTCCATGAACCAGCATTATAGCACCTCCTGCAAATCTGTTAGAAATGCAGAATTTTACATCTCACCCCTGACCTATGGAATCAGAATCTGCATTGAAAAAAAATCCCCAGGCGATTCCTTTATACGTTACAAATTGAGAACCACTGATTTAAAATATGGAAAACTAACAATGCTTACTTTAAAACTCTTTTATAGAACTACCTACCACTAACCCAAATTTTACCAGTATAGCAAAAGTACCATTTGATGTTACTTGGTTAAAAAAACAAAAACCAATCATCTTTGATGCATTATAAATGAAATTAAACTCTAGAGACAGCATACTTTAAAGAAAACCGTGAAAGGTTTAGATTCAGACAGACCTGGTTTCAAATCCTGAATCCAAGATTTAATTATTAGCCTTCTAACCTTGGGCAAGTTACTAATCTGCTTGATGCTCACTTTCTTTATCCAGAAAATGGAGACAAAGATCTTCTCAATTAATTGTTGAAAGGATTAAAGGAGAAAGTGCTTGACAAAGGGAAGGGCTTATAGTAGGTACTTATAAAAAAAAAAGTCGTTCCCTACTCTTTCCTGGAAGTTTTGCCATTTTGTTCTAACAATATATTTAACTTATGAAAACTTGTGTATAATAATATTGAGATAGGTTTATGAGAAAATAAACCTGGATCTCAAAGAGGAAATGACTGAATAACAACAATAGGGAACCCATAGAAGGTTTTCCCTTAGATAGTGGAAGAACCCTAGAGAGGAGTCATTTTTAATGGGCTCCCAAATTTTTCAGGATAAAGCTCAAACTTCTTAGTTGATCACACAAAGGCCTTCTTTAGATGTCTTTAGTCTCATCTCCCCACCATTCCATCACTACTTATATGGTGCTGGGGGGTGTCAGGCTCAGTAATCTCTCACATAATGCTATCTTTATCTTCCCTTTTCTTCCGTAAACTTAACTCCCACTCATCTACTAAAATTCAGGTTCTAAATTCAACCACTTCTCACCACTTCCCTTCCACCACCTTGGTTCACTGTTTCCCCTGAGTTATTGCAATTGCCCCCTAACTAATCTCCGTACTTTTAAAAAACTTACTCAGATCGTATCACTCCTCTGTTCAAAACCTACAAGTCCCTATATAACAGGGCTTCCGTGCTACCTTTCAGTGACTGTTCCAGTTGCAATGGCCTTCTTCTTACTGTGCCTCAAATGTGCCTCAGCAACTCTAAATCAGCTGTTGTGTTATGCATGGAACATTCCTCCCCTTTTCCTCAGATATCTTCATGGCTCTCAGTTCATTCAGATCTTTGCTCAAAAATCATCAATTATAGAGGCCTACACTGGAGAAACTATCTAAAATGATCATTTCCCTCCTCCATCCCCCAGTCAGTCACTCTCTGGCCCTTAACTGGTTTACTTTTCTTTTCTCTTTCCATTTGTAACTACCTGACACATTGTGTACTTGTTTCTATTCTGTACTCTCACGATTTAGAATCGTGTCCTGCACATATTTTCAATTTTTGTTGAGGGAACGAACAAACCTCTGGCTCCTTAAAGATGTCTGCTCTACCCTCCCGACCACTTATTCACTTGTTCCTCCTCCACTTTCTCGGCACTTGGTGCATGTCTCCCATAACATTTGTTGTTATAATTATATGGGAAAAAAATTGTTTTACCTTGACTCCATAATCTGAGGACATTACAATGATGTCTAGTACAAAGTAGAGCATTTGATATTTGTTGAATGAATGATGTGGAAAGAGAACAATTCAATTGTCTCAAGGTGAATAATAAGACTGTTAAAAATCATCTGTCTCTTTGTCTGTTAAAGCTAGATGAACTTCCTAGAGGAAAAGGCCAAGTATAAGTTCAGAGAACTTTCTAATATGCAACTCTTCAGATTTTCTTCAGCGTAACTTGAGTGTTTTAGATTTTAACTTAATAGCTTACAGAGTTTTAGTATGTAAATTTATAAAAGATTAGCTTTCTATAAAGTTCATTTAGACTTCAGACATGTTCAAATAAAGCAATGACCTTTTGGTAAAATTTTAACCTAAAGTTTTATCACCTCTTTACCTTATTGACATCAAAAGAAAATATTATTTTGGAAAACTCTATTGTTGCAGGATTTTTTTCATTTCACTGATGCTGCCTATATATGGTAGTCTATGGATATCATTTTTAAAGAATTAGCATCTTAATCTTTCACACAAATATTTCTCTTATGAGTCATAAAATTATTGTAGCAAGAGAGTAGCCAGAAGGATTTAGAAATCAGTAGGAAAGACAAAAATAATATTCTAACACTTATCAAGAGAAAAAACAGGCATTTATTTGGTTCTTAAATGTAAATAATTTAATCTCTTTCTCATCCTTTCTACTCCAAAGCTGAGCAAAGTTTCCAAATAATCACTACAAATAATCACTGGAGAAAAGTTGAACATGGACACCTATATTTTTAAACACCACTATCTAATAACTCATTATACTAAGAAAGCTGGTGGCAAGGATACGTATCAAATTTTTTTCTTTATACTCTTTACAATATTATCCTACTCTTCTAAGTTAGTCTCTTGGTTAACATAACAGAAATAAGCTTACATCCTTTTCTTCTTCATTAGGTTCAGTATTTACAATAAAATCTCAGTAACTTTCAGAATTCAAATGAACTTTACTTTCCCAAATGATTACTTAAGAGACTTCTAATAGATTTTTTAAAATATTTGTTATTCATGCTCTAAGATCAGGTCAAGGGACATCAACAATCTTGAGTTTCTATATATCTCCCTTTGCTTTAGAAGAAAACCCCTAAAGTAAAGCAAAGACAGAAAGGAATTACCTTGTCTGAAATAATAGAGCATATAACTAAATGTATGAATACGGTACTGCCTAACACACTTGAGATTTAGATAATTATTTGGGATATCACAATTCCCAAGTGGACACAATCTTAGGAAAATGTTGACACTATAAAAAATACTGTTCTGAAGGTACTGAAAAACCAAGTAACTATATGTCCACTTTTCAACATGATTATTTTGGGCTTCTTTAATAAAGGAATGAAGAAATGAGTACTACTTTAAAAATAGTTCTATATCGTACATGCCAATAGCTTTATGTAAGTTTATGTAAGTAATACATAACTTAAGTAAGTAATACATAAACACACGCCTTGATTCCAGAATAACTGAATTTAAAGTTCTGCTGATATATTTGGGGTGAAGGGTGTCTTGCTCTGGGAGTCATTTTAGAAGTGTAGCTGGGTAGAATCAGAATAAAGAATGATAATTTATCAGCCAACATCTATTGTTCCATTTGCTAAATGTTGCTGCCTTGCCCAGGTATTCTGAGTTTTAATATTATTTAGAAAATACTTTTAAGTTAAAAATCATGACTGGAATCAGTTAATATCAAGAGTGATCCAGGGGGACTTCCCTGGTGGCACAGTGGTAAAGAGTCCACCTGCCAATGCAGGGGACATGGGTTTGATCCCTGGTCCAGGAAGATCCCACATGCCGCGTCACAACTAAGCCTGTGCGCCACAACTACTGAGCCTGCACTCTAGAGCCCGCGAGCCACAATTACTGAGCCTGCGTGCTGCAACTATTGAAGCCCATGCACCTAGAGCTCGTGCTCCACAACGAGAAGCTACCACAATGAGAAGCCCACGCACCGCAACTGAAGACCAGCCCCCGCTCGCCGCAACTAGAGAAAGCCCGTGTGCAGCAACAAAGATCCAATGCAGCCCCCCCCTCCAAAAAAAAAAGACTGATCCCCAGTATAGAGGGAGCGAAAAGCTCTCGCCATCAGAGTAAAGTAGAGGCCATTAGCTGCTCGGACACAAGTGGCATGTTTCATCAAGCAGCAAAGTCATGAAGCCATCAAGATTTTAAAATACCATGTGTAGGGCATCACGGGGTTTAACAAAGACTTCAGAAGAACTCCTATATACTGAAGATATGATAATTGCAAGCTATGTCATCTGCAACTTGCTTGGACATTCTCACTGAATTATTTTTTCTATTTCACAAATAAATATTTTTACCTTCATAATCCCTATATATTGTTTACTGATAACTTTTATTAAAATGAAATGGACTGGTCCATATTTTTAAACAGGAAAAATGGTTCTTGTTTCCATATTACTAACCATTTTTTCAGGAACTTAACAAGTAAATCAAGATACAAACTAAATAAAACAAACAGTTTCTTAAGGATTATATTCATTTGGATTATGCTTTTGCTTTTTACTATTTTCCCTTTTCCTGTGGCCATCTTTTCTTAATTTACCAAAATTTGCAGATGAGAAAAAAGCAAGCACTAATTCTGGTTTCAAAAAGATTATTTGGGATAAGAGATTGAGAGTAATGAAGTATACTGCCTCCGTCTCATACTTCATTCATTGCTTTGACTTTGGGCTTTATTACAGTTTTATTCCTGTTTGGTATACTTAAGTGTTGTTCCATATATTACAATTTCAGACTGACAAACAATTTCCATCTTACAATAATAAAAAACTTTAAGAATCAGAAAAGGTTTGACCCATGAGAAGAAAACCATATTTATATTTAACACTCTTATCAACACTCTCACGCTTGGAGAATCTATGTGAAACTAAAAGCCAGAAGACAACGCATGACTTGCGTAAGAACCAATGATGCATATTTGATGATAAAAAGCTTACAGAGATAAACATAACCCTAAAAAATAGTGTGGTAACAGATTTAAAAACTTATTTTAAATGAAGTAACAGTAATTACCAGGCAATGTAAACTGATTACACTGTAAAATATCAGATCAGATCACATTTACTTTTATATATTCAATATATTATACCAAGCACGGTATATTGTTAATACTAATTTCTATATACCCATCACTTTATATAGATTGTGTCATTTAATCTTCACAATAGCCCTATAAATTCAGTGTTACTATTATTATTGTCACCCCGTTTTCCAAGTGAAGAAATGAGGCACAGGTAGATATACTCACTTATCTAAGATCTCATAGTCAGTTAAGTGACAGAGCTGGGATTCAAACCCATGTCCACCTGACCCCAGAGCCCTTGATCTTAACCCCTATTCTAAATTCCTTCTCAGTTCACTCCAAAGGTGAAAAGTAGAACTTAGAAGTTTGTGAACTACAACACATGAAGTAAGAATTATCAACTCCTAAAACCTGTGGTCCGCTGTGCAACTTCCCATACATCCTTACCTCTTCTGTGCTTTTTAAAGTTAAGAAACTCATATCAACTTTCTACCTGTTATTTTCACATTTCACATCTGTCCTATGTCATATTTTCCTTGGTTACAATCTCTCTTTCCCATTTGGTCTTTGGTCCTCTGACACAGATTACACAAAGCAGAAGTAATACGGCAGGCAAATATCAAGGAAGCTCTGTACTACCCACTCTGCTTGCTTCTGAATATTTTCCCCACTGCAATGGAGGTGCTTAGCAAATTCTTCCAACACACATCACCTTCCATGATCAAGAGGGCATTTTCTCCACCCATCTTGATATATTTCCTAGGAATTCCATGCAGGTTTTCATAATGGGGAAATCAGAAAGTGCTGCATTGGTAGATCTGGGCATTAGTCAAAAATAAATGCCAGACTTAAAACATGAAAATAATGAATCCCTTAAAATGTATCTGTAACAAGACATCTGACTTTGGATTGTTAGCAAAGGTAAATTTTAAAAAAGCAGACAACTGGTCTCATTGATTTTGTATAATTTAAATCAAGGTTTACACAATTTTTAATGGTCCTAAACAGTCACCAGTCCTTTGGCACCAAGTTATTTCTGGATTATCACAGAGTATATTTTCTTGACTTTAATGCTGCTTTAAGATTCAGCAATCTTGTGGGTCACTGTTAACAAGCTACTAATAAAAAACTTAACATCTTCATATAAATAGAGCTGGTTAAAGGAGAATTACCACTTTTCTCTCCCCAAGTCCTTATCTTCTAATGTCTAAAACAAAAACCACTACTGTTTACCCAACTCTTAGTATGCAGAACTATTTTATATAGATCCCAAGCATGCATCAAAAGGCTACTAATGTGCTATAAGCATAATACATTTTTAATATAACTTGTAAAGGGCAACATCAAGTAATTTAACAGAACAGGGTTTGTGTATACTTTTATATGTGTGTATATAGTATTATATATTTTAATGTAAAGTAAAATAGAACTATTATCTTACTAAATTATTCAAATTTCCTTTAATAATTTTCTTTTCCTCACTTTTCAAATTCCTTTCACAAAGTTCACTGTCTTGTCAATTAAATGGACAGTTAAAGAATATAAATTTCTTCCTAGGATCAAGTAAGGAACCCTTTCCAGGTGCAGCTTTGTTTTAAGTGATTTCTCAATTACATATATTTAGAAATTTGGCCAATTACAAATCACACATCTCCAGTCTAGCAATGAAATTCATCATTTCAACCTCATATTTTGAAAAAGGACTTATAAAAAGCAAAAGTAAACTAATCATTTTTGCTAAACCAAATCTGAGTGAAATAAATTGGATTTCATAAAATCTTAGAACTGGAGGAAATCTTAAAATATTATTCAGTTCCATTAAAAATTATGCAGAAAACTGGAGAGTCTGGAGAAAATACAGTATTTTAAAGGAAAGTGGCCTGATTAGAAATAATTAGAACAGAACACAAAGCTGGACTCAAATATTTGAATGAGGAGAGTTTTTTAAAAAGACTAACACTAGAAAGTTCTCGTTAAAATAATTAATGATAAAAATGTAAATCAAGCTGCATTTAGCTTGATTAACCCAGTAAAGTGCTTCAAAAGAGCTGTGTACCTTCCTCTTTTATTCAAAGGCTTCAGATTACCAGGTTCAGAAGGCATTCCCTTTAGGGTGAAAATTGTCTGTAGACACCCTGCTTAACTGGAAACAGGCTTGCTGCTTTGTTACAGTAAATACCCTGGAAATTTATTTATATACCCTCACAATTCTTGCTCACTGGCTCCAGGCTCTAAAAACTCAGAAGATTATTTTCCAAGCACAGAGGAGCATCAATTTTGCTGCTTTTCTCAAGGAGAAATCCTTGACTGAGAGATAAGATCATTTTCTCTTAAAGCTATTTGAGAAATCATGCTGTGTAACCTCAGTGGAGAATGCACAGCCGCCAAACTCCATGGGTTTGTTACAGATGGATAAGGACAAGACCCTGGGTTGAACCCTTATTAAAATGACATTATGGCTATAACTTTATGTGAACATGAGGTTATCAAGATTATAGTTCCCATGACATTCATTCCCAAGCATTTCAACACCATGTAGAAGTCTTCTATTTGTTTTTAAATAGTCACTCAATGTTTCTCAGATGTGAAGTGAGACTAATAACAGCACCTAACTTAAATGACCATTATGAGAATTGAATGAGATTGTACAAAATGACCTCATCAGGAAGCCTGACATATAAACAGGGCTTCCTATTATTATTTAATACCTTCTACTACCATTTAAACATGCTCAAGTCTCTTTCGGGGTGGCTTTTCCCATTTCAGGTCCTCCCTCCAACTCTCTCTGTCTCATACAATGCCCCCCCCACCCCGCTACCCACCCACTACAATCGTGCTTCTTGCCACTTTACTCAAACTGTTCCTGCCAGTCACCTCTTTTATTAATATACAGCAGTAAGCATGTCTATTAATTTATATGCAGTATATAAAAACACATTTCATATTTTATAAAACGCAGAGCTGAAATAAAAGATACACAAATATTCTAAAATCCATTAAAACCAATTTGATATATACTTTTGGTTTTAAACATAAATCTGAACACAAATTCTCCCCATTTCCTTAGACCATTACTATTAGAAAATTTAATAGGAAAAACATAAACAAACCAATGTTCTAAAAGAATCATAATCAACCTTTTAGATGCAAAATGCCTAATCTTTCAAAATAAAATTTATATTAATGAGTTGTTTGTTACTAATTTCCCAGGTATAGTTTTTGATGGATTATGACAAAATAAAAAATGTGCGTCATCTTCTTCGGATTATAAATACGAAGCAGCTTTCAGAACTTTTATTTGGAAATTTGATAATTAAAAAAATGGTTGTCAAGTAAAAATATCAGTCAATAAATACTTGCATAATTTTTTGCTTTTGAAAAATTTTAACTCAAGTGTCACACATAAAACAGGTTCTGAGGATAAGTAAATGTACTGATATTAAAATTAGCTAAAATGGAAGATAAAATGGAAGATTATATAAACTCTTCAAGAGTTTATATAAAGAAACTTTATGACAAGAGAAGCTCAGTCACGAATCTTGCCTTGACTTTCATTTTCTTGAATCCTTTCAAGTGTTCAACCCACCAAAGGCAAGAACATAGAGTTAATGCAACAGCAAAAACATTCTCACACATTGTCACCATCTTTAGGGGCAGAAGGACATTTCAAATTTTGTGACCTTTCCTGGTCAAGGAATCCTTGTGACAATGAACTGTACCACCCTCTCCAACTCTACCAGTCCCTTTCCAAAGGCTGCTGTTTAAGAAAATCTACAGTGCAGCTTCCAATAATATCATGTTGATCAGTTTATTGGGTAGGGAAGATGGATGGGCTGTGAAGGAGGAAGCCATTAAGGCCACTAGGGCTGCCAATTACAGCTGCCATCTGTGCCCTGACCCAGGACACTCAGTAAAGGGGATAAAGTGTGTTTGTGTGTGTTTGTGTGGGGTAGGGGAATGGTCAGAAATCCAGCCCAAATGCTCAATCCTTGATGCCAGGCATAGGGCTGCATCTTCCCAGAGGAAGGGGTACCTTTTCCTAACATGCACAAAGATGCATAATGGGTAGCTATGGCCTTGGGCCCATGTAACAAAGAAGAAGCCAGACAATTATCTAACTGACCTAGGGAAGAAGGAACTAAAGATTTCTACTCCGTACTAGAACTGTAATATAAATGCTTTATATGTATTATATGATTTCCTTTAATATCTTCCTCTCTATAATAAGGGGCATGACCACTACCCATTATATAGATGAGAAAAACGGCAGATTTAAGTAAACTGCCAAATAGGAGACAGAAAAAAAATTTATACTCAGGTTTATCTTCTGTGAAAAAGGTGGAAATGTGTTAAATAACATGTACCAGCCCTAAGAAAGATGCTTTGAGCTTTATAAGTTGCTACCTTCCAGTTATTCTCAAGGTAGAACAAACATCCACTTTAAGAGGTGAGTTAAGAACACCACAGCTTGGCTTCCCATCCAAACCACAAAAGGAAGAGGGAGGAAACTTCAACTCTAAGAGACACAAGAAAGCGGCACAATAAAACACAAGCATGTCAAAGTTAACCAAACTAGGAATTTGAGATATTCACTTCAGAACTGAAACTTTAAAATCTGCTGGCTTTCGGCAGGTTATTTGAAATAAGATAAGTTTCCCTTATGAAAGTGGATAGAAAATAACCATCATCCATGCTCCAGTTTCCTTAAAAGAATAACTACTATTTTCCACAGAAAGTTTTATCAATGCACGAGCATTACTTGGTGTGCTCTAATTACAGCATTTCACTCACCTGAGGCTGAATTCATCATGTTCTGCTGCACTGGTGGACTGGTAGGGGATGTAACGTTCATCTGGGAGAGCATGGCCTTCCTGGGGTCCTGCCATGTTGTTGTTTGATCTATGTGACTGAGACAAAACATCCACTGCATTAGACAACAAATACGAGGCCCTAAAAACAACAACCTCACTTATCAACATAGGGTAGCTCTATGAAGCAGTAGGCAAAGGATTCTAAATTAGCTCTGTAAAAGCATACAGTCTTGTCACCTCACTGCTCTCACTCTTCCTCTGCAACCTTCTGTCATCCTTATATCTCTGAACTTTCCCCTCTTAGATCTTGCAAGTGCAAAATTTGAAAAAGTTATGTCTGGAGTTTTAAGTGAAGGGAAACCATTTTCACCTAGCAGACAATTATTATCTGCTTCTAATTTAAAGATAAAATGTGATTTATAAATTAATCATCTATAACAGTAGTCATATGAGCAAAACCCAAAATTCATAAGGGAATCACCCACTTTTTTCCTCCTAGAGCTATAAATGCCAATTAACATATAATTTTAAGACCTAAAACCCTTTACACTGAACAAATAAAACATGAAAAGATGAAGTCTTATTATAGTACATATTCCAAAGCCAAAACAGAATTACAAACTTGATTGTTTCCTGTGACTGCTGAAGGCCTTTGTTATTTGCTAAACAAAACATTTAAACAGTTTCTACATACTGTTAACGTACTGCAAAATATCTTACACACATGCATATAGATGTCTTCATCTATAAAAATGGGGAAGAAAACAGCTAAAAATTATATGAAATATGTGACTACAAGGCATCTTGCACAGTATTTGGCATATGAGCATTCAAAAAATATAGTTTTCTTCCTCCAGCAAAGAGTAATTGTTTCGCTGAAACAAAAACTAAAAATATTATACCCATGAAACCACCTGAAAATTTATCTTGAAGAAATAGCCAGGGAAGTATTCAAAGATTTATGCAAAGTTCTCTTCTGTATAATTAATAAAAGCAAAAATCTAAAAGTAGATAACAACATCTAACCAGAGGGACTAATTAAATCTTGTTACATATAACGTACTATATTGCAGCTATTGAAAATATTTTAGAATAATATTTAATAGCATAGAAAATATTCATAATACAGCTTTTAAAAGTAGATTGTAAAACAATTGAGGCTAATTGTTTAAACGTGTGTGTACTGAAAACACATGGGAAGGATAGACATCAAAATGTTTTAAGTGTTTAGATGGCAAAATTACAGAACTGTTTAATAATAGGAAAACCTAGAAAGACAATCATGAACTCATTATCTTTGAAATGGGGGAGGGAGGGCATTAGAAATAAGTTATTAAAAAAAAACCCTCAAGGGCTTCCCTGGTGGCGCAGTGGTTGAGAGTCCGCCTGCCGATGCAGGAGACGCGGGTTCGTGCCCCGGTCTGGGAAGATCCCACATGCCGCAGAGCGGCTGGGCCCGTTGAGCCATGGCCGCTGACCTGCGCGTCCGGAGCCTGTGCTCCGCAATGGGAGAGGCCACAACAGTGAGAGGCCCACATACCGCAAAAAAAAACCCCACAAAACCCTCAAATCATTTTCTCTATGGCTGTTTAAATTTCAAATCTGATTTCTCTCTTCCTGACTCATCCCATGATAAATACCCATGTAAATAGTAAAGGAAATGACAGCCTGTCGTTAATTTTCCTGAAATGGAACCAGAATGCTCTCTCATCAATAATGTTACCATATCAATAACACAGTAAGAAAGGATCTTAGACTCTGGCTAGAATGGACCTTAAATATTATCTACTAGAGATGGGAGAATTCTTTTTCCTAAGCAAGCAGAAAGAAGATGAAAACAGGGGGGTAAAAAATGTGGAAGATTTGTACACTTGGGAATGACAATTGAAGGCTATCACAGACCAACTAAAAATGCTAAGAGAGAATATTTATTTAGTAGAGTATATAGTCTCTCAAATATCACCTTATCAGCACTTCTTTACCAGTCATATATGCTTTTTAGCAGTTGCACTAGCACTGCTCAGGTCTAGACAATACAGGCAAAACCTTGTACAAGTGTATATGTAAACACCTCATTCTAAAAGATCACATCCTTATCAAGCTCAGTTAAGAGTTTATTCCTTTTCCATCCTCCATGTGAGCCACTGAACAAATTAAACCCTAAAATGTTTCCTATTCAGTGCTTCTCATGCTTACAGATATAAAGCAATACACGATAATTAATACAGTCATACTGAAGGAAAGAAACTTGAAACCTGTAAGACAACCAAAATTTAGGGAAATGTTTCTGTTTCTCACTGCCTGTTACAATGTTAAGAAACCAGGAAAAATGGCCAGTGATTCATTATTATTGGCTCTTAAATATGAATGAAATTGTGTGCCACCTGCCTACTCCTTGTCTCCAGTACTTCTTTTTTTTTTTTTTCCGGTACGCGGGCCTCTCACTGTCGTGGCCTCTCCCGTTGCAGAGCACAGGCTCCGGACGCGCAGGCTCAGCGGCCACGGCTCACGGGCCCAGCCGCTCTGCGGCATGTGGGATCTTCCCAGACCGGGGCACGAACCCATGTCCCCTGCATCGGCAGGCGGACTCTCAACCACTGCGCCACCAGGTAAGCCCTCCAGTACTTCTTAAAATCTGTTACCTTTATGAGGGGTAAAAGAGAAGAGAGAAGCAAGTTCTGGATTCTGACTGTTGAAGGTTTTCTAAATATCTAAAAGGTTTCTCTGAAAACTAACCAATTATGTAAATCATATTAATCCATTTATAACTAGCTTGCAGTCCACTTGAGGGTTTAGGACCCTATTCTGATGACTAAATGACCATATTCCAATAACAAGCACATGAATCTTCCCAAATAGTGGAGCCAATCTGTAAGTCTGTTCTTAAGGCGTCTTTCTCCTTTAAATAAATTAGTGTTTTGAATATAATGCAGAGAATGTATAGTTTTACTGCTCTCATAAAAGTGATTATTTTGCTGAAATACTACTAAGTGTACAAATGCTAAAATTTCTCCTCCTGAAAAGGCTTCTGTTGAACCTCAGTAAGATAGTTTAGAGCCCTATAAAGCTACCCTATGTTACTTCAGCTAATGTCTCACTTACTCAAAAAAGATCTACATTTTTTTAAGGAATAAATATGCCATTATTTAAACTGTCCCAACTCTAAAAGCATGCAACCATCTAGATGCTAAAGGGAATGTGAAATAAAATTAGCTTTAGAGTTTTTGTCTTCACTTTTTCTATAAGATTAAATCATGAATACTGTTTTATCCTAAAAAGTCAATTTGCAGAAGTATACCCCAAAATATCCAGTCTTCCTTATCATAAGAATGAAAATCTTTATAAAAACATTTCATAGGACAAAGAACTATTTTTGCTTAGACAAAATAAATAGTTTGCTAGGCCTACTCTTCCCCCAGATATTTGCACGGGACCTTCCCTCATCTCCTGGTCTTTGCTCAAATGTCTTACTCTTAGTGAGGCCTTCCGTAGCCATATCATCTAAAATCCACCCTATTTAAACTTCTACTCCCTCTTCTTTGCTTTATTTTTGTTTGATAATCCTTTATCATTATCTGACACATAATTTACTTATTTTGTTTGTCTATTTCCTCAAACTAACAAGCTCCAGAGAAAAAGGGACTTTTATCCATTTTATTAACTACTGTATCTTCAATGATTAATAAAGTGCTTGATAAATATTTGTCAATGAATTAATGAAAAGAAAGCTGTTTTCTTTTTGCCCTAAGAACATCAAACTTTCTCCCAAAGTCCTTGTCGCCTTACTGACTTTATCAATACGCACCTTCTTTTCCAAAAATGTAATTGCAGGTAAGGATTCTAGACCCACTAGAAATAGTAATAAGGAGATTATTGGTGACACTGGCAAGAGCAGCTTCAGTGGCATGATGGGGGTACAGTGCATAGGAGGTAAGAAAACAGACAGATTTAGTTGTGTACAAAACCACAAATGGATGGATATGAATTTTTGTTTTTTTCCGGAGGAAGAAACTCAACTGTTTAAATGTGAATGAAAACAGAGTAGCTGAAGATGTGCTAAAGGATCAATGAAGAGTTATAGTCATCCATTAGAGAGTGAGAAGGAACAGAATGTAGACACTGCTTCCACTGTAAGGAGGTGAGGAAGAAAGGATAGGGTAGAAGCAAATAATTTCACTGGTTGGTCAAAGTTGATCGCATTCTGGTGTGAGGACTTCTACTCTCTTATCGAGAGATATAGCATTAAGAGGATTAAGGAGGCTGGCATTATTGGTACCTCCACTATGAAAAACTGAGGGACTTGCACAAGGTCACATATCCAGTACACAACAAGACTACATCTGGTACCCAGGAATTCTGAAAACAATTTCTGTACTAGACATACACATGAAAAGGACAATATTCAAAAATGTGAATTCTTTGTAATATACATTGAATAACAAATAATTGCATAAATACTAAAGAGGGAGTATAATAAAAAGGCATGGTATTGAAGATTCAATAAAAGAATTTACAAAATTTACAAAATATTACAAAACAGAGTTTCTATTACTACTAGAATATAAGCTCCTTGAAGAAGGTGTACCTGGGAGAGTGCCTGGTACATAGTAGGGCTCAATAAATAGTAAACGCAATGAATATTAGAGCAGTGTGCATTATTTAAGAATGTAGGTGATTAAGAGTTCACATAAATGCTAATCAGAGAATGGGCTGAAAAGAATTTTCACTTAAACTACAGATTCTAAAAAAGGTCAAATTATAAATAACAGAATCAAAATATACAAACCAAGGAGATAAAATTAAGCAAAACTCATAAACAGTATTTTCAGAGTTAAAAATATGAGTGGTTATATATAACATAGAAAATAATTTAAAATTTAGTTTATCTTGTTCCTAAGAATAGTCTAGCTGCTGAACTTACTACAGGAAAATAGATAAGTGTGAAATTCTCCAGCCCCTTCAAGATATGTAAATAAATTATTCTTTCCTATTACTTTGGAAAAGAAAAGGTGATTGGATTTATGACCAAGATAAACCCTATGATCTTACTCTGGAGCAGCTAAGACTGGGAAACAATGAACCTTTCAAAGTTTAGACTGATGAAACATAAGCAGCTGTACTTTGACCAAGGTCCACGTCCAGCAGCAGTCTCTCCTGCGTATACAGAGCCACCTCTCCTGTTGGCTTTTGTCTTTTACTTTATACTACAGAATCTGGCCTTACGTATTAGATGACTTAGCAGAATCCATGTAGAACCAAAAAAGGGGCAAAAATCTAAAGTGAATCATTAGTAAACTGACGTTTTGCATAATCCCACAAAAGTTAATTGAGGCTACAGTATATAGAAATATTTGAAGCGCTTTATATCCTCCTGTGAGATGTGAACCTTATGAAACTCAAACGTGGGCAGGGAATATAAGGAATTCTGATCTTATAAAGAATAACAATATTACTGTCACATCTTCAAATTATGGGGAAATCCATAAGATCATGAAATGCTACCTGAAGAAGCTACAATGGGGAGACCCAAAGATCTCATCTCTCCAGGACCGATGTTCAACAGGAAGATGATACCATGCTATTGTTTCATGAGTCTCTCACAGAGATTGAACAAAATAATCACTTACTACAATTTATTTTTATTTTTTAAAAATTTATTTATTTGTTTTTGGCCACGCTGGGTCTTCACTGCTGTGCGTGGGCTTTCTCTAGTTGCAGCGAACAGGGGCTACTCTTCGTTGCGGTGCGCAGGCTTCTCATTGCGGTGCCTTCTCTTGTTATGGAGCACGGGCTCTAGGCGCTCAGGCTTCAGTAGTCGTGGCTCGCGGGCTCTAGAGAACAGGCTCAGCAGTTGTGGCGCACGGGCTTAGTTGCTCCGTGGCATGTGGGATCTTCCCCGACCAGGGCTCGAACCTGTGTCCCCTTCATTGGCAGGAGGACTCTTAACCACTGCGCCACCAGGGAAGTCCCTTCCTACAATTTGTTAAGATTAAGTGATATGCCCAAGAGCAGCGGAATAGTATGCAGCAGAAATGGGATTTAAACTCAGGAATGAGAACTGATGCAAAAATCTGCACTCTTTGTACTATATCAGACTTCCTTTTGCTGTGAGAGTATTTTGGATGTTGTTTAGATTTCTTAAGACTAACCTCTACATCACTACTTACCTGCCTCTAATCCCTACAATAATGAAGTACAAGGAGACAAAAATCTCTGCAACAACACTCAGTAGACCAAACACCCAGTCACACATAGCCAGGATTAAAATAAATGTTTTTTACCTTCTGGCTCAGTGTTCTTTTCACTTTACCTTATTGGTCTCTAAAGAGGAAAAGATTTTCTAAAATGATAATCTGCCATTTGCAGAATAAAATTTTTTCAGGGAATGTAATTCAAAAAGAGAATCAGAATCCTTTTAAATGCTTCCTTGTTTAATTCGCCAACTATTAAGACTATTCCAAGACCAGCAAATGAGCTCTACCATCAGAACAGAAAGTTGCCTTTATTATAAAAATGCACAATCATTAGAGGTGTTAATGATCAGTTACCTGATGGCACTCGTAAAGAGACAAATTGGTTATGGGGATATTATGCCTACCATTTCTACTCACTTAAATTGGTGGACTGCAGCTCTAAAGTTACACTGGTTTTTCTCCTTCCTACTTTGTTTCTTACTTTAGAAACAAGATTATTGGCACCGGTATAAATTAATATACAGATATGATAATCTGCAAGTTGCTTCCCTATCTAGGCATTGTCTTCCTGTTATAATGTAGTGTCTAATCTCCTAAGAAAGTAATTCCTCAGAATCTAATAAAAGTAACTCTCCCTACTATTAACTTCAACAGATATTGTCACAATGGCACATAAACATTTTAAGAAAGGAGTGAACCCACTTTGGAAGTGGGTCATGGAGAGATGGCTTAGATAATGTATTACTAAAAAAAAAAAAAAAATCCTTTATGCAAATCAAGTGTTATCAACGCTATAATCAACAGCTATGTAAGCTTAATATGAGTATCTGATTCTTTTGAAATATCTGCTACATTTCTTAAGACTACTGTTCTTCCTCAGGTAATCTTTTCCCCAGCTGGCCCATAAAACACCTAATTTCTACCTTACCTTTTCAAGACCCAGATCCCTCCTTTCAGAAGTCTTTGGAATAGTAAGAAAGCAGACATAGATTCAAATCCCAGTCTCAAATTTGCCAACGATAAACTGGGTTGTACAGGCAGGTCGTTTAGACAAATGGTTTCATCTTCGTTAAAATAAGACTGATTTATTTACTTACTTCCCAGGGTTTTGAGAATTAAATTCAATAGCATACACAAAAGCAACTAGTACTGTGGCTCCCAGTACACAAAAGGCTCTCAAATATTTCTCCAGACTTCATTCCTGTGCTAGTCCAATAGTATTTAAAATAGGAAAAACTTCATGGTAGACAGGTTAAGTCAAGAACATGTTTAAGAATGAGATGACTTCAGTTAAGTGAGAATGACAGGTCTGGGGCTTTAAGAGCTCTGAAAAAGAGTCTGGTTTCCCCTGATAGACGATGAAGAGATGCAGTAGACACTATAGGTTTCAGGGTAGGAAACAATGTTTCCAGACCATTAGTTCAACTTGCACAAGGCCATCAGCTTAGAATAAGAAGGAACCATGCAGGTACGACCATACTGGCTCCCAGGAAAAGAGCAGCAAAATAATTTGGGAGTAAAAGAATAATCTCATTCATATAACCAAATGTCTTAAAATATTCATTGTGAAAAATCACTCCATACAAATTTTTTTTTTTTATTTAAGCCATAAAATGGTCAACTCTATCCACCTAAACCAAGGCAAAGAAAAAGCTACACTTCTTATGAACCAGGCAAAGCACATCCCAACAAATGCTAAGGTGCTCTTCAAATTCTTTGTTGTATGTTTCATCTATCAAATACTAAATGCATAACCCTTACTTAAGGGATACAGAGCAACGTAATGGGAAATGAGTTTTGTAGTGATAGAAACTACTGATGACTATCTCTACCCTCAAAATTTAGGATAACCTTATGCTACTCATTAGTGAACGTATTAGAGAATTAAAGTAATGTAGTTTTAGTAAAATAATTTTAGTGATTAACATTGATACTGACAAAGTTTACACACCTCAAGGAATGGATAACTAACAATTTCCCTTACATCCCTACTCCTTAAAGAGTGTGGGCCTTGAGCCAGCAGAACTGACAAAACCTGTGAGGAAGCCTGTTAAAAATGTCAGGGTCTCCTCAGGCTCCACCCAACACACTGATTAAGAATCTGTAGCTTAACAAGATCCATAGGAGAGCTGTATGCACATTAAAAGTTTGAGAAACACTGCCTTAGACACTACTTGATCACCTATGCTGTGTTTTAAGTATGACTAATGCCTGGAGGGTAAATATTCTGTATATGTATATGAAGAACTACATGGTGTAGATATTACAGTTAAAGCAAAACCAATAACCTGTGGTAAAAATTCAAAGTTTAATTTGCATCATTACTGCAGAAGGGTACACTGAAATCTACTAGCCACTGACTGTAGCACTGTAAGTGTATTCATTTACATCACAAGGAAACAGCATTCTCACTGTTACATCACTGGTGATAGTTCTCTACTCTTTCATGCCTACTCTGAATTTAAAACAAAACAAAAAGCACTGCAGCTTTTCAAAAACTGATTTGGTGTTGTACTGATAATTTTTATTTAAAGCAACAGTTCTCAATTTAGAAACTGGGGGAAGGGCATTTTTCGTTATCACAGTCTTACAAATATACAATGGGGAGAGGGTACTGGATGCTAGGTTTCCTGCAATGCAGTAGATGGTCTTCCACAACTTTGAATGTCATGCCACACATTCTAAAAAGCCAAATTTTACACAGAACTCCATTTTATACATAGACAAAGTATGTTTTGCACAATTTTAGTTACATACCAAATTTTTCTGGAAGGCAATCAATTACACTTAGTTCTGTTTGGAAATCTGTTAACAGTATATACTTTTTGGATAACCACATTATCACAGCAATGCCCTCTTGGTATTTTAGTTACCAACTCAACACACTTGATCTTTATTCAAAACTGTCATGTTCATGGCAATTTTAGGTACAGATGCAGGCACTTGACTACTTTATTATAGCTTCAAATACAGAATACCCAAAGCATTTATAAATTAATATACATGTTATTTTTATCATAAATTACTTTATTTCTCCTCCATATTGCATAATTCTGATATAATGTTGACTTTTAAAAATTATGTATGTAGTTAAATTGTTACATATGAATTTCATTTTAGGATACTTTCCCAAATATTTATTACTAAAAGAGGCTGATGAGACTGACAGGGATAAGAGCCACTGCATTAAGAGACCATTAAACTATCAATATAAATAGAGAGCATTTTTATATCATAAGTCTAAGATGTCTTTCCCATCAGATCATGAATTTCTGGAGGGTAAACGATCTCAGCCTCCCTTTCTACATTTCATACATGAACACAGTGCTTTGCATAAGTGCTCAATAACCTGTCTGATGAATTGAAAGCTTATTCTACCGGGTTATTCTTTAACCACCAAGGAATACTGTGACCTAAATCCTAAATGGAGTCAATATGTATGGTTTATTCCCTTTTCATAATCCACTTTTGAAAATGTTTTTCTTCTAAACTGTAAAACCTACTTTTCACAAAATCCCAACAATGTAGTCCTAAATTGGTTGTACTTCACAGTTACCTAACAAATTGGTTCTTTCCAACTCTGCCAAGATTCTGTGACATCAGATGGCACAAACTGGTCATAAGAATTTAACATAATTTACAAACTAAACCAACAGAAACTTTAAAAAATTACATCTGACAAATGTTTAATCCCTAACACACCTTTCAGACCTTGTGTTGAAATAGGGGAAAACCAAAATTAAAAAAATTTTTTTTGGCAATAGTGACTTGCTTAGATAGATCCTTTGACAAAATGCGTCTTTGTGAACTTATCTTTTGCTGCTTGGGCCTGTAATTGTGGGAACTGTGAGAAGTTCCTAATTCTTCCCAATAAAGCTAAACAAAGATGAAATGATAGAAGTGTGCCCTGTTTTTATGCTTATAGAAAACTGGGCAACCAAATCACCACCATTCCTCAAGGTGAGAACCTTTGTACTGAAGTATATGTAAGACCACAAAACCTAAGAATCTAATGAGAAGCCAAGTGACCAAACTAAAGAATTCTTTTTATCAAGCAAAGCTGACTTTTAGGAAACAACAAAAAATAAGAATAAAACCGGATAACCAGGAATAACACAAAATAGATATGAAAAATGTTTTCATTTAAAAACTTCTGTTACTGCTGTCATGCCCTCTAAATACTATGATGGCAGGACTGGTTCTAAAATTTAGAAGCATGGGCAGTCAGCCCAGATTTATTGCTCACTTATCAAGCCCATGTTTGTTGTGCAAGTGTTATTTATAGAGTCACATGCTAGAGGCTGTTCCCAAGCTAGCCAAACCTACACGCTTAATTGACCCTAGGAACAATGATACATTATTCAAGCTAATCCTTCTATGAGCTACAGTTCCTAAGCCACAACCATATGCTTTTTATATTTGTATATGTCTACCATGAACTATTTTTAGAACCCTCAAAAGTTAAGAGATATACACATACTATAATTTCTTGATAAGGATGAGAAAACTTACACACTTTGCTTCTATGACAACAGTTTTTACAATTACTGGAAACCAATATCTTATATTGAACTGTAAATAACTGGACTATCACTAAAGGCTTAAAGATGGGTTAAAATTATGAACAAGTGTAGGCAGAAACACATAAAAGCAAACGTGACAATTGATTATACTCTGCTCTACAAATTGTATAACCACACTGCAATCTGACCCTATAGCCTCAGGTTGAATAAAATTAGTATTTGCTCACAAGTATGAAATCAATTTAAACACAAACTTAACCATGTTGCCATATAAGAGTGACATGCTTATATACATCTCCCCTTGGAAATTATTCCCTAAGGAAGGGATAGGATGGAGCAGTTATGAGAATAATGCCAAAGCTACAGTGGAGGCTTCTTAAAACACACACAGTTCTTTCAATCTTGATCCCACATGGCTTTTATCTGTAGTTACGTTCAGCAACATTCTTTCAATAATGACTGAGAACATTCTCCCCAAAAGTTCAAAAAAAAGTGTTCGTCCTTATTTCATGTTATAGAAAATGACAGATGTCATCACAGTATGAATTGAGGCTCATAATTTTGTTAATAGAACAAAGACCAGAATTCAAGTCTCTTGATTCTCAATTATAAGGTCTACCTAGATTCTTTCATAAGAGTCATCTTAAAAAAAGAAAGGAAAAAAGAAATGGCTGAATGGCAGAACTATGACCAAAAATTAAAAACAAAACAAAACAAAACGCTAAGAAATATTAAGACACAGAAAATCTATAAACATTATTCAAAATACAGTCCTGAAACCACTTGCATCACAATTACCTGGAAGACTTATTAGCTCCTCAGTATTTTTAAGCACAATAAGATTGGAGAATAATTTATCTAACATCTTTACATATTCTTTCATTATCTGAGATCCTTACATACAATAAGACATTTATTTACCATAAGAACTAGATGAGGAATACAATCTCTTCTAAAGATGGTTGATAATTTTCTCACATTCCACTGTTATCCTTAAAGTGATATTCCTCAGCAAATACTGTTTCAAATGAAACTATATGTCAGATGTCAAAAAGAAGTAACTTTCTTATACATGTTAAAGACCTTGGCAGTATCATCCTTTCATTTTATAATTGTCAGTCTAGGGGTAAAAAAAAAAACAAAACAAAACCCTGTGAAGGTAAGGAAACAAATCTGTTGAGTACCAACTCTCACCTCATCTACCACGACATGACTTAGGCCTGAGGCCCTCAACCAGGGACCAAGGAAGACAGGTTTAGGCAGTCAAACAAAGCTATAATCAGCCTTCTGCATCTCATCAGACGCAGTTGGCTTCCAAATAAGGATCTGTTCAGTCTGTTGGCTCATGTGTCTACCGTGAGGAAATCACATTAAGTTACAAAGCTGGAACCATATTCATTGCATATTTATGGCTACATTCAAATTTTCAACTGTTATCAACAGAACAGGGTTTCAGCCACCCAAAACATTAACACAGGATGAGTCTAACAGCCTAGGAAACATTTCCCAAGTGGTAAATCACCAGGAAAGCAGTTAACAATATCCACAATAAACACTTTTAAGCAAAGTAGGCAAATGGCACGACTTTTAACATAAACCCCAGGACCTCCTACCACCACCATTTTGATGGAAATGATACAATGAAAGAATCTTATATATATATTTTATTCTTATATATGTATTTTCTTTTAATCACAAATTGCTTTAAACAATAGTGGATAACACTGTAGAATGTCTTCAATCATCTAAAAACAATCTTACTGAAATTAGCAAAATAACTTGGGGAAGGACCCCAAAATCTAAAGCAGTTAAATTTATATACTCTACACCCCATTTTCAGAATGAATACATATAATGCACGTTGAACAATGAGAGGTGGTTTCTATACAAATAAATAGTAAGCATAGAGTCTTAGTCTTAACTGCATTTCATTAAATGTTATATAAAACCTTTTAATTTCATGTCTTGTTATTTAATTGCAAGATGTCATTTTAGGGCATGCTGGTTGCTCAGATAACTGAAATTTTAGTAATGCCTTCAGGGGTTCCACAAGGGGTTTCTCAGAACAGAAAGCAGGACACTGGTGGAAAAGTGCTACATTTATTATTTAACTTGAGACTTAAGGTACCCAATCTCAGTCAAGTCATTCAACTTTTCTGGACCTCACCTTCAGTAGCTGTGATATATGACAGGCCTCCATTTAATAAGAACCAATACTTCACTTTTTGAACACCTACTGTACAAAAACCAAGCATTTTATCCATATGACCATTTTCAAAGTAAATAAATATCTGATGGCAAACTTGGAAAAATTATCTTGAATGGAGTGATAGAACCACTTAGCTACATTAAGGTTACTGGTAAAACTAATAATAAATAAATGAATAAATTTTACGTGAAGGACTTTTGCAGGTACTAATAAGGTGGTTTGCCAGGCCTGTGTATTTTAAATGTGGCAAAAGGGAAGTAGGACTCTTTCATTCACAGCCAAGTAGACACCCAACCTTTCTTGCATCCAGTAAATTCTCTTTATATGGTCATGCCATGCTGCTAATTTTTTTTTTTTAATTAAAGAAAATAAATGCTAGACAGTCATCCAACCCAGGTTTACCTTATTAGGTAGAGCTGACTTACATAGAATACTCAGTAGTCTATCTATACTAAATTTATAAATACAGATTAAATGTCTCCTTTCTGTCTCCTCTGGGCTTACTAAAAGAAGAAAAAAAACCCCACTTTATAAATTGCCTAGTTCACCAGAATCAGAACATTTTTGCTCAAGCTGAAAACTGGGATTCAACTTGGTTTTTCTAAGTTGCAACTGAAATGTGATCCTGTCAGTGCAAATACAGTTTTCTTCTTTGAACCTTCCAAGTTAAATGACTATGAAATTCAATTATACTATGAAATATATTAATACCTTTTTGAAGCCAATTTTTATGGATATTTGTAGAAAATGTTTCAGTCATAGTCATTAAAAGGAAATTAACAAAAAGGTTATACTGTAAACACTAAGTAACATGGTCACTTAGGGACTGTCTCAATCTGAGCCATGCCCGTAGGTCGAATCCTCACTTTCATGAAACATGCCCAAAGAGTAGTTTCTTAGGTATCTAGTTTTTAGGTATTTTTTGTTTGTTTGTTTTGTTCTTTTCTTTGAGAGTTCCTATGTACTCCCTCTACTCTGATTAAGATGAGAAATGCCCACCAGCTTACTGAGAAAAAATCCAAGGTCTAGGAATCTAAAAAGTTAATGAAGAGACTACTTACTAGATTAGGAGTTTTACTGAAATTCTCCTTCAATAACTAAAATGATTAATAACTGAAAAAGGGTCCCCAAAGCAGGAACTTAATTTGGTTATCTGTGGAACTCATTTTGTTAAACTTCTAATTCACATATAATGGACATATAGAAAATAACTGATTCTTTAACACAATATCAGAACATACTATTGGATTTTACAGTAAGACTGAAATACCTAAAGTATAAAATAAAGGTTTCTTTGTATCTTAAAAACAAAAACAAAAAAACTCCACCTCTATACAAGAGTTTTCATAAAACATTTTGTCCACTACAAGTTTGGGAAGGAGCAACAGTTGAGTGGTAGAATGGGCTATAATGTCTGCATATTATGAATCACTTATATCTGTGAAATTGTGGAAAGTTTTTGTCACTATTGCTTAAGACTGACAAAACGGAGCTGTTGGACAAAGACAAACTATTTAAATGGTTTAAAGGATGGAACAGACTAGGCCTATTTGGAATGCTTCAGTCTATAAAGATGAAGTCCAAGTGGAGATATGATTAAAATCACAAATGGAAAGGAAAATTCCAAAGTTCTCAAAATATGAAAAACACTTCACACCTAAAGGAAAATTTCAGCCACCAATCACTATTTCATGCCTCCATGCCTTTGTTCATATAGTACCTTGGCCTTCAATTCCTTTTTCTCCCCCACTCCTCTCTTGTCAAAGGCCTTTGAGCTGGCTCAAATGTCAGCTCCTAGGAAGGTTTCCCTGGGCTCTCTCTGCCTCCACTCGACCCCTTAACAGGTCTAACTGCCCCCTCCTGCCTTCATGGAAATTTCTTTAGAATTACTACTATACTGATCAGAGGGGTTATTATGCGTACATGTTCTTCAATCTCCACTGTAATATACATTCATAAATGTTTTAAGGAACAAAAGAGGACATACATGGAATTTTGTACATTTATGAAGCCCTATGAAGTGTGAGGCATTATTTTTTTTGAAAAAGTACTAAACCACCATAACAAATATTATATTAAGGCAGAGAAAACATCTAAGAGTCTAAGAGTTTAGTTTCATTAGCATTAGGCCAAACTCTCATTCTATGAACATTTCAGATGCATAAATTGAAGTGGAAACACACCTGTATCAAGAGTTTTTATGTGATCAACCAAGTGGCATCAGCCAGAAGACCCAGTACTTGTCTAGAAGAGTTCCTCAAGATCTCAGAATTACTTAATCCAACAGACTCATATTACAGATGAGGAAAATGGCAAACAAAAGAAAAGAAGAGAAGAGAAAAGGAGAGAAAAAGGAAAAGAAAGAAATGCTGCTAGCTCAAGCAATCTTCAAAACCATGTAAAAGCCTTGCAAAAACCATCAACATTAGGCAGCATAAAAGATCCCAAATCTGCACAGCAAAAGACACTAGCAACAAAATGAAAAGACACCTATGGAATGGGAAAAAATATTTGCAAACCATATATATCTGATAAGGGGTTACTGTCCAAAATATAAAACTCAATAGCAAAAAACACCTACATAATCTAAATAAAAATGGGCAAAGGACCTTAATAGACATTTGTCCAAAGAAGATATACAAAGGTACATGAAAAGATGCTCAGCATCGTTAAACATTAGGGAAATGCAAATCAAAACCATGATGAGATATCACCTCATGCCTGTGAGAATGGCAAGCATTAAAAAGACAAGAGAATGCTGGAGAGGATATGGAGAAAAGGGAACCCTTGTGCACTGCTGGTGGGATTGTAAATTGATACAGACACTATGGAGAACACTATGGAGGTTCCTCAAAATATTAAAAGTAGAACTACCATATGATCAGGCAATTCTACTTCTGGGTATTTATCCAAAGAAAGCAAAAACGCTAACTCAGAAAGATATATGTACTCCCATATTTATAGCAGCATTATTTATAATAACCAAAATATGGAAACAACCTAAGTGTCCACTGATGGGTGAACAAATAAAGAAGGTGTGGTGTGTGTGTGTGAAAGGATATCCTGCCATTTGCAACAACATGGATGAACCCTAAGAACATAATGCTAAGTGAAATAAGTCAGACAGAGAAAAACAAATATTGTTATGATCTCACTTATATGTGGAATCTTAAGGGAAAAAAGTCACAGAAAATTACATCAGCTTGTGGTTATCAGAGGTGGGGGGGGAGAATTGGATGAAGTTGGTCAAAAGGTACAAACTTGCAGTTATAAGATAAGTACTAGGGACGTAATGTACAACATGGTGACAGTTAACACTACTGGATGACACATATGAATGTTAAGAGAGTAAATTCTGAGAGTTCTCATCATAAGGAAAAAAATTTTTCTTTTTCTTTTCGTATCTATATAAGATGATGGACGTTAAGTAAACTTATTGTGGTAATTATTTCACAATATATACAAGTCAAATCATTATGCTGACACCTTAAACCTACACAGTGCTGCATGTCAATTATATCTCAATAAAACCGGGGAGGAAAATCCCAAATCTTTTGTTCTTTCAATAACCTGTTTAGGTCTGCTCTGTCTCATAAAACCTTCTTAACTACTTCAGCTCTTAATGATATTTTATTTTCCAAAATTGTTACAGTAGTTATAGCGTGTTACTTATCATCCAATCATTTAAACATTCAACTTCTTAACACTAAGCATGGTAGTAGGTGCAGGGTAAACATAGATGAATAGAAATGTTTCATGGTTCTGAGGGATTCTATGTCTACTATAGGTTGTGTGTTTGGTATGTTTTAACTCACCAACCAGATGATGTTTAAAATGTTTACAATTGTTTGCTTATTGTTCATAAACAAAACATTTATTTTCCTTTCTTGTACACTACATCAAGGCAGAGAATAACAAACTCAAGTTACTGATTGGGAGGAAAGAAATCCAGAATATTCATTTTACACACACACACACACACACACACACACACACACACACACACACACACACACACACACACACACACACACACACACACACACACACCAAGATTGGCTGCTAAAATTTCCTTTTAATTACCCAAAGACAGCACAACTTGCTTCTACTAATTGAAGCAAACCCTGACTTATATTCAGATCATTCAGTTATGTTCTAGGCATAACTAGAATCTTTTGAATCACTAAATTGGTGATTAAGTCAATACAAATAAAAGAACTGCTGAAATCAAAGGGCAAACTTACATAGAACAGGACAATGTTAGAACTAAAAGGAAACTTGAGGACCATCTGACCAATTTTTTTTTTTTTTTTCAGTACGTGGGCCTCTCACTGTTGTGGCCTCTCCCGTTGCGGAGCACAGGCTACGGACACACAGGCTCAGCGGCCATGGCTCATGGGCCCAGCCGCTCCGCGGCATGTGGGATCTTCCCGGACCGGGGCACGAACCCATGTCCCCTGCATCGGCAGGCGGACTCTCAACCACTGCACCACCAGGGAAGCCCCATCTGACCAATTTGTTTAATTTTATAGATGAGGAAATGGACAGATAAGAGAGTCATTTAACTCAATGCGTGCAATGGCACTATTACACAGATTTTCTAACTCACAGAGTTAGTATAGTTTCCTTTCTAACTCACAGAGTAGTATAGTTTCCTTTGGCAACACCCAGACTGATCTCTTAAATCAAGGAGCTTGGCCTAGAGAGGCCAGAGTGGAAAGGTACATGGGCACTGCCTTACCTGTCCAACAACTGCTAACATCCAGGTCACTGGCAGAAGCATCTACAACTGCTTTGGTGCCTATGACTCAGAAGATGAAAAACAATTCAGGACAAAGCCATTTCATCAGCATCTTATGAGTTCTTCATTAGCCAGGTGCTTACTGAAGACTGAATACTACCAGATTGAGTATAATACACTTCCCTTATCCAGGTCAGTGATAAAGAAGAAAGCGTACCCTAAAAGTTACTTCACAGGTAAGTGCAAGGCCCTCTTTATTTGGACTCTCAGTTTTGGGTATTAATTTACTATTAACTACTATTTATAATCCCCTACCTTAAATTACAGGGAAAATGTCTGGAAGTTACACTAAGGCCTCTTCTGTTTACTCCTGGACACACAGCTGTCTGGCCTCCAGGTAAGTGGGCTGTGATACACTGCTTACAGGTTGAGCACTATTCTTGATCTTCTTGTAAGTCCAATTTTCCCTCACTTTGTAAATGACAAAATTGAGACTCCTGATGGTCATTCAACCACCTGCCTGAGATCATGAGACTAAGTGGGTGGTAAAGGGAGAACTAGAATTCAAGTCTCCTGTCAAGCAACTTTTCTCTCCACAACCCCAACCCTCTCTCATACCACAAAACAAAACAAAACAAAAACAAACAAAACCTAAACCCAAGCCAAACAATACTGCCTGGACTACAGTTCATTTGAAACACCTACTGAACACTACTAAGTCAAGGTACTGCTGACATCAAATGAACAGGACATGGTCCCTGACCTGGAAAAGTCTCCTTTCAGTGGGGAAGATCCACTAAGATAAAATTTTAATAAAAAATGATAGAAAGGGAGGCTCATGGTGTTTGTGGAAAGGTTCTTGGTCCAACCTAGGGATACAGAGGACACACAGAGGAGATAACCTCTGACCTGAGTGCTGAAAAATCTATAAAACTAGCTTGTTGATGAGGCTGGAAAAGCATTCCACAAAGAGGGGGGAAACACAGGCTAAATCACATAAGTGTGGTTTTTGTCCACTTAAATAAAGAGCTGGAGTAGATTTTAGTTAAACCGCTCTGGCTGAAAAAGATTTAACATGACTCTAGCAATCAAATATGTCTCCAGACATTACTAAATGCCCCATGGGAGAGAGGGGATAAAACCTATCCTGGTTGAGAAGTACTGCTCTAGACTTAAGAATAAAGATCATGTTCTATTCAACTCTGTAGTACCTCTAGTTCCTAAGAGTCCCTTATATGTTCAATAATGTTGATTCAGCTAAGCTTTTTTGTACCTGTTATATTAAAATGTTATCATTTAACAAATACTAGGCTAATGGATATAAATATATACATATATGTGCATGTATATACACATATATACATATATACACATATATACATAAACATGGAAGAATTTTAAAAATAGATCTAGGAATACATGAATCACCAGGATAAGGATGGCTATATACCTCTAGAATATACACAGAACATCTATATTATTAATAAGAACAGATATGGTTCAATGTCCATTGCAGGAGAGATTATTAGAAAACACTAATGATCTTAATACTTATAAGTCCCTATTAACTCTACGTGGCAGATACATTTATTGATCACCAAAAAAAAATCCCCAAATGCTCCCCCACGCTTCTATGCCCCTTACAATGAGGAGCAATCTAGTAACTTGTTCTTGCCAGTAGGCTATGCTAAGTTCCGTGTTTCAGGCCAAAGCATAGAGCAATATGTATGAATTTTCCATGTTTCTCTGCCCTTTGTGTGATAACAATGAAGGCAATGCGTCATAATGGCAGTCACAAGAGAGATACATATTGGGATGCCTGAATCACCACTAAGAAGGAAGCACCCTGGAAAGCACCAAATCAAAAAATATCTTGTGAGTGAGAAATAAAGCCCTTAGACACTGAGATTTTTTGGGTCATTTGTTACCCAGCATAACCTAGCCTGTCCCAATACAAAATACAAAAAAGCGCTGCTAGTATCTACATGTCCATTCAGATGTTTGAGACATGAGAGTATGTAGAAGAATCTTTATGGGCTCTAAACTCATATGACACACACATAAAATAAGTGTTCAAAAATTTTCACTATGAACACTATCTTTAATTTAAAAGATAAGGAAGGACATGAATAGACATTTCTCCAAAGAAAAAATACAAATGGTCAATAAGCACATGAAAAGATGTTCAACATCATCATTATCATAGCCATTAGGAAAATACAAACCCAAACCACAATGAAATACTACCTTACACCCATTATGATGCTTATTATCAAGAAAACAGCAAACAAGTATTGGCAGGGATGTGGAACAATTAGGAACCCTTGTGCATTGCTGATGTGAATGTAAAACTGGTGCAACCACTGTGAAAACATTTGGCAGCTCCTCAAAAAATAATTAAACATAAAATTACCGTATGATCCAGCAGTTCCACTTCTGGATATACACCCAAAAGAACTGAAAGCAGGGACTCAAGCAGACATGTGTATATCAATGTTCATAAGCAGCATTATTCACAACAGCCAAAAGGTAGAAACAACCCAAGTGTCCATCAACACATGAATGGATAAACAAAATGTGATGTACGCGTACAGTGGAATATTATTCAGCCATAACATACAAAAAAAAAAAAGGACAAATATTGTATTATTCTACTTATAAGGCAAGTTCATAGAGACAGAATGCAGAGTAAAGGTTCCCGCACTCCCACCCACCATGCGGAGAATGGAGAGCTACTGTTTAACATAATAGGTACAGAGTTTCTATTTGGGATGATGAACAAATTCTGGAAATGAATATTGATGATGGCTGCATAACACTGTGAATGCACTTAAACACCACTGAACTGTGTACTTAAAAATGGTAAATTTTATGGTATGTATGTTACATACCACAATTATAAAAAAACATTTTTAAGGTAAAAAATTAATCATGCAGACTATTTGCCGTTTCTTTTTCCTTCACAACCTAAGGCCTGGTGAAATTCTTCTAAATGTAGTAATGAACCACAGTTCCAATCCTGTCTACCAAGAACTGCCTCAAAGGAAGTTCAGTAAACTTGCAAACAGGGAAAAATTCATGAAAAACAAGATCTCTATGCAATCTCTACTGACTTCATAAATCCACTTGATACCACTGGCATTGGTAGTAGCCTTTGACAGCTAAAAACAAGTATGACAAGCAAGTAAGGCATCAGAAATTCTTGATGAACTAAAGTAGAGCTATAAACAATGAGCTCTAGCCACAAAATTAGAAAAGTAGACACAAAACCAGAAAGACCAGCCTTGTGGACAATCAACAATGAGATATGTTCCCTTCAGGTAAAGGTTTCAGGCTCGTTTCATACCCAAGAGGCATAATTTTAATTGACTCTGAAAACAGTGGATTTGGGCACAAGACAAAGTAGAATATTAAGCTGTGTAGGGTGAAAGACTGGGTACATAATTCTGTGACACTCCCACACAATCATCAAAATCAAGTAATAAGCATCTCTTAATAGAATCCTAAAGCCATTAAAAGTGATAAATATACTCTATGTAGATTGAAAAAATGGTTTGATAATTTCATCAAAATAAAGAAAACAAAATTTCACACTGATTACAACTACTGTTTAGACATGTTTTCATAAGGAAGCGTGGACAAAAAATACGCATGTGTAAGAATTTTTCAAGGATTAAAGCATACATCAGACCAGTATACAGTAGACAGGTATTTTCAATTACTGCAGGCCATGCACAACTATAGACACTGTGGGAACTACAAAATAAATACCGCAAGATAGAACCTCTGCTCTCGAGGATGTCATCTAAAGGGAGAAAGAGTTATCTAAAGGAAGAGAGTTGGATGAAACTATTAAATAACCAAATACATTGTTTAACTCAGGCTTAACTTGATAACTAAAGTTATCTGTCATTAAATTTTATATCTCAACAATTTGCAACACAGATAATTGAGCACTAAGCCATCATTTTTAAAGTTCCCAAAATACTGGTTGGCAATACTTCAGTTGGCCAAAGATCAAAACATCCTGAGACTTCTTGTATGACAGACAAAAGACACTAAAATGACACTTCTAATTTCTCTGGAAAGAAGTGAGCACACTGCTTGCAATCTCTTTCTTAGCAAATAATAGCAGGAGTTAAAAAACTGAAATGTAAAGAAAGCTAGTTTGTGTTCTCCAGTCTCCTTGTGTCAAGATTCATGAGTTCTCCCTGGCACTGATCAGCTGGCCCCGTGGCCATTTTCTTACATCATTTCTGACAGCTTTTCCTATTTATTTAGCCTTGAGAAGTTGTATGCAGTGATAGCCTCATGTCCCTCCACAGGATTGTCCTGGTGTTGCAATATCGCCCAGTAAAATACATTCTTTCATCTGTGCAATTAGACAATGAAGGTTCCTGAGCACCAATTACAGGCAAAGCCATCATGTGGGAGTGACATAGGGTACAGAACAAGGAAGATTCAGTCCCCAACCAGAGTCCTAATACTCAACAGAATAAGGGTTAGGAAGGAAATAAATTTAATGTTTTATATAACTGCAAACAAAAGCAATCATTTTAACTTCCCCGAACAAATTCTTCCCACTTTTCCATGATCACAAAAGCAATATTAAATATTTACATGCCCCCGCCCCCCTTTTTAACCTCCTATACTCAGCAATAACAAGTTTGGCCAGTCATTTCACATCCATCTTAATTAAAAGACTTAGACTTGACTCCCTGCCTCACAGGTCACCTTCCATACAAGTTGCTAGGCCAGCTTCCCTTAAACACAATTCATATCTGTTCTCTCCCCTTCCTTTACAACAATAAACCTGGCTCCCCCTGTCATTATCCCTTGGCTTAACCCTTAATTTGACAACCCACCCCGGCAATATCTCATCAGCTTCTTTTCTCTCTTGAAGATATAATGTCAATTTCTTATCCAGCACACACACAGGTCATGCTCATCTTATTCCATCTCTCTGTACAAACCATGCCTCTTCTTTCTATCATCCTATAGCACCTTCAAATTCTGACTCCAAAACAGCTCCACTACCTGTGCAATAAAAAATGTAATTTGTTTTTGTTTTTAAAAGTGGATTTATACAATGATCAGGAACTGGCAGAAGATGAGTAAAGACATTTAGTAAGATAGTATTTTAAAAAGCATATCAAATACTAAATACTCTAAAATGGTTCTAGTGTTGCACAGCTATCCCAAAATTGACACCAACAATGAGTAGGTACCATTAACTCTTATGGGATCCTTAAACCTGGCACATTTATGCCATCCTAAAATCGCCAGTGTGTGGTACACAGGGAGCACACGGGATTTACTGAACTGAATAAACCACTGCTAAACCATGTCTTAGTTGCAGGTCTTGTTTTTTCAGTTCTTTTCTATTATACAAGTTCTTTCAGAGAGAGAAATTAAATCTAAACCTATTTTCCTTTTGCAGAAACACAGGCTATCATAAATGTACACTTATGTCAGCTTTGAAACCAACGGCCTTCTTAGGCTCCCAGAAAGTCCTGAAACCAGGTATTTACAGATAAGTCAGACATTACTTGCAGTTTTAGAGATCAAAGCTGCCCTCTCTTAGGAGTCAACTAAGAAATACTAAGATTCCCAAGTTTAAGCATGCTCTATTATTTTCAGATGTTATGAAATGGGCTAGAGTTTAAAACACACTAAAAACATTCAAAACTCATTTTTTCCCAATACAGACTGAACGGTATTTTAATTATTCTAAATAATCAAGGGTAGCCAAAGTTAGTACAGACTTATAAAATTCACAAGAATGCTTTAAAAGCTTTTATAAGACTTTTCTAAAGCTTTATTTTGCTGAAATTCCACAATATTCTCACGTAATTTCTAAAACATAAATGTAAATGTTTTCCTTCTCCTTTTCGTGACTATCATTCTAAGTTTTTTTTTTTTTTTTTTTTTTAATAATCAGTTTTTAAAGTCCACGGTATGGCTGGCAGAGATACTATGTGGCTAATATTAAATATAAATACAGGTTATAAAATTTTTGGTAATAGCTGTTGAGTGAGTTTTAGGATAATTCTTTGGTGGAATAAAAGGATGGTGGAGAAAAAAGAGCTTCCTAAAAACCTGAAAAATAAAAATAAAACACCACCACAGATGTTCTGCCTGTTCAGAAGTCATTCTCAGAGTCAGAGATCCAATGCTAAAATTGAATTCTGCCTGTATTTCTTTTTTTTTTTTTTTTTTGCGGTACGCGGGCCTCTCACTGTCGTGGCCTCTCCCGTTGTGGAGCACAGGCGCTCATGGGCCCAGCCGCTCCGCGGCATGTGGGATCCTCCCAGACTGGGGCACGAACCCGTGTCCCCTGCATCGGCAGGAGGACTCTCAACCACTGCGCCACCAGGGAAGCCCTGCCTGTACTTCTTATTCAATCAGTTGGTCAAGTTACTTAATCTCTTTGAACCTTATTTTCTTCATTTGTAAAATAGGAATGTTGCCCACCTTCTTTAAGTGTAGCAGGTGTTCAATGTTAGTTCATTTCCTTTCAGGTCTGGATTTATTTCAGCAATTTAATAATTTCAAAAGGTGAAGAGACCTAGAGAGATCATTTTATTAACGCCAGTACTCTAGTATGTACACTCCTTAACAGTAAGAAATCACTTTATCTTGTTTATCTCTCTACAGTGCCAAAACAGGGACTAGAATTTACATCTAGAGATGACTAGACGGAGTGTTCTACTATATTACATTATAAATCCTCACGGGTCTGTGTTGAGGATTACATGAGAAATGCAGCTAAAGCACGTAGCATATAGTGCCTGGCTAAATACTCGATTATATTTCAGTATAGGGTAATGGTTAAGAGTATGGCCTTTGGTGTCAGACTGACAGAGCTATAATGCTGACACAGCCATTAGCTATATAATCTTGCTTGAAGTGTGCCTTAGTTTCCTCATTAATAAAATGGGGATAATAAGAGTTGTGAGAATTCACTGAATTACTCCATATAAAGGATTTCAACCAATGCCTGGCACATAATAAACACTCAACAAATGCTAGTCATTACGGTTACTATTGTTGGTATAATTCAGAACAAATCATGGCCTTGAAATTCACCTAAATACATTAAAAACCAAATGAATGGATAAAAGCCAATTTCGTTGAACAATATTTGAACATAAACTATTGGGTGTTATATTGGAAGAGAAATGAAAGATACAGCCCCAACAAAGGGTACAAGTTTCAGAACGGAGGCAACCACAGAACCTCAATTCTCTGTAATATGTAACAGAACACAAGTACCTTACTTAATCAAACCTAGGATCCCATGAATTATAAGAAGTACCCTAATTTCAGAGGTTAAAATGTGAAAAATATACATACTAGAATTGAAGAATGCTACACGAATAAAAATGAGTGAAGTTAATGCTACAGAAGTTTAGATGGGAAGGTTCAAATATTGTCAATGCAAGCTACACCAAAAAATTTGCACCAGTATCTGAGCTGGAGCCGAGTCTTAAATGATAATAATTAGGAGAAGTTGGGGAGACCAGAAGGGTAAGCAGCCCAAATAGTGGCAACATGCCATGCAAAGTTACAAATGCATGAACAAGCATGGTCTCTGCAGTGCTACTGATTGGTGGTGCGTGATGGGTAGGGGGAGAGGGTGAGCAGAAGAGGTGGTAGATAGAGATGAGTCTAGAAAGCAGATCTGGGGCCAGGCTATGAATCTTAACCTCTAGGCTGGTGGTTCCACTGATTTGTACAAGGGCATTACTTATATGTGACTTAACTAATTTAACTAACCAAACTAATTCCTTGACATACCTGACTCAACTAACTCAACCTAACTGACTTTTGATTAAGTGACCTATCTTAACTACCTGGGTCAGGGAAAAGGGCTTCTCTTCTCTGTCTCTCTGGTGGACCATGGCTTTGCACAACCACTTTTGTCCTGAAAGACTCCCAAATATTCAGGCATCAAAACACCACAAATTTTGAAAAGCATAAAGAACAAGAGGAATAAGCAGGAGAATAGGAAAAGTAGAAATACATATAAGGCAGCTTGGACATGAGAGTAAGAACCCTGAATTTATGAAGTATTATTAATCTTGTCCACCAACTGAAGACCTGTAAGCCTTGCTGTGCTTTGATTTTGAACAGTTCAAACAAATATGGTCAACAGTTTACTAATATTTCATGACTCACAGATGAACCTATTTCTTCATGCTTCCTAATAATCTTTCTTTACCTTCAATTTTTTTCTCAGTTCAATATTTATGGTTTCTAGGGCTTAACTTTCCAAGGTGAAAGACTTAGATTATACATGTATTACATGTTTCTTTTCAAGTTGGTTATATTTAACATAAAAATGGACACTTCGTTCCACATTTGAAGACAACTTCTATGGGGTCCCGGCTGAGACAGGTCTTAGGTATCAGTGGTGTTTCTGGTACACTAGAACTCCTTCCCAAACTCTTTGAAGAAATTACTCACATTTTCCCTCTCCTCCTCCCTACAAAGAAATACTTGCTTGTCCACTCAAAAGACATACAAAACCAACATGTGTATTTGGGATTCTGACCAATTATAGGAAAACACCGTAAGCGCTGAGTCCTACTCCAATCATTAAGCAGAGTACTTCTATTCTTAGGAAACAGCAGGGTTTGGTTCAGTTGGCAACACTCCTGGCCTCTGGATCAAGAGGTCACAGTCTCACGTTTCAAATAAGAACTCCAGTTTACAACTCTTGCTAACACTACTGCAGAATAATTCAAGAGGGATTAAACGAAATGACAGTTCCATCAAAAACCAAGTATCCAGTAAAACTTCAAATCTAGAAATATAATATGGAAATAAAATGAACACACTAATCTTTCTTTTAAACAAAAGACTGTAACTTAGAAATAGTAGAAAGGGAAAGGAGGAGAGAGAGGGAGGGAGGATGGGAGGGAGGGAGTGTGTACGTGTGTTTTGGTCAAAGGTAGGATAAATGAATTATATTTCATAACTATATTGACATTTGCTTTTAACACTGCCCTGTTCCAAAAAGGGTAGGGCAACATCTGCAATAAAAAATTCATTAAAAGTAAGCTTCTGGTCTTTAAATATTTCTATTAAATAATTTAGATTTATACTAGGGTTGTGGGCTAAAAATATAGGAAAAACTTTTGCAGAAATGAGAGGCCGTATCAAGTTATTTCATGTAGACAATCCACAAGCACACAACTGAGACAGGGTGGCACCAAGTGATTAACAGCCCTTTACAAAAATAGATAAATAATGTTGCAATACATGAGCTCTCATTTGAAACACTAGGCTGTATTCCTGAGAGCAGAAACTTATTCTGTACTTTAAAAATAGGCATCCCAGGGCTTCCCTGGTGGCGCAGTGGTTGAGAGTCCACGTGCCGATGCCGGGGACGCGGGTTCGTGCCCCGGTCTGGGAAGATCCCACATGCCGCGGAGCGGCTGGGCCCATGACCCATGGCCACTGAGCCTGCGCGCCCGGAGCCTGTGCTCCGCAACAGGAGAGGCCCGCGTACAGGAGAAGAAAAAAAAAAAAGGCATCCCAGTAAAATCAATAAGCCTTACTTAAAATTCATACACCAGGTGTCTTAATCTAAACATTAGAGGTCCTAATATGGCACAAGGTAAATTTCCTAAATAAAACTATTTTTTCCCCTACTTAAAATTATGTAATCAAATATTTTACTCCCAGGTAAATAATTCTGCCCTAGGATAAAACTATATAACTTGAACTAATTTTGCACATAGTTGGGAAAAAATTATCTATGTGTGTGAGTGTAAATAATCTTTTATAATGCCATGAATTTTCAGTTTTCATTTAAATAGGTTTGTCTGGTATCATTATTTTCAGCATTCAAACAGCTTTAGTTATGAACTCTTGATCACAGGTCTGGAGCCAGAAGGCATCCATAAGGTCATCGTGCCTCTTCTCACACTGGGTTGCCAATGCTGGAATGCCCTCTATCACACACTTGCTTATTCTTTAAACGTCTTTATAATAAAGGCCACTTTATCTTAATCAGGTACTATAGAAGAAATGAATCCTATTGCTTAACATCCCTAGATGTGGGAAATTCCAACTAGGACAATTCCATTAAGAAAGTTATAATAAATGAGTGTCAATATGAATTTGCTACTCTTTTCACAGTTATTACATGAAGGCAGAGGAACATGAGCCTAACTCAAATCCTTACCAAATTCTAATCCAATGTGTAAGTACTAACACGTAATTTGTTCAACTAAAACACTATTTTTCAGATAATGCAAGGTGTCTAGGTAACCTCTTCTCCCTTAGTATCTATAGCATGTGACCTGCTCTTAGCAATAAACAAAGCTGGGTAATAAAACACAACATTTATAAGGTCCTTTACAGCTTATGCAGTACTCTTGCATGCATTATCACAAACACATAAACTAATAAAGGGACCTTAAATCAGCAGCAGCTGGGGGGTGGGGAGAAAGTGTGGCTAAACTTCAACATCTGTAAAATGAGGATCCACTCATTTCACAGATTGATGTATGTATTTAATGATATGAAAGAGTACAGTCTCCCTCAGTATCCTCAGGAGACTGGTTCCAGAACCCCCTCAGATACCAAAATCTGAGGAGGCTCAAGTCTCATTTAAAATGGCATCATATTTGCATATAACCTACACACATCCTCCTGTATACTTTAAGTCATCTCTAGATTGCTTATTAATACCTAGCACAATGTAAATGCTAGGTAAATAGTTGCTGATGCATGGCAAATTCAAGATTTGGTTTTTGCAACTTTCTGAAAATTTTTTTTCTGAAAATTTTCATTCCTCAGATGCTGGAACCTGTGGATGTGAAGGGTCAACTGTACGTGTATAAGAATACGTTCAATCTGAAAAGTCTTTTCAATTAATTCAACAACTATTTAATAAGTAGAATCATATATCAGAATCGCTCTGGAAGCTTTTGAAAGAGTAGATAATTCATCCATTCTGGTGTCATTTCTTTTAAGGAACATGGTAAAGAAATTAAAACATCCTAGTTTAATTCAACAAGTGTTTACTGATCACCAAATGAGTATAAAATATTGAATGAAACTCTGTGATAAATACAGTGTAGATTTAGCTCAGTCTACAAAAAAAAAATTGTAGGACAAAAACAAAAAAAGTTTATGATCGTAAAGAGATTTAATAGGAAGAGCTCACGCAATGGAATGACACAGGCCTCGAGAGGTGAATCTGTAAGTTACTTCAACTCTTCAAGGCAGAGGCCCAATCTATAAAGTAGGAAACACCTACAGGATTATGGAGAGGACTAAATGAGATAAAGTATGGTAAGTATTCATTGTTAAGTATTCACACAGCAAGTACTGAAGGCATGTAACTTTAAAGCACTAATATCAAATGTAGTATATAAAAAATTTTTGCATGCTCAAAAGGAAGTTTCTGTAACTGTTTTTCTTTGAAATTTAATATAAATATAGATCATTAACCTACTCACAAAATATTAACATCCTTCCATACAGTGGAACAAATAAATCAAAACACTGCTGACGATGGGCTAAAAAAAAAAATTCTAAGTTGTATTTGACAATCAAAACAGTCCGGGGCTTCCCTGGTGGCGCAGTGGTTGAGAGTCTGCCTGCCAATGCAGGGGACACGGGTTCGAGCCCTGGTCTGGGAAGGTCCCACATGTCGCGGGGCAACTAGGCCCGTGAGCCACAACTACTGAGCCTGCGCGTCTGGAGCCTGTGCTCCATAACAAGAGAGGCCGCAACAGTGAGAGGCCCGCGCACCGCGATGAAGAGTGGCCCCCACTCGCCGCAACTAGAGAAAGCCCTCGCACAGAAATGAAGACCCAACACAGCCAAAAAAAATTAATTAATTAAAAACAGTCGAAAATTAAAACTGACTATAAAGAAAAGATTCTGAAAATATGGCAAGTGTCTGGGACTACTATGCTGTGACTCTGACAAACAAATTGGCTCTTCTCTCAGAGGCTAAAGGCTTTTTTTTTTTTGGCTCTAAGAGACAGTGACTGCCTCTCAGTTTTTGTGCTACAGAGTAGTTACAAATGAGAAAGAGCTGATTTAAATCTTGAATTTCTTTTTTCTAATATTTATTTTAAGTTTAATAGATAATAAACAATTAGTGATATGTTAGTATTTTCTCATACAAAATATTTCTTAGAATCAGTTTGTGTTCTTAACAAAACCATACCCCCAAACTAATCACTGATTCTTTATCTAGAAAGGTCAGCCCTCTCTTTTCTAATTCTTTTCTAACTCCTTTGGCCCTAAATACCAATTCCATCTTAAATTTCTACCTACATCCCTTAACGTCACTGTTAGAGCTCTTTTACTTTTCATTTTCCTTTACAGTTAAGTCACAATAACAAAAATCCCTCCTTTAAATATACCCCTCCTATTGCCAACATCACTAAGTGTTTTTGCTTAATGGTGGTATTTATATATTAAACTTAGTATACTTTATGCTAAATGTAAAGCACTGTAAATACAACATCACATCAGGAATTTGACATTTATATATAGATTGGGAATTTATGTGAATTTTTTCATTGATTTTCACAGCATCTTAGAAGTGGAAAAGTTCTTAGAAATCATATATTCCAATCCAGTAATTTTACAGAGGAGGAAACCAAGGCTCCTGAGTAGGTAATTAGCCACCCAGCCATATTACTAAACATTTATTATATGCCAGACACTAAGCTAAGTGCTTGAGACATGATGGTGAACTGACTGGGCCTTGTAATATCCAGTGGGGGAGACAAGTAACGAGGTAACTAAAATTCAAGTGGGAAATTTTTTTTAACCAGACATAGGATTTTACTAAAATCACATGTTGTCAAGTTACAAAACCATTCACAAATAAAGCAAAGTCAAAAAAGGACTCAATATTCAGTACAGAATAAAATCCTCTCTATCTAATCCTATCCATCCCATCCTTCAAATACAACCAAAGACCAGACTCTTCTACAAACCTCTAACAACTCAGCACAACAATCTCTTTTTTCTGGGTTACTAATCTAGACTACCCAGGGCTTACCATATTGCTTAGCAGTCAACTACACATTTCCTTGTACCATTTTTACTTCACACACCTTGCCTCCTAAATGAGACAGGGACCACTTGGTTCTCAATCTGTATGTTCCGTAGCTCCAAGCACGGTGCTGAAGCTTTCTGAAGGCATCAAAACAGATGAAAATAAATCAGTGCTTCCAAAATGACTGGGAACGACACTGAAAAGCAATTCTCAACATTTTCTGGTGAGCGGTTAGTAGGTATGTGCTGGCACCATGCTAGGTGCAGGGGGATACAATATCAACAGGTTGTAAGTGAAAACATACTCCTGATGCAAAAAGGTTCATGGGAGGCCAGAAGAGGGGACTCCAAGGCAGACTTGGGGCTAGGAAAAATCTAGGAAGACACTCTAGGGGAATTAATTAACATCTTGAGCTGAACCTTGAAGGAATTTGTGTTTCATTTAAATAGTTCTTGGGGGACTTCCCTGGTGGTCCATTGGTTAAGAATCCATCTTGCAATGCAGGGGATGCCAGTTTGATCTCTGGTCAGGGAACTAAGATCCCGCATGTCGCGGGGCAACTAAGCCCGCATGCAGCAACTACTGAGCCTGCATGCCACAGCTAGAGAGAAGCCTGCGCACCGCAACAAAAGATCCCGTGTGCGGTAACTAAGACCTGATGCAGCCAATCAATCAATCAATAAAAAGGAATGTGTGGCAATATTTAAATAAATAATAAAGTTCCTTGAAAAGGGCTAGGGGGTCGGAGGGCAAAGAAATACAAAAAGCAGTTTCCCAAAAGCTACCATTCAGTAAAATATAGAAATGTCCTAAAACTCAACTTAGGTCACAGAACTAGGAAATTTCTCTCAATTTTAACTACCACAATTAAGAAACTCATTATTTCACTCAATCTAATTGTGAAATTCAAGAGGATTATTCAGCGATTAGGGTGCCATTTTTAAAAGGCCTAGTAATTTGGAGGTCACCTTATAACGATACTGTTCTCTTTTTCCTTTTAGTCTATGTTGTTGACTATCATGGGTTGTTTTGCGGAGGGGTTGGGGTTGAGGGGAGTTGTAGAGACATAGTAAGTTAGGAAATAACTCACCTTTTATAGATAATGTCTGTGACTAGAAAACCATTTCAAATATCCTAGATCAGGGGTCCCCAATCTCCAGGTACTGGTACTGGTCTGCGGCCTGTCAGGAACCAGGCCGCACAGCAGGAGGTGAGTGACAAGTGAGCAAGCGAAGCTTCATCTGCTGCTCCCCATTCATTGCTCCCCATCGCTCACATTACTGCCTGAACCATGCCCCCAACCCCATCCGTGGAAAAACTGTCTTCCATGAAACTGGTCCCTGGTGCCAAAAAGGTTGGGGTCCACTGTCCTAGATTATCATAGTTCCAAATGTCAGTACTTTCAAAGAATTTGAATTAAAAGCAGATTTCAATTCTTATAACGTAATTCCTGATTTTATCAACTGATGCTTTCTTAAAATTATAGGTATTGCTAAAAATGATTTTTCTCATTTAAAATTTTCCTGAAATTGAATCCAGAACAGTGGAAAATACATTTTTTTTGTTAAAAAGATGAAGACAATTGTGGAACAATGTCTAAATATTTTAAGACATCAGACTATAATACAGACAAGCTACTAAGTTTTAAAAGTTTGACATCAAAGAGTGGAAAGTTTGCAAAATTCACATATTAGAAGTGTCCTGTTTAAGATAAAACGGCTACTAATTTTACCCCGAGTGGACTGAAGCTTAGTGGTTTTCAATTAATCATTTGCTGTTAACTAATCAAACATAATTTCCAACCACAATTAGACAATCCAATTTCATCCCTTGATGACAAAAACCCACAATGAGACCATTTTGTTTTATTTTCTATCACTATTAAAAAAACAAAACTCTATAGAGAAATGTTGTTAGGTAGGCAACAAAGTTACCTAAACTTTGAAAATCAAACTCCTCTCAAACATAGACTCCAGATCTAAAGGCTATATACATTATCGTGGAATTCCTGTAATAGTTATCTGTTTCTGTGAGCTTAAGCAAAACTGCTGGACAAGTTCTGCATTTGATAAGGTGACCTGATTTTAACTAACTAAAAGGGAGTGGGGGATGGAGGAGTCACTCTATTCTTGGATGTTGAACTATTTCCTGAAAACTTAAAAACTAGCTTCTGTTCTATAGTCCCTTAATAATCTGTTAAGAAAGTAGGTTGAGAATGCTTGAAACCTTCCTGCTCTTTAAAAAGTAAGCAATTGACAATAATTGAAGAGGGCAAACTCCGCACGGCAGCAGTCCTGAACTCTTACTCTGCCCAGGCTGCAGGGTGGGGGCCTTAGTGACTGCTGGCATGTCATCACCGACTTGCTCAGCAACTTTGCTGTAATGGCTTCAAATTGCAGGCCTGAGGAAATGCTCCATAAATAGCTGCTCTTTTTTCTTGTAAAGCCTCTTCAAAGACCCAATAGAACTTCACTACCAAAAATGGAGGAGTAACCATGGACATTTAAAAAAAAAAACAACCCTCAAGAGAACAAGTAGGAATATCCTGCTAACCAGGTTACTCATTTTGGGAGTATGAATCACAGTGCTGAAATCTGATCCACTGTTTAAATTCAACTTTTAGGTAACAAAAATTACAAGGGATTAAGTCAGTTTTTATAATCATGCAATTTCATGAAAAGGAAAAAGAACTGTTGTTTTTATAGGCCTTTAGAAAAAGGGATGTATACTAAGTTTGAAATTAAATGTTTGAGAATGTCTTTATTAACTCCCAGTGGAGCAGTGCTCCTTCATGTCCATTCATAAGCAACCTGGAAACCTAGACACTTGTGGTGTGGTCACAGAAAACACTTTGGGGAAGCAGCAACCCCATAAATATAAACTTCTAAGGTAACTGAGCACTCATACCTCCTGCACTACTTATGTTTATAGATATTTACATATATGTAACTTGATAATTCAGATAACTTACTAGTCTGTAAATCAACAAAAATTCAACGATCAGTCAATTAACAAACTCAAATCTATTTGCAATAACAATGAAGATTGTTCTTACTTGAATTCAAGTAGGGAAAGAAAGCAGCAATGTAGTGTTTAAATCAAACACAAGTAAGTACCAGGAAATCCAGGTTCCATTTCTGCTACAATTTTCCATGTGAGTTCATGCCTTAGTTAATTTAAACAAGGCAGTTTTTAAAAATAAAATACCAGAGTCAAGTTTTAGAAGAGAGTTACAATTAGATGTCAATTAGAATTCATGGTCTTAAATATAAATGCTGACATGTAATCAAAAAGCCCATATTCTGTCTAACTTACTGAATGGTTTATAAATAACTTGACTGATTTGATGGCATCTCAAGAGGAAACACTTACCAACTTATATTATTCACCAAAAATGAGATTTTACATGTTAACGGTATAAACTGTTTTCCGGTGACATGCTTTACCCTGAGATTTTCAGGCCTCAGGTGATAACTCACCAATCTTGAACATTATTTTTTAAAAACTTCCAATCCAAGTGTGGTAGGCTGAAAAACATGGCCACCATATTTTGCAGTACCTCCCATCAAGAGGCAGTCTACTTCCCAAGCCCTTGAATCTGAGCTGACCTTGTCACTAGCTTCAACCAACAGAATGTAGGAGAAGTGACATTATGCAATGGCCTCAGAAGGCTTTGCAGCTTCTGCCTTCATCCCCCTAGAAGGCTCCCACCAACACATAAGGAAACCTCTGTGCCCAACTGGGCAACCACCTACAAGCCAAGAGGACAAGCCTCAGAATGAAACCTAACTTGATCTTAGACTCCACAGCCTCCACAACTGTGAGAAGTACTAGGTGGTAGTTTAAGCAACCCAGTCCGTGGTTTTTTGTATGGCAGCCCAGTTTAGTAAGTCAACCAGTGAGAGCAAATGACCTCCATGTGGCTTAATATAAAACAGCTGAAATCCCGATGGCCTAATATGTTGCTGTCAAATATACTCAATTCTTAATTACTGGAATTCCTGAAACTCCCAACATCCTTCCAAACCCATGTTAAACTGAGTTTTAGGTAAAGAATTCTGGCTGCTCTGTGTCCCATAGAAGTTTTATTAATAAATTTAAAATAGGAGTGTTTTAAAAGACACAATTTAGTTTATAATAGTGATAGGCAGAATATTAGATTTGTTTTACAATTTATTTTAATAAAATTAATATGCACTCAAATGTTTATTTGGTTTTGGTAATGTACAATGGACTAAATTATCTGATTCTGCCTGTCTAAAACAAATTCTAAAGCTTAATTTAAAAAATTCTTTAAATCTCTGAAAGAAAATGTTTCAGCAGCTTTCCTACCAACTTTAAAAAGTAAAAATTGTAACTTTTTACAGCATATTTTACTATTAATTCAATTTGTCCAGCAATAATATCAAGGAATGAAAAGGGTTTATATTCATTTTGCGAATTCTAATAAAGTTTACTTGGTAAACAGATAAACATTAAGCTAAACTTAAAAGTACCAGAAAAATGAAAACAATCCCTTTTAACTAGCATTTCCTGACAAATAATATTGTCAAAAATTAGCAAAAAAAAAAAAAATCTTAAATAGGCTGTAACATGAAAATAAAGTTAAAAAATGCATACGGGATACAACTATATTTGACAATGTTCATGTAATGATGGTCTGTAATAGATGGTCTTCACTTTTAAAACTTTGTTTTTTCCCAAGCAGTGAATAAAACCATGCCATTTAGTGGTTTTTCAAGTGCTTTGATATTAGAATTGTTTTTTTTAAATGCCCAAGGTCAGAGTGCAGATTTAACCACAATTAATAACTTAATTTTGATGAAAGTAAATGCAAATATAATTTATATATTGTATAATATATTATATTAGAATACATTAACATTACATAATATGTTAGATGCAAACATAATTCAAAACGGGAAGGGCAAGCACTTTGGCTGTTACCAGAAAATCTTTTTGCAGCTGTCTTTTGTTTCCCCACTTCCTATGCCCCCACATTCATTGAGCTGAAAATGCTAATTCTATAAGCATAACTTGAGTACTGTCTCTTCGAGGTCCCAATGCCACAACCTCATTACTTCTCCCCTGAATTCCCATAGTAATCTACTCACTGGTATCATTTTTACACCTACATAATTTTATTTCTTATTCATTTAATTCTAAAGCAGTCAAATATTCCCTGTCCATGGAACAAATCTGTAACCCTAAAGTAGAACTATTATTCATTTATACCCTAAAAATAAGCAATTCTCTTTCTTTTTTAAAAAATTAATTTATTTATTTTTGGCTGCATTGGGTCTTTGTTGCTGCGTGCAGGCTTTCTCTAGTTGTGGCAAGTGGGGGCTACTCTTCGTTGCGATGCGAGGGCTTCTCATTCCGGTGGCTTCTCTTGTTGTGGAGCACGGGCTCTAGGCACACGGGCTTCAGTAGTTGCAGCACGCGGGCTCAGTAGTTGTGGCTCACCGGCTCCAGAGTGTAGGCTCAGTAGTTGTGGCACACGGGCTTAGTCGCTCTGCAGCATGTGGGATCTTCTCCGACCAGGGATCGAACCCGTGTCCCCTGCACTGGCAGGCGGATTCTTAACCACTGTGCCACCAGGGAAGTCCCACAATTATCTTTTTTAATAGTTGTAGTTATTTGAGTTTAAGAATAATCTCAAACTTACAAAATTAACTTTAAAAATACACAAGTAAATACTCTAGCATCTTTTTAGCATGGAGTTACACAGCAATAATAATTAAGCAGGGACTATAGGCATCAATCAGGGTGACTATCAACCAACAGACTGAAATAAATGAGCAGCCTAAGGGACATAATCTACCAATAAATATATCAAGAGCTACATACACAAGGCTGAACAGAGAAGACAAAATCTATCTTTATTGAGCTTATAGTTAGTTAGCCTCCACAGCTTCTCCATTGAGAGATAGTTAGCAATGAAAAGGTAAACAAGATGACTTGCAATGAATGGTGTCTTGAGACCCACCTGGTCTATCAAGACTGATATATTATTAATATTGTCCCAACTCTACAGAGGGGAACTCAGTGAACCCTTAAACAATGCCTGCTACATAAAACCAAGAGGTTAAGTGTTTATGAAATGAAGAGACCACTAAGCACACATACTGAATTCAAAGAAGCTAACTAAGAATAAGCAGGGTGAAAGAAACCACAACCACGTTAATGTAAGTGACCCAACACACACCACCCAGAACCAAGTGGGTCTTTTTTGAGCAAAATCACCCTGTGTTTGAGGGAGTAGAGGGAGCTGGGCAAATTCTTATCTGTAGTGTGATGGGCATTAACTGAAAACTGAAGAATAGACAGGTACACAAAGGGCATGCTTTGTCTTCTGTGTCTGAAGGACAATATTGTGTTTGAGGACAATAATATTAATTTCACATATCATTGTCTAGAAACAGTGATTATTGTATCACCCACAAGAAGAGATTTGTACCAGTCTTAACAGGAAAGTCTGCACACCCTCCGGCTGGGAGGGGTTAACAGATCCTATTACATCATCTGGAGCTCATCCAGACTACACGATTTCAGAAACATAACCTGTATCAGTCTGAACATGTGTAGAGGAAAAACAGAAACATCTGTATTTTGGCCAACTCTTCCACAGATTTTTTTTTTTTTCCATCTTAGAAAAAAAAAAATTAGCCAGGAGAGCTTGGTAAATCTTAACTGTGACCCTATCACTGGTAAGGATTAGTACCAGGCAAGGTCTCAGAAATCTCATTTAGCTCATTTCTAACATTAGTACTTTGCTATTTTAACACACTTCTTTACTTGTTTAACTAAGTTGTGTTAATTCTGTTCCATTCCTCTACCCCATTCAACTTAATACCTTTTACAACCCCCAGGTATCCGCCTTTTCAGTATCATTTAGCACTCTTCTCTGATGTTAGAGTGTTCTGGTCTGATTTTGCATTGGTCAATTAAGATTTTATGCAGATTTTAAAAGGTTTGCTTCCTCCTCTTCTATAAAAAAATGTCCATATGTAACTGCTTTTTAACTACTCAAGGAAGAGATTGCTGGAAAAGTGGATCTGAAGAAATTTCACTTGAGATCAACAACAAAGGGTCCTAACACATCTCTGTTACTACCTATAGTGAATCCATTTTAACCTAAACCCAGTTTTCATAAAATTCTAACTACTTACATCTCCATGGTTAGTTTATATGTAAAAAACACTCTATTACTATTACTCTATGACATCTACAATGGCCTACTGAAGACAGCACAGGCTACTTTTCTGAGCTATCAAAAGAGCACTTGCTAGGGAAAGCAACAACCTAAACTAAGATAAAACCAAGTTATACACCTCTGGGGGTTAACCTACATAAGTATACCAATAACTATTTAATGAACTTAGATATGCATAAATATTTTCTTTATCCTACCATCTATATTGATGAAAACCAGCTGAAAGGAAGGAATGAAAGAAAACAGATGCACTGATTTCATAAGGCTATTTTACTTTAAAGCCCAACTTTTTTAAGTTGTGTATACTAAACAAAAAACTTGAAAATGACATAAAAACAGATAGGATCAGCTCCATTATTCTATGTACAAATAGGAATTAAGTCTCCAGTCTCTCTGCCCCTTCACACTATTTCAGAATCCAAACCCTCTGAACAAATTCATACACTGCTGGATGCCAAGCACCCCAGTGTCAAAGTACACAGTTCCCCCCTTTAAGAAAATCTAACATATGAAGATTTAAAGTAGCAAAACCGATGCTGAAGACCAATGTCATTGAAGTAATCATTTGCCTGGTAAAAGCATTTATTTAAGTACTGATTTAAAAGTGATCCTGTAGGGACTTCCCTGGTGATCCACTGGCTAAGACTCTGTGCTCCCAATGCAGAGGGCCCAGGGTTTGATCCCTGGTCAGGAAACTAGATCCCACATGCCTCTACTAAGAGTTGGCACGCTGCAACTAAGAGTTCACGCGCCACAACTAAGACCCAGCACAGCCAAATATATAAACAAACAAAGAATAAATATGTTTTAAAAAAAAACTAGTTAAAAAAAAGTGATCCTGTAATATTTAAGTCAAATAATACGAAATTGGCAGTAGTTACTGTTTGGGGCTTAGAAAACTGGCAACTTTATAGAGTCAACCTAATAATTGCAAAATTGGATTCACAAAAATCAAGCCTACAAAGAACTTTTAAAAATCTATTGCACACCCCCTCCTTGGCCTAAGCAGGAAATGGGAAATTCATGTTCCAGAGAAGTAGACTAAGAGGATCTGGATTCACATACCTGGCACAGCCAAGAGCAAGGATGAAACCCCACACTCTCAACCCTAAAACACTGGCTCTCCATCTTAACACCCATTACCACCAGCAATGCTCTCTAGAGAGGGGACTGCCAGATTTTTATCTGGAGAAACTGACCACTACAAGAGAACCTAACAAAGATAATGACATTTAGGGCCTCCCACAACTTCAGGGCCTGGTTGGTTCCTGTTACATTACTCTCCAGTGAAGCCTACTTAAGACATTGAAAGCAGAAAAAATTTAAAAAGAAACACCCACTATAATATCCTTAGAGAGATATTATATTACTACATCCATGAAATAAGAACAGCATGTTATTAAAAATAACAAAGGAACAATGAACTCAGAAAAGATTCCCTGGAAATTAAGAACGATAAATACCTTTTTGGGGTGAAAAAAAAAACTGAAAAATTAAAAGCTAAAGTTGAAGGAATCTCCCAGAAAGCATAACAAAAGGCGGGAAAGATAAGAAAATTCAAGAGTTATTCTGACAAGCAGGAATTCCAGAAACAGCGAAAAGATTAAAAAGACTGGAAGAAATTATCCGGGAACTAATAAAAGAAATCTTTCCTAGGACCAAAGGACAGTTAGGGCAACTATACTGCAAAACTTTAAAGGGCACCACTCACACTGAAGACTGAGTTTCCAAACAATGTAATCTTTACAATGAATTTTAGGGCTTCCCTGGTGGCGCAGTGGTTGAGAGTCCGCCTGCCAATGCAGGGGACACAGGTCCGTGCCCCGGTCTGGGAAGATCCCACATGCCGCGGAGCGGCTGGGCCCGTGAGCCATGGCCGCTGAGCCTGCGCGTCCGGAGCCTGTGCTCCGCAACGGGAGAGGCCACAACAGTGAGAGGCCCGCGTACAGTAAAAAAAAAAAAAAAAAAAAAAAAAAAAAAATTTAAATGGTAGTGTAACGTGTTCTATAAATATGGAATTTTTAAAAGGGGGGAAAATCTCAAAGGAGCTGGAAATGTTTGCCTCTGGAGAATGCAAGCCACAGATAAAGAAAAGTGAGTTAAAACTGCTCTTTTTCATTATAACCCTAAGAGCACTAAGGGATTTTCTGAATCTATGTATATGTTACTCCCCTAAAATTAAATTTCAAAATATATGTTTATAGATAAGACTATATAAACAAGTATGTTCAACCATCTCTCCTTGGCAGAAGAATCTAGGTGCTTCCTCCCAAACTTTCTCCTTTCCTGAATTTTCCAATTCTCTCTAATGAACATGTGTTACTTTTGTAATTAAAAAAATACACCTTATTAAAAATCCACAAAATCAGATACATGGGGAAAGAAGCGAAGGAAGGAAGAACTTTTATAAATATAAAACAAAAGAACCCCATATTCATGCTTGTACAGAAAAAAAAAATCCACCTCTTACCCCCACCTCCTAGATAGGGTTTAGCTCCTTCCCAAAACCCTGCTTCATACTACAGTCACTTCAGGATATGTGAGAAGTTACATTTCAAAGAACTTCGTAAATCCACATTCAATTGTGTGAAAGCACAAAGTAGCACTCTGAAGAAAGCCATTTTTACTCTGAAGCCCAGATCAACTAGTCTATAGTAAGTTTTCATGCATGTATCAAAAAGCTCATTCTCTAAAACGTATATTTACTGGATAAAGAAAGACCTTACTTTAAAAATAATCAAAAATCTCCTCACCTTGGGTTAAGTAAGAAATTGAAAGAGGAAGAAAGGAGCTTTTAACAAAATGTACCCTCACCACCCGCAAAGCAAGACCCAGCTGAAAAATCTGAAGTCTATTGACTAACACTATCCTGTGAAGAAAAAAAGAAGCACACTAAAGTGAAAATAGGTAAGTAACAGCACTAACCACAAATAAAGCACTGAAAATATTTGGTGGAAGAAAACAGCAATATTTTAAATAGATACGCCTATTTGCATTATTTTGTTAATTTGCAACATTATTCAGAGAAACAACATCTTATTATTTGATGTGTTAAAGATTATGATGCTTCTCATGCTAAAAGCCAAATAAGGATTAAACTACTGACCACTTTTGTGTAAAATATTAAAGAGAAGGGAATAAAAAAAGACCATTGTGATTTATACCAAACTTCTTTTGTTTGCTTTTAGAAGGGGTGAAGCCCTACGCAAATAGAAGTGCTTCCACGGTAGCAGTACTTGTTCCCAGGAAACTTGGTGCTACAGTACTTGAGCAGAACCACGAAGCAATTCTTCATAAAAACAGCAACGTCCCTTTCGTGGCTTGAAGTTCCGATCAATCCTCGAATCAGAAGCCTTTCTTGTAAAAAGTGCATCACTTAGTAACCATAGTTATTGAACCACACAGCTCTTTAAGACCCTCCTTTATACAATGCTACTCAACTACTATTAAACTTTCAAGTCATAATTAATGGCTAAATTATGCTATTACTGAAGGTAGCAAATTAAGTTTGAATAATCTTAACTGATTTTTAAAACAACTTCACTTTGATTTGCCCTAAGCCTAAACTTCACTAAATATTTTGACAACTAAAAGGTTAGATTTAGAGTTTACCTCTTCCCAAAAGTCTTAAGATAAAATACATTTCAGAGTCATACTAGCATTACTATTTGGGGATGCTAATTTACATTATTTTTCCAACTATACTGTAAAACATTCTTCTACATTACTAATGAAGACTGACCTCAGGGTTTCAAAAACTTTTTAAAGTTTCAACTATTTGAATATTACCTAGGCTTTTTTCTTTATAGTTAACATGAAGCTTTGGGGGAGAAATATGCTTTCAATGTTACTTTTTAAAGAAAATTTGCCTACCATCTTGCAGCTAATTGAGTTTGCTGAAATTAAACATCTAGTTTGATAAAGGTTAAGTACTTTTTTAGTTCACTCTAAAAATACTCATTATTTCCCCCAGTAAATAAACTAATCTCTATGTTCTATTTACTGTCACATCCACTATCTTCCAACTGTTTTGTTTTTTTTTTTTCTACCACTGTATCCAACAGATTCACCAGCATTTTTCTACCTAAATCACTGTGGCACCATGGGCCATTCTTCCCCGGGGTGCCCACCCACCAAGCAGAAGCAAGCATTTTTTCTGAGAGCTGAGGGCATACTTTTATCTCCTTTCTCCACTCAGCCTCAATCAGCAAGATAAATGGGCAGGGACAGTCCTTCCCTCAAACAGGGAAATACTCTGCTTTCGGATTTTTAAAACTGAAGTATAACTGACTTATTATATTAGGGAAATGTTTTGTGATTGCAATTTCAACTGTTTATGGTTATTTTTTTCTTTTGGCAGCTTAATCAACAGTTAAGGGCAATATTACAAGCGTTTCATTCTTAAAGGGAAATCATTTGGATTACATTTGATATAACAAGAAACCAAAAAGAGAACAGCCTTATTCTCAATGAAACTGTTCCTTTTTAAAACATCTAGTCTTTATTACGGTAACAATGTATACACTGTATGTGTTCATAGTCTTCTGCTGGGCAAGTGTTTGGGAGAAGAAGCAAGACCAAATTACGATAACAAGAAACAGTTTAATTCATCTCTTTTAATTGATACATGTCTGAAGTAGCTTTAATTAGGGCAGTGGAGCATTCACTTCTGAAACAAGATACATGGTCAATAGAAAAAGAATCAAACCATTTGTAGCAATTAATAACACCTGCAAGGTAAGTTCATTTAATGTTGGAATATTGGCTGAGTTATATGTTGCAGAATGCAAAAAATCTCTGAAAAACATACCTTTTTAAACTGTGAATCAAGATACTCAATAATTTTAATAAAATCCCAGCCACAAGAAACCTTGAATCTTCAAGGATTAAAAACACTGAGGCCAGTTATTCAGAAAATGATAGATAGTAGAAATGAAACAAAAATGACTTCTTAAAAATTAGAAGATTATTAAAACAATGCAAATCTCCACACTTCTAAAATTACTGGATGAGATTTCTAAAATCAAATTATAAGGTCCTATATGGTACATTTTACACAAGAAGTTCTTTGTATGTGGTAATAGTTGCAAGGCATCAGAGTCAATAAAATAAATCTGAGAAGTAAGAGCACTCCTTGTACCAAGAAATATTATAGAATACTAATTCAGGAAGTTATTCAGCAGCTTATAAAGAAATAGGAAGTTGTTGACCAACTACTTGAAGAACTATTTCCTGTAGGAAAACTATAAGACAGATGAAGAAAGCAATAATTCTCAGAGCAATAAAAGAATTCTTTTAAAATAAAGCTCAATACACAATGTTGAAGAAATTAGTTTTAAACAGTAAATTCAGTAGAACAAATATACCCAATATACAGACTAAGCTTTTTAAAAATACTTCACAATCATACCAGAACTTGAATATGTGTCATTGATAAATGTAGCCAGTACCATACTTCCTCCTTATCACTTGCCAACCTAAGGTACAAGTCTTCGTCGGAAAATCTCACTGACCTAGGCAGGGCTTTAAAAATCCCAATAGTTGCCTACCTATAATCCTTCAGTAATTATGCTGCCTTGAAACAATAGGATGGGCCAACTGACTTCAAAGTCATTCATCTAAGGTCGCAAGACAACAACTAGTTGTTTCCCTGCATTTCCTGACACGTACCAAATAATCAATGATTTTGCCTGCTTTTACTGACCAAGACACATCTAACAGGGAAAACATTTCTATTCCTGAAGGTTTGATATGAGAAAATTATTCCATGGTGTCAAAAATCTTCATGTTTCTCATATAATAAATCTACTTTTACTTCCACGTGAGAATCCCTCAAAAATCTTAAAGAATAATCATGTTTATCTCTCTTCTTCCCAGTTTTTCATTTCCATGGTAACCATTATCCATATGGCATAATTTTCGTATCATTTTGTCCTGGTTTACCTTTGCTACAGGCTCACTTGAGCGGGGTGCTTGGGGTGGTGTGGTGTGTGCGTGTGTATACCCTTCATTAATCCATCTTTGAGAGAAACACTTCTCAAAGGAAGAACCATTGGAAACTAAAAAATAAAGTATAGAACATTTCAGGTCAAAACAAAAAGATCATTCAAAATAATAAAAATGTAGGCCCATGTCACCTAGAAGCAATTATTACAAGATACAAAAGACTAAAAGAGGAGCATAAATGTTGCTCTTTAATCATAGACTTTTAGCTATAACATCAACCAAAGAAGAGAGGCAAGCCAGCTATTAAGCTGTTTAAAAATCTCCCCAGGTCAGCATGTGACCCAGCAGGGAGAGGTTCAAAAAAGTACAGCCTTTCTTTTTCCTAACAACCTGGTTTGTTTCCACTCCTTTCCCTTCAAGACACATCCCTCACAGCTAGTAGCTCTTTCAATCATTTACTCTGGATGTCTGCTTGAGAACAAATAATCTTGCTCATGCAGATGAGTCTGCCAGACTTGTGTGTACTTTCCAGTCTCAGGCCCTTTATTGTTCTGGTTGAAACCTGACCCTTTGAAATGGATACCAGGACACCAGAAAACGAATTTAAAATATAAGAAAAAAGTTGGAGGAAAAGGGGCAAAAAACTGCAGAAACTTTTTAAGATCAAACTTTTTCCTCTGCTCTTCTAAATAAGCTTGTCACAAAACTGTATCTTACACTGCAAAGTAACAATCTGCCCCCAAAGACAATCAATATAAAATACTAAGACACACAACAAAACAATATCATTATTGTATTATCTGATCTAATGAATAAATGTTACATTTCCCTTAGGAGTAGACTGTCAGGACAGATCACAATCAAAACTTGGACTGTTTTTTACTTTATTATCTCAACATGATTAAACAATACTAAGTAAGCAACTTTTTGAAAACATCAATTTCAGTCTATAATAATTACTTTTAGGAAACATTTTGTATATACTTATTCCAAACACACCAAATAAAAATATTAAGGTCCTACCTATAATTTCAAAACAAGAAGGGACGAAATTCTATTTTGATCTTTTCAGCTTCCATGAAATTTTGCCATTTTTTTAAACACACAAAAAAATAAGGCTGATAAAAACAAATAACCCAATGGCTTTGTTTTTGTTTTCCCAGAGAAGAGAGATTCTGTTTTGAAGGCCTGCTAGCTCGAAGAAGTTTGACACTGAGCTTGTATATCAAGCGGGAAAATTCATATTTCTCTTTACCCTTTGAGGGAAAAACAAACTGGTAAATCACATCAAACTGCAGCTAAAGGGTCTGTCATCTCACAACCTAAAGTACTATAATATTAGACTCCTAGGAAATTCCTCCTTATTTTTATAGTTCTCTTCTACCAGTAAAATGGTAGAAAAAGGTAAGTAGTACTGCACATACTCATAAACCTATGCCAGCCCCAAAACTCTCACAATTTGAAATTCTTCATGGTATCCTTTCAGTTTTGAGCTAGGCTAGTTAATAGGTTTGGCACAAACTCAAAAGGAGAACATCCAAATTGCCACAAAATAAAAGATTATTAAAAGGTTATGAACCAGGAATCCATAAAGCTTTCAAAACATTACCTAAAGAAGGTATTTAGCTCATACTGAACTGAAAAAAGAATTATGGAAGATATAACTGAGCTTGACATAAATATTAAGTACAATATAAAAATAAATGACGTTTTATATCTTTGTACCAGAAAATTATCTCCTACCATTATTTTCACTTACTTTAAGAAGTATCTCTGACCAGAAGATGTCTTTGCCATCTCCCAGCCCGCTGGCAGAGGTACGTCATCAGGTATCTCAAAAGAAGACTGTCTAAGGTGTTGAGCAGTGGGTGTAGCTGCTGGGCCAGAGACTACTCCCGTGGGTGTCAATGTCCCAGGAGATACGGCTCCCAGCTGCAGGGAAGCTGGAGAGGAATGAGCTCGAACATGCTGTGGAGTCAGGGCCCCTGCAGTGCCTGCATCAGTACTGGCCTATTAGGAATATTAAAACAAAGATTTCTTAAAATTTGTTTTCAAAGAGAGTCCCTTTAGATTTCTTAGATAGATATTTGGTTGCAATGAAATTCTAAATCCAAAGGCACATTTCAACATTTAATATTTGACACAGAGGAATACAGGTTTGCAGATGGATACTTTTAAATGTTTACGTGAAGGCCAAGGCAGTGTGGGTGCTTTTCCAAGTTCTAAAATGTTCTAGGTATAAACAAAACCCAAGGAATATAGCTATGGATTCTTTTTCTTTCTTTTTTTTAAACTAGGTTTTACATAGTGAATGTTTTTTCCAAGCCAAGTCCTAAACACACAACAGTTGTCATTTTTTTCTCACCATGGACAAATGTCATCAATAAAGCAACCATCAAAATTTATACAACTTTTAAGGAATACAAAAGATCCAGAAACATCCGAATATTCTTAAAAGCCTCCTAATGAATGAAATAAAAACCCAGCCATATATTTGTACCTAGATGATAAAGATGCCAACAATTCCATTACAATATAACTTAAGAATTTACAAACATATTTACAACTGTGTAGTAGCAGAAAAAATCCTGAACTCAGACCCTAAAGTTCTGGGTTCCAGTCCAAGCTGTCTAGTGTGACACTGAACAATATCATAATCTCTGAGCCTCAAGTTTTCTCGTTTGTTAAATAGCTTTTTTTCATGATGGAAAAATGAGTATATGAATTTATATCCAATAATTTGTGAACAATAGTATTTACAACCCACATTTGTAGTATTCATAATCTAGTACAGTTATTTAAATTCCTTAACTGAAGAGTTAGGGTTTATCAAAAAGTTAGAATTTCCTAGATTCATATAGGCAAGTAAGGAAGACTAAAAGCAATCAGCAGATGCATCTATGCCTTGATGTTAAATCATGTACATTCTGAGTTTCCAATCAGAATGAATTAGGACTCATTAGCAGAAATAAAAAGTCAAATTTATAGATGCACAACATTTGGATAAAAAAGGCATTAAAACAAACAAAACTACAATAGATTATGAATAGTATGAATCCATAAACTGCTGATATAAATTACTGTGCAATTATTTACTAGAAAAATAAGTATTGCAACTTTTAGTTGCAATTCTTTACGGCTTATAGATGCCACAAAATGGGGAATTCAATCTCCTATGGGTATTATACTTTCAAAACATATTAACTAACAGCATAGTCGTGTAGACTGTGGGGTGCAATGCCAACACATTTTTACCCATAATGAGTCCAGAAACTCATTTCCAGGGGTAAGAGAAAAAAGCATACCTAAGTCTACTTCTTACAAATTGAAGTATTTGGGGCAAGCTGCTAAATTGTTTTTCCTTCCTCTTCCTTAACGCAGGTTTTTGTCAGCAGGTTAAGTGAGTTTTTCTGAGTTCCAAAACCCCTTGGTCTGAGGCAGGAGAACACACCACAGGCCTGCTGCAAATAGGAGGGGCGATGGGAGTGGGGCGATAACTGTTCTTCCCACTCAAGTTACAGCCGAATGGACTAACTACATCGCAGTATTTGGAAAACCAATTAACTTCTGGACAAAGTTCCTATGCTGAAGTTTAGCCTGAAGCAAGCTCTTTTTAAAAAAGTAAGGAAAGGAATAAAAACCTACACTAAACAAATCTTCTGGGACAGGTCAGAATGTTAACACTTTCATAATAGTTTCACTTTAATGTTGGATCACGTTGACAAAGTAATCGAACGTTGTGTATGTGGAACAGCCATGTTCATATCCTCAATAAGAATTAAAGAGCAATGGCGAGCCTCGAATTAGTCATCACTTCCCAAACATTAACTTCTAATCACAGTTGAACTAGGCAGGACTCGGCCTATGAGTCAACCTGCAGTGCGTTATCAAAGGCTTCTGTTAAAACCAAAGCACGGTAAAGCTCAACTCAGGTCCTGCGCAACGTGTAGATGTGGCTAATTTAAAAGCATTTCGGCAAACTGTAAATAATAGTCTCCAACGGGGAAGCCAACACGTGAACCAACTAAGTTTGATAAGAGTAAGCCTGCCTGACTTCCAAGGCGCTAGGTAAGGGCAGGGGTGAAAGCACTAACTCCGTAAACAACTTCCAGGAAAGTCTGGATCCTGTATTCAGAAAGCGCCGGGGCCGCGAAGAAAATAAATGCTTTTGGGAGGGGGAGGGGGAGAAAGAGCGAGAAACTAAATGGACTGGTTCAACCCCCACCCCTAATCAACACTGGAAAACAAGAGAACAATTATTTGACTCCCTAGGAGACTGAAGTGGACCGAGAGGCCCCGAAGGAAAGGGGGCCCAGGGCTCAACTTCACAAACTCGGCCGCCGCTGGCAGCTCACCCACACACAGATGCCAGAGGCCCCCCTCCCCCTCCCCGGCCCCGCGGCGGCGGCGGCGAAGGGAGCGAAGGTGCGGAGCGCGGCGGCGCGCGCATTGTGCAAGCCCACCGCGGCCCGGGCCCGACTCTCCCCACCCCCTTCCTTCCTCCCCACCTCCCCTGCCACTCCCGCCAACCTCCCGAGAACCCCAGGAAGAAAGAAAAGGCAGGGAAAAGCACGCCCCCCGGGGCTGCAACCGCAGAGAGAAACTACAAGGGGAAAAACAAATCTCGGCCCCGGACTCCGGGAGGAGTGGGGAGCCCGTAGCCGCGGCCGGCGGGCGCCTCCAGTCCCCCCGCCTCTCCGCGAGCCCCCATCCCCACCTCTCTAGCGCTCCCGGAACCCCCCCTCCGCGGCCAGGGCTCGCGGCCGCCGCTCCCGAGCGCCCCCGGGCCTGGGGCCCGCCCGACGGGAAAGTGGGGAGAGGGGCGGCCAGGTTACCTGTCGGGAGTGGGACTTGGGCTCTGGAGGCTTGAAGAAGGAGTCAGGCAGCTTCCGGAGCCTCATGGGCACAGTCTGGGGCACGTTGGCCGTCTTGGGGTTCATGACGGCGTTGAAAAGCGCCTCCAGGTCGGTCTCCGAGTCCCCCCGGACGTGCACGATCTGGTGCCCGGCGGGGGGGGCCTGCGGTGCCGCCTGGGACCCCGGGGGTGCCGGCTGCCCGGGCCCGGACGGCGGGCCCTGCCCCTGGGGGGGCTGCGCGGGCGGCTGCCCTTGGCCCTGGGGGGCTGGCTGAGGCGGCGGCTGCTGCTGCCCGGGATCCATGGTTTCTCCCTCCCCCGACGCGCACCCCGACCAGGCGGCCAAGGGCTCCGCCCGGGCGCCCCGGCTCGACGGGCCGAGATGGGAGAACCGGCGAGGGTGGCGGGCCGGCGGCGCTGGGCGGCGGGAGCGGCGCTCGCCTTGCTCTCAGCGCCGGGGGGCTGCGCCGCGGCCCCGCATCCCCCGCCCCGGCGCCTCCGCCCCCGCCCTGCGCCCCGGCTCCACTGGTCTGGCGGCTGCGCTTCGGGAGGGGCTGCGAGAGACCCGGACCTGCGCGCCCGAGAACTTTTTTCCTTCACGCCCTTGACGGATGCCGGACAGCTAGTTGCCTTTCCCCTCCCCCTTTCTCTCTTATTTCCTCTTCTTGTTCCTTCCTTCCTTCCTCCCTTTCTTTTCCCCGGCGGCGGCTGCGCCCGACTGAGACAGAAACTCGCCTCAGACGCCAAAACTAAAGTTGAGAGAACCGCCCGCCCGAGCCGCTCGCGGCTCCGCCTCCTCCCGGCTCTTCCTTCCTCTGCGCGCCCGCCCGCACAGGATCCGCGGCCATCCGCGGAGGGAAACTTTCCCCTGCAAGTTAACTACATTCCTGCAGACTCCCGGCCTCCAACGCCCCTCCCGGCCGCACGTGACCAGCCCGCCAGCGGGCCGGGCCTCCACAGTGCTTCATGGGGCTGGGGCCTGGGGGCGGCCGCGGCGGGGAGCGTGCCTGGCGATCCGCGCCGGGAGGGCGGCCGGCCCGACGACCAACGTTGGGTCTGGTCTGGGTCGGAGCTCTGATCTCTGCGGCGAACGCGGCCGCCCTTGGCCGCAGGAAGTCCTCCCTCCCAGCCCGGCCCCTTCCCCGCCAGTTCTCAGGAAAGGCTGAAAGGTTTCCAGCTCGCCCCGAGATGCGAAACGGCCAAGGCCGAAAGAAGTTGGGAGGGGACGTATAAATCCACTTAAACCCTCCCCGCTTTTGCCCGACTTGACCAACTGGAGTGTCAGTGTGGGCTCAAATCCTCAAACTAGGTTGAATTTAAAATGGTACCCGTAACAGACATTGATTTTAATAAGGGTCCATTTTTTCTTAACATTAACTTGATTTTCTTTCCACTCAATATTCAAAACCCACTTGAAAGGGATAAACGATTTCTGTAATTTGAAGCTTTAAGACTAGATCTGTGACTCAGTGTGATTTACTAAATAACCAAAAACTGCCTTTTTTAAAAGTGAAAACTTTTTTAGTGCTCAGACTTGAAACACAGTCTTGAAAATCTCAACGGAAAAACTCAGTGTTTAACTTCAGTTGCAAGCATTCCTCGGTGTACCTGTCTTTCATCCTTGAGGGGATGGGAGCCTACCTCTCTTTGTTATCCCTGTGCCTGGCACAAGGGTGGATTCTCTTAAAGTTGACCGAATAAGAAATGAACGGGTGAGGAGCTCACCCCAGGCACCTGGTTCTCTTTGCGGCAGTGTCATATATGCAAGGAGTTCACTTGAAATCACTCAAAAGCAATGAAAATTTGTTGGGTTTTTTTTGTTTTTTTGTTTGACGGCGCCTCTTGCGAACCCGTGCCCCCTGCAGTGGAAGCACGGAGTCCTAACCACTGGACCGCCAGGGAATTCCCCAAAATTTGTTTTTTAATTCATACATTCTGATTTTTTAAAAAGCAGCTTTACTGAGATATAATTCCATACCATACAATGCGGCCATTCACGCAACCCAGTATTTTTCGTGTATTAAAAGGGTTATGCAACATCACTCTGATTTTAAATCCATTAGTTCATTCTAAAGAAAACTAGCTTCCTGTTTTAATGATTTTGTCTGCAACGCTAGTGAAACAGATGTGTAAACAGGATTAAACAAGGAAAGGTCCCCTGAGCAAAAAAATAAACTCTTCCTCCAGCCAGGACATGCCCTGGATAAATCTGAAGAGGGATCTGTATCACTCGGTGTGGTGGGGCAGGCCAGGGAAAGAGCCTCAAGATTTTACGGCAAGATTCTAATCAACTGCTCTGGATTACACTTTCATCTGAAGAAAGGGATCTGCCTCCATGATGCCCATGACTGCTTTTTATATTTATCCCCACCCCCATCTCCAAATGTCAAGTGCGTTTAACCACAAATTTATAGGTTCTGGAGTTCCAGAGATCTGAGTTCAGATCCCAGTTCCACAATTTACTAGCTCTGTGACATCGGACAAGTTACTTATTTCCTATTCTTTAATTTCTTTAATATTGGGGTCAGGTAATGGCACCTACTTCATATGTTGAGACAAATGAGTCAATGGACATAAAGCAAGTACTTAGTGCAGTTTTGGGTGTGTGGTGAGATCCACATAAACGTCAGCTATCGTTGTTTTGCCGTGTTCACAGATTACTTCACATGTAGTGACATGGCCTCTCCTTTGCAGCAGTCCCCCTCAGGGACCCTGTTGGCAGTCCCTTCCTGTCACATCTAATAATCAATCCACACAAACAAAGCCTTTGGGCAGAAACTATGCATTAAAATTTCCAACTGAAAAAAAATTTTTTTTAAGAACCAAAGTTATTGAAAACCTGGGATTGTAATGGAAGCTGTCCCTTCACTAGAGTATTTATTACCATGAACACTATAATTAAAGGGCTTAGCGTACAGCAGAGGTTGCTTTGTTCAATATTGTTTCACCTGCCATTCAACTGAGAACAAAATTACTTTGATAAGTGGATTTAAAGGCTGTCTGGAGTGATGTTATGTTCTGTAAGCACCTCTGTAGCATCAACCAAGATTTTGTAATTGAATATTCCTGATCTACAAAATTTCAGTCACAGGTTAGTAAGGGATAAAGATAACATAGATTCAATCCTTCGTCCCCTCTCTTCCTCTCCAGCCCCACTTTTAGAGCAATTATCAATCCAAGGCACCTTGAGGTACAGAGTTGCCTTCTTCATACAAAGACCCAGGTTATCCTGGATCATTTTCAAGTCCATGTAGATCACTATCTGAAAACACTAGTGTTACAATGACTTGCCTTCTCAACTACAATGGCCCCTCTTCTCTACTTTATCTGTCCACACCCCACCATCATCCAGAAATACTCCAGTTGTGAAATCAAACTATGTTATACCATTCCCTTAATTACTCACACCTCATTTATTATTAACTTCTCTCTCTTCTACGAACCTATCACTCCTGTTTTCACTTCCTTCCCAATTCAGTTTAGAAATCATAACTCATTGCTTCAGCCTCTCATAATCATCTGTGCCCTCAATTCTATTGCCCCATGTATTTCTGTTCACTCATGGCTTCAATAGCCTCAAAGCTTCTGCTTATTCCCTTCTGTTTCTGGATCTTCCTACTGTCTGCTAACTATAGGAGTGGATGAAATTGAGATGAAACATTTGTGTAAGTACTTGTAGAGTGCTGATTATGTGCCAGGCATTGGTAGTAATTGGTATAATGATGCCTATTTCAAAGAATAACAAAAATTAAATAAGTATGAATAAGTTTTTATTATTGCATCATGAGGATTAAGAAGGCCCAAGATACAGTTGACTTGGTATAATTGCATGAAGAGAAATTAAGGAACAGCTTGCTGAAGAAAGTTCTGCTTGACCTGACAGTACTTCATTATTCAACTCAGAGACATTATTTCAGAGTTCTCCACTTTAATATTTAGAAGATAATTTGTGTGTATTTGTGAATTAACATAGTCCTGACATTATTCTTTTATTCTAATTCATGTTCTAAATACTCAAATATAAAATGTTTATTGCCACAGCCTTTGTTGATTGTCATGTGTGTTCCACATTAGACACTAATCAATAATTATGAGATAAGTCTCTGGTTTGAAGGAGATTCTTCTACAATAGCAAGAAACAACTGTGAACAATAAGTGGATATGATAATGATCAGGAGCCTGGCTGGTTTTGAACACTGTTTCAGTCTAGTTGTGGATAGAAGGGATTCCCAAATCTTGTAGCCCTACCTCTACTTTAGAGCTGTAAGCTACCCACTTCTTAAATAGTACAAATTACTGATCTTATTATTGAACAGATATAAGCAGAATTGGAAAAGGGATTTAGCACACAGGTGTTTAAAGGCAGGTCACTGCAAAGCTATATACTCAGCTAAAGGGTATATGCTGCAACGCATGGGGAACTTCATTAATTCGGAATCCATTATTTTGAGGTATGTGACAATAAGCGGTGTTAGACTGAGGTTTTTTCCCCTAGGTTTCAGCTATGATAAGCCTAAGCAAATAAGAAAGACAAAGTGTCATTTGTTTACCAATTTTAGAGAACAGGTCATCTTAAAGCACTTTAAAAATGGACATCTATATGCAAGTAATTACTTTAAAAACCCAAATCATGTTCACCCCTGTTTAGTTACACAGTATCAGTTGGGGTAGGGAGCTGGGGAGCTGGGATTAGAAAAGAGATAAGCCACAGCGTGTGACAATACTTCTTTGTAAAATTTATAATGCCAACTTTTCACTCATTTCAATGGGTTTTTCTGACACTGGTTGTATAGTGGACACTTTTCTCTGATAGCAGAAAAAATATTTATGAGCAATTATACTCCCAGTTCCTATCCATGTGAGCTGGTTGCCTAAACTAATAAACAATACGTCAAAGGTATGACACCATCCAGAAAGGATTGGGGGCATGAGTAAATTGCTCAATCCTGTTTTGTGTTAGAGGACATGTCAGGCCTATTACAGAAGGACCACTCCTTTCAAAATATATATTATATATATATTTTTCATATTTCAGCACTATAGATGCATTTTGGTTAATAGGCTCCTTTTTTTTTAATGTAAAGTCATATATACTGTAGTAAAAAAATCATTTAAAATCAGATTTCTTTTTCTTCTAAAATCTAGCTAAAATTATCCATATGGGAGAAATTAAAGTTTGGTCTGAGATCTGGCTGTGAAGAATTTTGGAGTATGAAGCCCTTCAGACTTCGGGCAGAACTAAGTGGGGTGTGTAATGGAGGCCCCAAAGCACCTTTCCAGTGCTTTATGCAATACAGGTTATCAAATTCAGGCTTGTACTTTCCACATCTATGCTTGAACGTAAAGGTTACTAGTCTCCTCATTTACTATACTTTTCTGAATTATATTAAAAATGGAAAGGTGTCTTCTAAAAATACTAAATATATTCTCTATCAATTGTTCCCAAGGTGTGGTCCCCAAATCAGCAGCATCAGCATCACTGAAAACTTGTTAGAAATGTAAATGCTTAGGCCATAACCCAGACCTACTGAATCAGAAACTCTGGAGGTAAACGGCAATCTGGGTTTTAACAAGCCTGCGCTAGGTGATTAACATTTGAGAACCACTACTCTATATGATATTCCACATTCTGTTTTTATTTTATAAATATTAAATATGTTTTGTAAGCATTATGCTTCACCATTTATAGATAAGTATCCCTTTAATTTCATCATTTATTCTAGAAATATCTATATCTAGTATATAACATGTATTTGAGAATTGAAAAAATCTATTTATTTGGTAACATATTCATGGTGTAAAGGATCTCAAAAGGTGATGTCTTGATTCTTACCTGAAAGTTAACCACTAATCCTATTTTAAAAGCTCTGTTAAGCAGTGATTCCAACTTGTTTATAGTTTTAACATCTTGTGACTATTACTTTGACATATGCATACCTTCAACGATGTGGCACAAAATTGTTTTAAAACAATTTAAAATCTAAATGTCTTTTGAGAATTTGATATACCAAACTCTGAAAGTGCCTCTTCATTTATAACTTATTTCCTCTTTAACTTAATTTTCTAGTGTTCTATCTAATGGAAAATATCTGGATACCATCTCTAATAATTCTTCATATACCTGAATACATTTATTAAGTCTCCTGACAGTCTTTTTTTTCTAAACTATCCCAGTTACTTAACCTTTACTCAATGTCTTGTTTCTGAACACTTTTATTCTTCTCTTGTAGTCCTCTGACTCTTCTCCAAGTACCCCATGTTCTTCTTCAGTTGTTAAGATACTATATACGCTACATAGTGTCCCAAACATCATTTATACACATTTGATTTAAATTTGTGAAGGTCATTATTTACATACTTTCTATGTGTAAAAGGGTATAATTTATTCTTTAGAAATATAGTTTTAGGGAGTCAAAATTTGAACCCTTATAACATGCACATGAATTTTTTATGCTGAATTAGAATGACAGCATTTTAGAACTAAAAGGCAAAGGAGATCACTTAGCCCAACTTCCTGCTTTTACACAAGAACTTATGGTCTTGAGAAGTTATTCTGCACTGTCCAAAATGGTAGCCACTAGCTGCATATTAAATAGAAAATTCAGTTCCTTTGGTCACACTAGCCACGTTTTAAGTGCTCAGTAGCTACACATGTGGTTAGCAGCTCCAGTATCAGACAGAACAGATATAGAACATTCCCCTAACCTCAGAAAGTTCTACTGGCTAGCACTGGGTAAATGACTTGCCCAAAGCCATACAGCTTCTGTGTGACAGAGTCAGAGCTTCTAGTTCCTGGTCCCAAGATATCCCACCATACTACTACCTTTTTAAAAGGACAAAATATAATAGATTACTTATCCTATCTACAATGCTTATTAAGTTTTATAAAAAGCATGTGGGAGGCATGGATCCTGACCCCAAGAAGGTTTGAAGGAAATTACTTTAGGTGGGCTTACTGCCTATATAGAAAACGGCAGGTGGTTTAGTTACATCTCCCTTCTGGCCTCCGGCTATTTAATGTCTACAGTTCACTCTTGAACAATGCTGGGGGAGGCGCAGTCCAAAAATCCACATATAACTTCACACTTGTCCCTTGATTTTGCATCTGAGGATTCAACTTATCTCAGATCATACGGTACCATGGTGTGTATTTAGTGAAAGATATCTGGGTGTGAGTGGACCCAAGCAGCTGAAACCTGTGTTGTTCAAGGGTCCACTGTATATGTATGCAAATGTACATTCACTGAATGTTTACTGAAGTATCTTCAGTTCCTTTGATTTTCCCAGAGACATTGGACACTTCTCAGCTCACACCTTAGTTCCTGCAGCCCATTGCTGGCTGATCTCCTAGGCTCCATTTGTTCTTTCCTGCTTCAATCAATTTTCTATAATTCGAAACCCATTTCCCTCAAGTGCCATTTTCACCCTTGATCTCCTACTCAAAACTCTAGTAGAGGGCTTCCCTGGTGGCGCAGGGGTTGAGAGTCTGCCTGACGATGCATGGACATGGGTTCGTGCCCCGGTCCGGGAGGATCCCACATGCCGCGGAGCGGCTGGGCCCATGAGCCACGGCTGCTGAGCCTGCACGTCCGGAGCCTTGCTCTGCAATGGGAGAGGCCACGACAGTGAGAGCCCTGCAAAACAAAAACCAAAACAACAACAACAAAAAACTGTAGTAGATTCCTAGTGTGTATCATACACTAACAACAACTGTGATACAATGACTTACATTTGCATACACAAAAACTTCCCCACACATTATCCCATTTAATTTATTCCCATCTTTCTAGAATTCAAACCCTTTTGTTTCAAAAGATTGTTTCTTGTTAAGTATTTTAAGTAGATTTTTTTCTAAAAGTTCTAAAACCAGGAACTTGAGAGTCAACCTTGACTTTTCCAATTCCCATTCCCCATCCCCCAGTTCAATCCATCTGCAAGTAATGTTGGTTCTGGGTCCAGAATAACATCTGGAATATATCCACTTCCCTCCATATATTAGTTTGCTAGGGCTGCCATAACAGAATATTCCAGACTGTATGGCTTAAACAACAGAAATTTATCTTCCCACAGTTCTGGAGGCTAGAAGTCTAACATCAAGGTGTCACCAGGGTTGGTTTCCTCTGAAGTTTCTCTCCTTGGCTTGTAGATGGCTGTCTTCTTCTGGAGTCTTTACATGGTCTTCATTTGGTGTCCGTATCCTAATCTTCTCTTCCTGTAAGGATACTAGTCATATTGAATTAGGGCCCATCAATATGACCTCATTTTACCTTAACTACATCTTTAAAGGCCTTATCTCCAAATACAGTCATATTCTGAGGTACTGAGGGTTAGGACATCAACATATAAGCTTTGGGGAAGACACAGTTCAGCCCATAACACTCCATATTCACCAAAACCATCCTTGCCCACACTGCTTCATTTCTCATCAGACAGTGGTGGTAGTTTTCCCAACTCTTATCAAATCCATTTACCATTCAATAGCCATGGTGATCTTTTGATCTTTTGAAAATATACATCACTCCCTTGCTTCAAAACTTATAGTAGTTTCCCATTGCACTACCGTTAAATTCCACACTCATTTTATTGGCTTATAAGATATGCATGATCTATTTTCCCAGTTTCAACTCATGTCACTCTTTCTTGCCTGCTATGCTCTGTTCACAATGACTTCTGTCAATTCCTAGAACACACTAAACTCATTTCCATTCCAGGGCCTTCACATATACTGTATTTTTCCTGAGAACATTCTCAGACTAACTACTCTTGATATATTCCCTAGAAAAACCATAATTTGTAATTACTTTATGTATTTTACCATATTTTTTGTCACTAGATTGTATGTTTTTTGGAAGCAGCGATTTTGTGTTTTGTTTACACTGTGTCCACAGGCTTAGCATTGTGCCTGGTACACAGTGGACATTAGGTGAATAATCTACTTTTCTAAGCATATCTGCTGCTCTATTCAGGGAAGTTTGTAACCCCACATGTATTGATACTTTCTACCTCTATACCACAGACTGAAACATTTTCTCTGCCTAGAATTCTTTCCTCCCCTAAGCCAATCCATAATTGTCCTTTCTTTTTTTAAATTTTTATTGGGATATAGTTGATTTGCAATGTTGTGTTAGTTTCTGCTGTACAGCAAAGTGAATCAGTTATACATATACATATATCCACGCAGTTTTTAGATTCTTTTCCCATATAGGTCATTACAGAGTATTGAGTAGAGTTCCCTGTGCCATACAGTAGGCCCTTATTATCTATTTTATATATAGTACTATGTATGTGTCAATCCCAATCTCCCAATTTATCCACCCTCCCAAACTCTTTCCCCCTTGGCAACCATAAGTTTGTTTTCTACATCTCTGATGCTTGTAAATAAGTTCATTTGTACCATTTTTTTAGACTCCACATATAAGCAATATCATATATTTGTCTTTCTCAGTCTGACATACTTCGTTCAGTATGACAATCTCTAGGTCCATCCATGTTGCTGCAAATGGCATTATTTCATTCTTTTTTATGGCTGAGTAATATTCCATTGTATATATGTACATCTTCTTTATCCATTCACCTGTCAATGGATATTTAGGTTGCTTCCATGTCCTGGCTATTGTAAATAGTGCTGCAATGAACATTGGGGTGCATGTACCTTTCTGAATTATGGTTTTCCCTGGATATATGCCCAGGAGTGGGATTGCTGGATGCCCTTTCTTTTAAAATGTACCTCAATCCCCTTCTCAGGGAGGCCTTTCATTTTGGATCATCCTTGGCTCTGATCTCTCTAGGTTCCCTCAGAACTTCAGAGGTTAAGTTTTATATTTTATATGTATGAAGTAAGCAGTTATTTTATATGTAGGAAGTAAGTAGTTTTAAGGAAAATAAGCGTTTTATTCTACATGTTAAAGGGATGAAAGGTGACACCTGATCAAAAATTTTGTTGAATAAAAGTTAATTTATATTGTTATAGGTGGTTTCTATTTTACTTTCTCTCACACACCCTTCTGGTAACAAAAATTTACAGATTCTTAGTGTTTGTTAAAGCCTAGTGACATTTTTTTCTTTTTACAGGCACAAAAAAAGAAGATAAACAGGAATGATAAGTTTCAACCTTATTGAAACCCAGTTCAGCCTGCCTATCCCAATGAACTTTAACATGTGTGCCAAGTCAGGAGATTGAAGACTTACATTAGAGGATATCAGGTATACCAGCTGCTAGAGTTTGCCAGTTGGACACTGCTAAATGTGTCTCTAAATGTGGCTTTTTAGTGCTAATTAATGCAGCTTTTACTGTAAGACACAACATACTTCCCTGTCTTTTATTCTTCCCTTTGTTCTTTTGTTTTCATCTATTCTTTCTTTCTCTCTCTTTTTTTTAAACTAGAGAAGTAGAGAGCAAAGCAGTTGTTCCCAACTGTGGAGTTGCCCACTAGAATTAATATATATGTTTGAGGAAATATGCAAAATAATGCTCTACCTCATAAAAAAGTCAGAACAATTAAAATAACAAATATCATTTCATAACCGTCAGACTGAAAAAAATTAAAAATTATGAGTGTTTCATTCTCCAACAAAACTTCAAGTTTCTTAAGAGTAATTGGGTACTTCTTTCTATCTTTCACTATGCCTAATAAGTATTATGGGCTCTAGAATGTAAACTCCCCAATAAAGACATTTTTGTCTTTTATGTTCATCACTGTATCTGCAGTACCTAGAAAGTGCCCACCCAGCACATTCATAGTAGGTAATTAATAAATATTTGCAGAAAAATGAAGGATATTAGTTCTTAGCAATACTTGCTGATTAATTGGATGACTGAGAAGCCTTCAGTCAGTTTTCAGAAACTTCAGACCTAGGTTTTCAAAGTTGTAAGGATCAAAGTTGGTTGAGCATGGGCTGGGATAGGGATGAAAGGAAGAACGAGGGATTTCCCCTCTCTGACCACAGCTTCCTACCACAGTTCCCACTTCCCTGTTCTAAGTACCTCAAATGGCCAACACTTCATAATTTACCCAGTAGCTAACCATTTGGGGGGCCATATTTGATTTTTTCCTAATGAGCACTCCATTGTCACATACTTCATGATGCCCAGAAAGGTTTCCATTGTTATTAACTCAGATTACTCAATTTTGTGCTTTGACAATTACTCTAATCTTCTATTTAATCTCTGGACCTTGGTCTTTCTTCACTCCAATTTATCACTGCCAGTCTAATCTTTCCAGAATATCACTTTTATGATGCTACTACCCTGCTCAAAAGTTTTTGACTCCTATACATCATCTACTTAAAAGATTTAAATATCTTAGCTTTGTATCTATAGCCCTCGGTAACCAGGACCCCATTCATCTGTCTTCCCTGTGTTATTACCCAGAACTCTTGGACAGAACTCTTCAGTTCCAACTAGTCAGGTGTACTTATGTCTTCCCCAAACCACCTTGTGTTTCTATGCCTCTGTATTTATTTTCTTGCTCATGGGTCCTAAAAGTTCCAAGTTCTCTGGTCTCCAGCCTAAGTCCCTTTTTTTGGATGTCCAAATTATAATTCAGTGAGCCTTCTCTCCTTAAGTAACTATCAGAATTTCTGAAGAATGCTCTCAAATTCCATAAAACCATTCTGTTGTCACTTGTCACCATGGTTGATCTTTCACCCCAGAAAAATCCTCACCCTCAGTTGATCACAGCTTGCTCTTTCAAAGTTGGATTCACAGGCTGCTGCTGCTCTCCAGAGACAATTTTGTGCCAGGCATGTTCCCAGGCTGTATATCTTATCCCACACAGTCCAGCTAAATTCAGATTACAGTATAATAGTTTGCAAAATTTTACACCAGGCTTAGGGATAGCTAGAGAAACTACTGCACTACTGATACTCTTGGACCTTAGTTGCCCACCCTTCCCCACTCCCTCTCTTTTTCTCCACACCTGCAGTCACACTTCAAGGGCCGGCTTTTTTCCAGCAAGTGGGCTCATTCAGTCAGGGAACAGATACTGAGTGTCAATTAAGTGCCAGGCAGTGTGCTAGGCACTGGGGATGAACCAAATACACACAGTTCCTGTTTTCCAGACAGACATAAAATAAATTACTACAAATAGTTGAGAAAATAATTCTAAGTATGCAAAATGCTGCCAAAGAAATACCTGGAGTACAATTTTAGGTCCTCTACATTCTCTGTGGCTCAGGAAGAGGGGGGAAAAACAGTGTTCCCATCTCTTACAGATATCTAACCACATTAATAATGGTATAATCTGTAGAAAAGCAATTTTGACCTTTAGGAAGACACCATTTTACATTATTATGCAGACAGTTTAGCTCCTACGTTTTTTTTTGTTTTTAATATTTCCTCCACAGAGAATGAAAAGAGCCAAAATGAATGAACACTTAAACTGTGTGCTTGACACCATTCTAAGCCCAATGTACATATTAATTTATATAATTTTCACAATAACCTATGAAGGAGTCCTATTATTTTCCCCATTTCACAGATGAGGCAACTAAGGCACCGAAAGATTATAACTAGCTCAAAGTCACACAGAAAGTAATGGCAGAATTAAAAATTCAGGCAATCTGACTGCAACCCAAAGTCTTTGTTACTATGCCATTATACCTCTCAATACAGAGAATTGCATAATCTTTCTTCAAAGGTGCATTCCCATCTTTTGCCTCTGAACGTTCATCCCAGGGCCAGGCTCAGAGCACTCTGCCACATCATGCTTCTCCACTCGGCTGGACTGCTTTCCTTCTTAGTTGTTGAAACCCCACTAGTTCTTCTATAGAAGCCAGATGAAACCCTTCCTAGGCCTAGTTCACAGTGATCACTTCCATCTCTGAATTCATGTTACAATCACTGTCTATAAAAACTCTTACAGATTACGTTCTCTACTAGGTTTATAGGGAGTGTATGTTTCCCCAAAGTAAATCACACAGTGCCTTGTACAGAACTGGTACTCAGAAAGAATTATTGATTAAGAGAGGGTCCCCAGCTTGTAGGGGTCTGTGTGGTAGGCGGCCAAACTGGTAGCAAATGAACATTTTAGTTTTTGATTTTATGTTTTTTATATGAGTTAACAAAAAATCTATGTTATGACCATGTCTGGAAAATATTCATTCAATAAACAATTAATGTGCCAAAGCATTGTGCTAAGTATTAGAAGTAAAACAAACTCTCTCTCCTGAGCTGTATACCTAAATTTCCAGCCGCCTTCCAGATACAATCACAGGTTCAAATCCAAGATCATCATCCTTACCCCTGCAACTCAGAAACACATATTCCAAACTTGCCCCTTCCTCAAGGTTTCAACATTTCTTTTAGGGTCTCCATCATCATTTTGGGCATACATGTCAATCACTTTTTCCATTAAAAAAATATAAGTTATATATTCATTTTACTAGGGTAACAAGGAGACAGTACTAAGGCATCCTGTGCTTTACTCTTTTGCCAACTTAATAATACCATCAGGACAACCCTCTTTGTTTACATGTAGTTCTTGTATTAGCTGTGGGGGCAGCTCAGTTTTAATTTATTACGTGATAAAAGAGTTTACAATTATGTTCAGAACATTATTTTTTTATTGAGGATTTTAAGTGGGACAAATGAATTAAAGGAATTGTTATGTTTTCCACAGCTCCAGAGATGTAAACCTTTATGCAGTGAAGAAACGTGACTAAGTGAAACTCAAATTTTAAAAGCTAATGATTCATATTAATGATCAGTGGTTAGAGATGTTTAGTTTTCTGTCACAATTTCAATCCAGAATTAATTTGGTTCTAAAATAAAATAAATGGAAAATTGAGGACTCACTTGAATCTTAACGCAACAAATATGAACTAGATTTTTAGTTCTTTGTAATTTTCTGTAAAAATTCCATAACTGTATTGGTGTAGATTATGCTAGGGATGAAATTTGGTTCCTGTGTTAGTATTCCAGATAAATTTAAAGAAAGGCATCTTGGTATTTGTTTTCTTTTGCTCTAAGCAGCTTCTTTACATTTTACTTGAATTAACTTGCAAAGTAAATGTTTATCCATAAATCAGTATTAAAATTAAAAACTGGTAAATAGGTAATAAAAAGTTATCTAAATATAGATAATCTGAAAAAAACATTAAGACATTTCCCCCACGCCATAACAGTGGTATAAAACATGAACATGACGCATGATAGGATCCACAATAAAGTAAGAAAATGTTTGTTCGTGACTCTTTGTTGAAGGGTAGCACATACCAACAGAATCCTGAAAAAGATAAACCCAAATTATTTAGTATACAACTACATTTAAATAATAATCAACATATTTAGCTATTATATATTTTGTGGTAAAATGTCATGAAACATATCAAATCTTTGACAATAAATTGGCAGTTAACTACTATTTTAAAATATTTGTGGGCAGCACAGTCTACTTACTATGCTAACAATACATATGTACTATGCAAACATGCATAATTCTTGACCTTAAGGAATTTATAGTCCAAAGTAAATTCTATCTTTGAAAAAAGTCCTAATATTGCAAAAATTTATTTTGCATTTTTCCTCTATCTTTGCTTTTTTCAGAACATGGTCTATACATACTATGCGGGCTGGGACTATGTTTCTTTTGTTTATCACTGGGCTCTAGTCCCGCACAGTAGCTGATACACAGTAGGTATTCAAAAGATAATTGTTAAATGATTGAATACAGATACTTAGGAACTGCTTCATATGTATTAACAATCTTTTGTGTGATACTAAAATTCAAGTATCAGATTCTGTGATATAAAGACATTTATGTCATTCTTACTTATTTGCCCCCAAATTATCATTTGACAGGCTAAAGAACTGTGTTCTACCTCATCTGAGCCACAGATTTAGCTCTAAAATAAGAAAGAACTATTATTAGACATGGATAACAGAAAAGAAGCCGGGGAAAAATGTTCATACTTTCTCCAAATAAAAGCATACCTTATCAACTTTTAATTTTAACAGAAAACTATTTAGTTTATGTTAACTATGTTCTGTATATACAGGTATATGTTCTGTTAGCTATTCCTCTCTGAGGTTTAACATCGTCCTAGTTGCTATCTCCAGTTATTACAATCCTCTTAATAACAAATAATTAGATGGGTTGGTTGCACATTTTCCCTCAACACTTACATATGCTGTAACTTTAAAGACAGAAGAGGTAATTTGTATTTTCTTGGTTTGAGGATTCTTTCGAACACTAAAATAGGGAGGAAAAGGGAACATTTTAAAATATAACAAGCACTGGCATAATACATTTAAGATGTTGATCCCTTTTAGTATTCAGGTGTTCTTATCCATATATAACATGGAAATACAGAATATCCAATTAAGTAGTTTGAAAAGAATGGCATCTGTGGTTTCATCAAAGGATAGGGCAACGTTAACTGAATTGAAATTGCAAAAAATTGAATTTTACAGTTAGAGGGTTTGAGGTCAGTTTGAGACTCAGATGATGAAAAGACTCCTAGGCCAGAGACAATTACTGGAAAAACGAGAATTGGTTAAAGTCAGACTGAAGTGTAAACAGCCGTAAGGGGTAGATAAAAACATACTAAACTTGAAGAATTAAACAGGCTGAACATAAATGACAGTTCTGCCACTGATTTGTTATTTCACTTTAGGCAAGATTAACCTTTCTGAACCTCAACTTTCTCATATGCAGACTGGGTAGGATATGGTTCCCTTTAGGATTATATGAGAATTAGGTGGAGTAATGTATATGAAAACTATTTATTAAATTATTTATTACTAAATTATATTCTATTAAAATCACTTCCTCTCATAGCTCTCTTTCAGTTACTCTCCCTACAAAAGATAATCTGTAGCAATATATAGTGAGGAAGCAAACTGAGGATTGAGGAAATAAGCTACAGATATATATTTATACATTAATTCATATATAAATATATGCACATATTTATAATGCTTTACAATTTGCAAAATACCTTTATATACTTTACCTCATGTAAAGATCACACAACTCAGTGAGGTAGGCATTATTTTGCCAATTTTACAGATAATAGAAATAGAGCAGTTAAATGATACATTCAGACATTCCAACTAAAAGTGGTATGTCTGGGAATAGAATTTAGGTGATATAGAGTCCAGTTTTCTTTCCCTACACCTCACCTGTTTATCTTATACCTACTCTAAATTCATATACATCAAAGGTATTGTCCATGTGTTACATGTGAAGGTTAAATTTAAAGGAAGATATCCCTCTTCTTCACTTTATCAGGTAAAAGTACTTCTTTCCCTTCACTACATATGTAAAGAAATGGGGAGAAAGAGAGAGGAGGAGGAAGAAGGGGGACTCTGTGGGAGGGTGTGCATGCATGTGTGTTTGAGCTTGTGCACCTGTTAGAGATGACCAGATGCAAGCCATTTCAGGGTTTAGGGTTCAAGATTCTTAGGCAGTTTTCATCTTTAAAACATTTCATTCAAATTTAAACCCAGGAATCATGCAATTAAATTGATTTCCATATATTTCTATAACATAAGTTGAGGTCATTTTCTTTTATTTCTCTAATGTGTAAGATACACTGCTGGAAAGTTGGAGACTACATTTAAAATTTCATGCTTATCTGAGAGAAGACTATCACCACTACATATAAAACGTTTGCATACACCTGTATGACCACCCAGATCAAAATACAGAACATATCTATGGTTATATCTAATTTTAAATACTGATCTGGAGGTGGTTATATGGGTGTAAACATATATAAAAATTCACTGAACTTATGTACACTACGATTTGTTCAGTTTACTGTATGTAAATTACTCCTCAGTTTAAAAAAAAAGAGCCCCTGTAAAAGTTTGTGCTTATCAAATAAACTTAGAGGAAATTTAGTATTTGATACTTCACATAGTAATCACTTAACACATACAAACACATACCATAGGTGTATTATTTTTAAAAAGAAACTACATTTGTACATTATTAGGAGTTGGTTCCTAATGGAAATAAATCATATTATTCCATTTTATTACTGCTGATCCTGTATTACTGTTACTTTAAAATATCTCTAAGACAATTTGTCTAGTTTTTTATAGGTCAAGCAAAGTATATTATCACCTGTCCTATATCTCATAAGAAAAAAAGAAAAGGAAATGTGAAGTGATATTCATTTGTGCCCTAGGGTGTTCTACTAATAATTGCATTATAACAGATTTTTGGCAGTCACTAATTCACTCTTCAGGTAACCATAGTTTTTAAGGATGCTGGAACATAATTTCCATGTAGTGCTTTTAAAAAGTATGATTGTATTAATGGTTTAGAAATAGTGTAATGATTGGTTTCTTATCAATATCATTTGTGCTAATTTCTGAGCATCAGTCCCATATTGACTCTAAACGTTATGGTGTACAGACCATTCTAACTAACTCTGCTCATTTTAAGACACAAGGGCCCCACCGTTTAATTAGCATCTGAAGGGCATAATCTAAGACTCTCAGTTCAAATCATAAAATCTGGGGCAGATATGTATTTTGGAGAACGTCTCCTAAAACTTTGGCAAAAGCATGTGTTTAATGTCTAAAGTAGGAAAGACACAGGCACCATTAGTAACTATAGAATTATTTTTGAGATACAATGAAACAATTGATCATTTGCTCTCCAAGAAAATGGTTTTGAAGTATTGCTTATGCGATTTAAAGGGACCATAATCCTTGAAAATAAGGCATTTTCCAAAACCTTTAAAAGATGTCTTTTATAGGACTTGTAATAATGGATGAGGGAGAAAATATCTTAAGAATGTTTTTACCTTTTTGTTTGAGTCAGAGACCCCTAAAATCAGGCTCTGTAATGTGCACTCAATATCTACAAACATAAGGGATGGACTTCTTTGCTAGAATGAATCAGGGACAATGTTTATCTGCAAGTGCAGGTTAGATAATGTAAGGTAGCTACTGCATGTTTAATTAGAAAGATAGCAAACATTTTTCTAAAGCATGTAAAAACACCTAAAACTCAAGTAAAGGAACAGGAAAAAACATCCATCTTGGTTAAGTTAGCTTGTACAAATGACTTTATTAGATACATGGCTCAGAATTCTGAGAAATTACTGATGATACTTCAAGTTCCATTTGTGCTTCCTCTACTTATACACCCCTTGATAAATGGTATGTTGAACCAACCTGTATCTTTACCTTAACCAACTGACACAGCATCTGACCCAAATCAGCACGACTAATATTAGAAAAGCCCCATGTAGTGCATATGATAAGCAAACCAACATAGCTCCTAAGGGATTTTGAGGTCATTTAACGCATTCAGTTGCTTTGTGTTGGCACCTAAGCCATCTCAAGCAAATATTTATTCTAATAATTTTCTACTGAAGTTGCTTTGGGAAGACAATTTCACATCCTCTCCTCATTCAGCAAGGAAATTCATAAGCATGCTTAACTTGGATCATCGAGAGAAATATTTAATGGGTCTCAGAGAAAAGTAATGCTGTAACTGGGCTGGTCTCCTTCCCAGTCTCCCCTAGAATGACAGACTTGTGATGCATCGTCCCTGAATTGGGAAAAGACTGCCCCTCTCTTTGCTGGCCCTTGTGGACTTGACTCCATCAAGACGTCCCTGATTGCTCACACCCACACTGACAATTTTTTCTTTTGAACTTCCAGGGTTTTTATTACAGTATAAAGAGCTGTAAATATTTGCCTATAATAACTGAACATTTGATTATATAAAAAAATGTTTACTTATAAAATATTTTAAACAATTACTTTACTATTATTTACTATGTTAACTTGTAATTTCCTTAAGGTCAGAGACTGCCTGATGCCTCCTCTTGCACTCTTTAGTGCTTGGTCGAGTTCAGTGCCCAATGTTAACACTTGCTGGTTGCCTGATTAAGTGATTCCATGGACACAATTCTTATCCTTTCTGTAAGATGTCATGAATTTTGGATACTCATTTTATGAGTGGTCATACTCTTTGAGTCATACTTTTTCTTAGCACCCAAAAAGTATAGAAGAGTATCACAAGTGAGAATTCAGGGAAGGGAATGTTGTAAAAAATAGCAGTTTCTTCAATGTTTAGGTTCTAAAGTTATTTCTATTTCAAATATCTCTAACAGAATCTCTTCCTCTACAGCACATGGTAGTGAGGAATTCCACAGGTTCATGTGGTTGATGAGGTACAACACTGTGGTGGCTGTGGTGTGTGTGTTTGTGTGTGTGTGTGTGGGGTGTGTGTGTGTGTGTGGTGTGTGTGTGTGTGTTTAGGGTACACCGAGGAGTATCTAGCAGGAGTGCTAGAAGCAGTCTTGTAAGTTTTCATGAGCTGCAAATGATAAGAACAGAATATGTTTGATGTAGGTATGTGCATGTTATTTCTGAAATTCTGTTTCTATAATTTCTCTTCCAACAATCTTTATGTATTGACACAATAACTTTTTCATAAATATCAGAGACAGATTATAGAAATACTTTTCTGTTTTTAAAACTATATCAAAAATAAACTCAGTAGAATAACTGAATCATGCAGTTTGTTGTATAGCTGTATGACACATGCAATGGATATGAGAATTGAGGTGTTGAGGATAAGTAAAGTAACAATCAAGAGTTTGATGAGAGGGGCTTCCCTGGTGGTGCAGTGGTTGAGGGTCCGCCTGCCGATGCAGGGGACATGGGTTCATGCCCCGGTCTGGGAGGATCACACATGCCGCAGAGCGGCTGGGCCTGTGAGCCATGGCCACTGAGCCTGCACGTCCGGAGCCTGTGCTCCGCAACGGGAGAGGTCACAACAGTGAGAGGCCCGCGTAGCGCAAAAAAGAAAAAAAAAAAAAAAAGAGTTTGATGAGAATCTAATTCTGTTGTTTTCCTATTAAAGTAAAATTGTGGGGCTTCCCTGATGGCACAGCGGTTAAGAATCCGCCTGCCAATGCAGGGGACACAGGTTCAAGCCCTGGTCCAGGAAGATCCCACATGCCGCGGAGCAACTAAGCCCATGAGCCACAACTACTGAGCCTGCGCTCTAGAGCACGCGAGCCACGACTACTGAGCCTGCGTGCCGCAACTACTGAAGCCTACGCACCTAGAGCCCGTGCTCCGCAACAAGAGAAGCTACCGTAATGAGAAGCCCGTGCACTGCAACAAAGAGTAGCCCCCAGTTGCTGCAACTAGAGAAAGCCTGCACGCAGCAACGAAGACTCAATGCAGCCAAGAATAAAATAAATAAATAAATAAATAAATAAATAAATAAATATTTTTAAAAAAGTAAAATTGTGTAACTAAACTCTGGGAACTTTTGCTTTTACTTGTTCCTATCCCCTTTGCCTATAAAGATGATCCAATATCTTCATCATTGAAAAACCCAACTAAAGAATGTTCACTCCAGTTAAAATAAAAGCATAAATAAAAGATTTGTAAAGTCTTTATCCTCACTTGGTCTTCAAAAAGGAAAAAAAAAAAAAGCCCTAGTGGAATACCTAAAACAAATTTAGGATTAATTTTGAAAAGATTAACACTTAGGTGAAAATACTTCTACCTCTTTAGAACAAAGGTAATAATTTTTTTTACTATTATATTCATCAATATTAGTCAAGCAAGTTCAAACACCCTGAGGGAGCTCATGTCCCCTTGAGATTTAAAAGAAGGCCTAGGGATAAAAGGGAGACCTGGAAGAAGGCAGTTGCTAGTAAGGGATGGAGTGGGTGACAGGTCTGGATGAGAAAACAAGGACAAGAGGCAGCTGAGAGGACTGAGGACTAAAATAGGGTCAGGGAAATCTAGAAATTTTGTAGCCTGGAAGAGAATAAGGAGGCTCTGACGAGGGGGTCAGGGTGGCACTATTTTTACTCACTTTGGTTGTTAATAGATCCACAAATAGTTGCTGGGTAATCCTACCAGAGTTAAATAAATAATTTGCTCTATTAACCAGAGATTTACATATTGTAATCAAGCAACATTACCTCACTAGATCCTTATAGATAAGCTTTGTTGTTTCCAGATATGGATTAAGTACATCTTCATATTGACAAAGGGCTCCACCAAGGCAAAGATGTTTGAAAAGACAAAACAGGAACTCTTCTCTATCTGGTTGGCTGAATACTTCATATTTTTCTGAGTCTTCCACTAGCAAAACCTATGTAAGATGATAAAATTCATCTCAATGTAACATAATTTGAGGTTCTAATTTTTATGTTTTCAAAAGTTCCAGTTTATATGTTTAAAAGTAATTTTAGACCTATTTTCAGAACCAATCCTGAAGCAATGGAGAAAATGATCTGCGAGACCTGTGCTTATTGTCCCTCCATTCTATCATTTTATCAGGTACAGACAGTGAAAGGAATAAATCTAAACATAAGCCTTCTCTTCTGCTTTCTTTGTTCTAGTTTATATCTTTAGTAATTGTTTCAGTGCTACTGAAATTTTAGAGTTGAGTCACTGTGAATCTCATTTGGAAACAATGGGAGTATAAATAAATGGAGAAACTTCTCCATCCCATAAGGTCCATAGTCTTTGCTTCCATCAAGAGGTTAAACACAAATGGTCATTTTCTAAGCCCTTTCATAGTGTTTGGATTACTATTTTCCTTATGCCCACAGTTACACCATTTTGAACTATTCCGGTAGCTGGAGCCTCATAATCACCTCTTCTTCTGTTCTCCTCTAATAATATCACCTTACACATCACCAAGCTACATGGATGCTTGCTCTCTTGACACCTTGCTACCTCTTTCAGAAAATAGTTTGACTAGGTCTGATGTGGGGGATTTTCTTACACCATTGGGCATTACAGACAATTGCTTAATTTGTTGACTGTAGTGGACATGAACAGGTGATGAATGTATACTACAAAATATATTCCTTTTATTGAATTGCTTATAGCCCATTTACTTGAAAAAAGAATGTGAAATAGCTAATAATAAAATATGGATACAGTAAGATAAAAATAATAAAAGACAAGAGAATGTAACCAAGATATAAAGTGGGAAGAGAAAATAAAAACACATAAGGAACTCTACATGGAGAAAAGCTTTAAAAATTGTGCATGACATTTAACCTTACCATACACTTAACACAAACATAAATACACATAAGAAACTCTAGATGGAAAAAAGCTATAAAAATTGTGCATAACACTTAATGCTATCACATAGGTAAAGGAAGGATATATGAGTCATATAACAATCACTGTCTAGCAGTAAGAAGTACACTGTTTATTAGGAAAATTGATTAAACTTCACATTTTATTTACCTCAATCTCAAATGAAAATCATTACAAGGTCATTATATAAGAGGCATTAAAAAGCAATAAACTCTATGGTGTTGTCTATATGTAGTTTACTTATAATGACTTGATGAAAGCTGAAGTTATATGTAGTAAAATGTAAGAGGAAGTGGTCCACAGTTTATTGCTCTCTGTGTGCCACATATAAGACCTGTAACATCTCCTCTCCCTCCCTCCCTCTCTCTCTATAAGGAAATAATGTGATATTAAAACCCAAGTTTGCAGCCACCTAAAGATCTGGCTTAATACAAGGGTGACAAAAGCCCTTAGGGATGAATAGTTTACACATTCCTTACACAAGGACTCATATATTGAATTGATTAGGCTGTGCAATTAAAAAATTATAATTAAAAACATTTTTGGAGTGAATGTTAAAACAATAGCATTTTATGTCTGATCTCCCTCTCTATTCACATACAGATCTGTTTAGTTGTGTAGCCCTCAGAGAGGAGATAGGCAATGGTTAATGAGTCCAACTTCTGAGCGGTGGTCAGGAAGGAGGCTATTATCAGAACTTAATTACACAGTGTGCCAACAGAATCTGTGTTGCTACACAATGGGAGGGCCCTTTCTAGTTCAGGCTAAAGCTAAAAGTTATTTATATTTTTTTCAGCCGGAAAGCAGCCAAGTTAAAGCCCGCTATGTTGCCACAGAGCGGCAAAGAACACAAGAGCAAAACATACAGGCAATCAGCAAAAAACACCGAGCCCCGGCCCTTCCTGAATAGAGGTGCTACTCATGGCAATAAATAAGCGGGAGGCAGTTTTGCAGGGTATTCTGGTGAAGAGCAAACCCTCCTTTTATTTTTATTTTTTGGCCGCGCCGCATCCTAGTTCCCCAACCAGGAATCGAAGTCGTGCCCCCTGCATTGGAAGCACGGAGTCTCAACCACCGGACAGCCAGGGAAGTCCCACAAATCCTCCTTTTAAAACGTCATTGCTGGGCTTCCCTGGTGGCGCAGTGGTTGAGAGTTTGTCTGCCGCTGCAGGGGACACGGGTTCGTGCCCCGTTCCAGGAAGATCCCACATTCCGCGGAGCGGCTGGGCCCGTGAGCCATGGCCGCTGAGCCTGCGCGTCCGGAGCCTGTGCTCCGCAATGGGAGAGGCCACAACAGCGAGAGGCCCGCGTAACGCAAACAAACAAACGTCATTGCTGAGGCTCTCTCTGTAGAAGTGATGGTGTAGGAGTGAGTCCTTTTAGGTACTGTCTTAGTGAAGATCAATGTATGGACTGGCTGGATGCTCCCTCGTCCCCTACAGACAAGATTCCTGTGTCCAGAACGATGTATCAGTAGCCTCCCTGTTTCATTTCTATCTGCATTTGTAATACATTAGACTTGTACATCTTCCTTCTCTCTTAATGTATAATAATAATAATAATAGTAATTAGTAGTAGTTCATATTATTGAAATCTTACTAAGTGCTGAGTATTCTGTAAAGCACTTTAAATGCATTATGTCACATAATTCTTACATTATTCCTATTTCATATATGAAGAAACTGAAGCTTAGAGAGGTTAAGTATGACAGTTATTAAAGTGACAGAGCCTAGATTTGAACCTACATCTATTTGATAGCCCTAATTTTTGACTGTTTTGTAAATACTCTTTCTCATCAATTAAAATAATAATAATGATGATATTTCATTTTAACAGCATTTCATAAAATGCTTTCTCAACAATTTTAGGAAGAAGGTAGAATGGGCATTTTAATTTCCATATTGTACAGATAAGATCTTGAGGCTCAAGATATTGAATGACTTGCCTAAGGTTATTATTATCTTGTAAATAATAAATCAGGAATTAGGAAAATAATCCATGTCTTCTGATGCCAAGTTCAGTATGCCTCTCATTAAAACAAAAGTTAACTTAGTTAATCAAATGCCTTTTTGATCTCAGCAATGAGATTAAAAGATTATTTCCCTCCAGGGATGTTTTTAAATATTCATTTGATATGTTAAGAGAAAATATTGAAGAAAAATAGTCATCAATTAAATCGGCCAGAGTTTCTTGACCTCAGCACTACATTTTGGGCCAGATAACTTTGCTGTAGGGACTGTCCTGTGCATGGCATGATGCTTAGCAGCATCCCTGGCCTCTACCCATTAGATGTCAGTAGAAGCCCACTGAGAACTAATGAAATACACACATAATCAAGTTGGTAAGAAAAGTGCCATCCAAGAAGAAACCTACCCGGGTAATGATTATGACTGATCATTATTCATTGATAAGAGGTAATTTATGGGTTTCAGGCAGGCAAAAGTTTTTGACATTAAGCATTTCCTGAAATGAAATTCTATTGTGAAAATTTAAAATTCTGTACTTACTTTTCGTAATTCATCAGAAATAAGGAAGGGATCACAAAAAGAATCTAAACATTTAACAATATGTCCATTCTCTCGTACAATATCTTCATCATATAACGGATTAAAAAATGACATTGAAAGCTGTGTGCAAGGAACGTTTATAGCTTCAATTTTTTTCACTTCAGTTCCTGAATAAAGAGATATAAAAATTAATTTAGTACTCTCAATTATTGCCAAAACAAATATCACTCTGCAGAGATTCTAAGAAGTAATCAAATACAACGTATGTTTTGATATATTTAAAAGACACATTAGTTTAGGGATTTTATTAAATTCTTATTTTGCAGGTTGTTTATTTTTATTAATTATTAAAAGTTGATAACAAAATTTTACCATTTCAGGCCTAGATGAAGGATATGTAAATTAAAAAATACTTGAAAATGAAATATTTATTGTGTAGTAGGAGGTTCTTAGATCAGTTTTAATGTATATATCAGAATTGCCTATAAAACATAGAAATTGCTTCATATGATTTTGGATTTGTATTATGCTTAATAATTCATATTACAAAAATTTTAATTAACATAAGTAAGGATGTTTCTAAAGTCACTGAGGGTATTTTGAAAATGTTTCTCTCCATTTAAAAATTTCTCCCTTGTGATCTCACTTATAGTGTTTATTACAAAAAAAAAGGTTTTCCAAATCAAGGTAAATTTCAAACCAGGCCCTAATCAAGTTATTACAAGTGTTAGAGAAATTTGAAATCATGGTGTTCTATTTTTCTCTTGTAGCTCTAGTTCTTCCCATTTCCACACCAACACCCCCCCCCCCCATTTATTTCCTGAATGTGTCTTTCAGGAATGGATTTTCTGTTACTAGAGGTTCTATTAAATTGCAAAAAGACATAAAGATTAAGGTGAATACTTTTATTATTGCCTCAGTGAGTCACTCAATCGGTTTCTCTCCTTTATGCACCTAGATACGCACACGCACTCACTCAGATATAAAGGGGTGGAGTTCTCCTTGTTCAAAGTTCTAGGACGATTGCAGACTTAGATATGGTGTGTCCTCTCCCCAATATATTTGCTGGATCTCTGACCTGAGAAGCAATTTGAGCTTGAGAAGAGTAATGTTGGTGATTATTTGCACTTCCTTCCTCTGGCTGTCCACCCAGAGTCTTGCTAGGACCTGTCGCTCTCATTCTGATCCTGAGCTGGGCTAGTGTGGAGGCAAGAAGAATGCCTGGAGCCAAGAACTGTGCATGCCTCAGTTATTGCAAAAGATATGCTGCTAAGAAAAGCTCCTTTTGTTCTAGAAGCAAAATCCTTTGGAAGATTAAAGTAAAAAGAAGACCCTAGAAAATGACAGAGTAGGTCTGAGTAATATTGGAAGACCAAAGAACAAGAGCCGTATAAAGCCAGACAATTTTCAAAGATGGGTTGTTGGCCATAGGATGAGGGACTGACATTGGGCAACATGCCATTTTAATAAATCTACCCTAGGTCTGATTTGGGGAGTGGCAGGAGGGTGTGGATGGTGAGAGAAGGTAATTGAATTTAAACCACTTAATCTGAAACATAGAAACAGAACTTGCTGTGGACTGAATTGTGTCCCTCCAAAATTCATATGTTAAAGCCCTAACCCCCAAAGTGATGGTATTTTGAGATGGAGTCTTTGGGGAAGTAATTAGGGTTAGATGAGGTCATGGGTGGGGTTAGGAGGACCTCAACATATGAATTTTGAAGGGACACAATCCAGTCCACAGCCTTCTGCTCCTGGACCCCCAAATTCATGTCCTTCTCACATGAAAAATACATTGATTCTATCCCAACAGCCCCAAAAGTCTTAACTCATTCCAGCATCAACCCTAAAGTCCAAAGTCTCATCTAAATATCATCTAAATCAGATATGGGTGAGAGTTGAGGTACAATTCATCCTGAGGCAAAATTCCTCTCCAGCTAAGAACCTGCAAAACAAGACAAGTTACATGCTTCCAAAATACAGTGGTGAGATAGGCATAGGATAGACGTTTACATTCCAAAAGGGAGAAATAGGAAAGAAGATAGGGGTGATGGTCCCAAGCAAGCCTAGAACTTGGCAAGGCAAATTCCATTAGACTTTAAGCCTCAAGAATAATCCTCTTTGGTTCAATGTTCTGCTTTCCATACCTACTGGGGCGGTTCTTCCTCCAAGGAAGTGTGCTGTTGAAACTGAGGGGGTGACCCTGATGATCTCTAAATTTCCTTCTCAGTCCTTCTCTTTTCTTGAAGAATAGCACATGCTTACAGTTGAGTGGCTCCATGGTCTGGGCCTGTAGGATCTAAAAAGTCTGATAGCCTTCATTTTGTCTCATTTTTTTCTGTCCCCTTTAGTTCAAGCTGGCAGTGTCTTTGCTGGTACAATCCCATCTCTATATCTGGCTTTTGCTGAAATGGCTGATTAAGCCAATAAGTTGCACCCATGATCTCTTTATCAAATGGTTGCTCAAGGACACGCTTAGTGTTCTCTTCAGAACAAGCTTTCTCATTTTCTGCAATATGGATATGCTGAGAATTTTCCAAATCTTCAATTTCTGGTTCCATTCCGCTTAACAATTCCTTCTTCAATTCATCTCTCTCCTTCCATATTTTACTATAACCATTCAGGAGGAAACAAGCCACTCCATCAATACTTTGCTTAGAAATCTCCTCAGCAAATATTAATTTTACCACTTACAAGTTCTATTTTCCACAAAAGCACTAGAACACAGTTCAGCCAAGTTCTCTGCCATTTTATAACAAGGACTGCTTTCCTTCCAGTTTCGAATGCCATGTTCCTCATTTCCATCTGAGACCTCACCAGAATCAACCTTAACATCCATATTCTAGCATGCACCTCAAGACTCTTACAGACTATAACCATTACACAATTTCAATGCTACTTCCACATTTTTAGGTGCTTTTTACAGAAGCACTCCACTTGGTACCAAAATCTGTATTAGTCTGCTTGGGCTGCTATCACAAAATACTATAGACTGGGTAGTTTAAACAACAGACATTTATTTTTCCACAGTTCTATAGGGTGGGAAGTCTAGAATCAAGATGTCAGCTGATTTAGTTCCTGGTGAGGACTCTCTTCCTGGCTTGCAAATGGCTGCCTTCTAGCTGTGTCCACATGTGACAGACTCTTATAAGAACACTAATCCCATCATGAGGGCCTCTCAAGACCTTATCTAAACCTGAAATCTCCCAAAGACCTCATCTCCAAATACTGTCACATCAGGAGTTAAGGCTTCAATATAAGAATTTGGGAGGGGACACAATCCAGTGCATAGCACACACTCTCTGTTATGTAGAAATTTGGTTAAATTGTGTCTCCAGCATTTATAAGTTTTACAATGCATCACTAAGATCACACAGAAAGTTAAGAATGTATTGTTTTTTCCCCCTCAATACTAGCATTACAATACACTGGATAGCTCCTTTTTATTTAGTGTCCAAGTCGGTGCTTTTCTGGAAACCCCGTTAATGTGGAAGTGACAGAGGCAAGATGAGTTCTAGAGCCTGGATTTGAATCTCAACTCCACCTGGCCAGCTATGTAAAACTGCACAAGTTACTTAGCTCATGCCTCTGACCCCTCATTTTTGAAATAGGAACATACAATAATACCTCTCTCAGAGTTGTTTTGAGAATTAAAGGAGGTAAATGTGCATAATGCCCTTAGCTGAGCACATAGGAAGCACCCATTACACGTCAGCCAAAGAAGGGCAAAGTATGTCTAAAAGAAGGGGGCCGTGGCAGCTGGCTGAAAGGATATATCAGCACCAACAATTGGCAATGTAGGCAGTGTAGCCAGTAGTGAAGGAGATTCCATCATCATTCTCTTTAAACCTGGTTCACTTGCTTGAAAAATGTCTTTTCTCTCATTAAACAAAAGCTATTTCTTATGCTTATAAAGGCCCCTAGAGTAAAATTAGAGAGAAGATGACCGATATATGAGAAAAAGAAGAAGAAAAGCAAATAGGAGGAGATTAAAAACAAGTTAATGGAAGAGTACAAGCAATCCACTAGAAACTTCTGTTCCTGAAATGGAGTGCTACCTCTTCCTCTATTTTTCAGAGTACTTCTAATTGGTTCTGTCAAGTACATGTGGAATTTTAGAACGTTTCTTTTTGCAGTGCCTTTTACAAAAATTAGAAAAAAGTCAGTGCTGTTTTGTGAAGTATGTACCAAAATGGGGGAAGGTAGAATGCCTATTTCAATGAACGTTATCTTTTGTAAATGAGTTTACTGAAGTTATTGTAAACATGGTTTGTAAACACTATGATACGTGACTCTGATTATTTCCTTTTGAAGATTTGGAAATGGTAAATATATTTGCTTAGGTACTCAGTTTAACTTTGTAAGTAGTCTGAAGATCACACTGTACTAACATTTTGTTCTATAAATTTTGCAGTGGTCTTTAGCCAAGATCAATAAAATTTGACCTACTAAGTCCAACATCATGAACTGTTTGTAAACTTGTGCTTGACTAATACTTCATGAAAAGTTATTTTTGTGTAAGGCCACTAGAGTTCCATGAAAATACGTTGTAAGAATTTACCAAAACAACCCCATCTAATTTAAAATCAACTTACATTTTCTTGAGCACATATTCACATTACCAACCAGATTCTTCTTCTAATTGGAATGATAACTTATTCTGTTAAGAGGGCTCAACCTAAATTTTCAAATACAGTGTTCATGTTTCTGTTTTCAAAATAGTTTTCTGTTAACTCTAATTTATTCCTTGACCTGAGAGTTATTTAAGAGATTTGAGTGTTATTAAGTGTTTAAATGTTTGGGTAATTTTCTTTAAAGATTTCTAGCTGTGTTTCAACGTACTATGAAAATATTATCTATATGAAGTTCTCCTTTTGAGAATTTAAGACTCTCTCCTCCATGATTTAATATATTATTTTTAAAGACTGTTCCATGGTGGCTGCCAGAAATTCATTCCCCTGACCCAGCTGAGATTTTGCCCACGCATCCGCACATCTGTGGAATCTTACCTGAGCTTTTCCCACTGGGTAGAATTGACCAATCCCTTCCTTTTGCTCCCATTGCTATGTTAGCACCTTTGATACACTATTGCACATATTTTAAAATATATCAGTGAGTTCCTTGAGTACACATTTTCTCTTACTCACCTTTATGTTCCCTGCATCTGTCAGAGTCCATGAAAGGTGCACAATAAATACTTTCCAAACAAATGTAAAGAGTGAAAAGTTGCTCTTAAGTGTTAAGCCAGGATAGCAGCAGTGCACTACCAGGAGAATGATGCAGGGCAGGCCTGGCACAGTTGATAATATTTGACTTTGATGTTGTCAAGCAAATGAGTCATTATTCACAATTTATATTTTAATAATGAAAATTCCTGAGGTAAAATTTTGTTATAATAGTAAAATAGTAATCTGAAGAGATGAAAATAAATTTTGTTTACCTAATGTAATCCACTGTCCAGAAGAATCTGAAAGTAACTTCAAATTGGGAATAACATTTGGATCTTTAAAAAAAGCCTAAAATACAAATTTGAGGGGAACAAGTTAGATATATTATTATAAACAGTAATAAGAATTAACTTCTTAAATAACTATAGTAAAATCTCATTTAATTTAAATTGGGGAAGGATAATTTTAAATTGCTAAAATGTCTTAAGCAATAAATGTTTCATAAAGAAATGAAGTTCTGTTACCTTCAAGTTGGAACAGTATGAACAATACTGTTATGTCCAAGTAGATACCTTTGGGACTAATTTAATAAATAGAAAGTAATGATTTACAGTGAAAAGTAAGAGGTTATATAATGTTTGAAAATTTTGTTTTCTTTCAACCTTGTTCTCCCAGTTAGCTGATGTAAGTAATCACTGCTTCCACTCTCCCCAACTAAATCTAAATCTAATTGTCAATTTAATTCTATCCAAGGGGCACATAGAAAAGTGATAAATTCCACTTCTTTTTAAAATTTTTTTAATATTTTTACACAGCAGGTTCTTTTTTTTTTTTTTTTTTTTTTTTGCGGTACGCGGGCCTCTCACAGTTGTGGCCTCTCCCGTTGCGGAGCACAGGCTCCGGACGCGCAGGCTCGGCGGCCATGGCTCACGGGCCCAGCCGCTCCGCGGCATGTGGGATCCTCCCAGACCGGGGCACGAACCCGCGTCCCCTGCATCGGCAGGCGGACTCTCAACCACTGCGCCACCAGGGAAGCCCACACAGCAGGTTCTTATAAGTCATCCATTTTATACACATCAGTGTATACATGTCAGTCCAATTCTCCCAATTCATCACACCACCACCCCAAACCCCCACTGCTTTCCCCGCTTGGTGTCCATACGTTTGTCCTCTACATCTGTGTCTCTATTTCTGCCCTGCAAACCAGTTCATCTGTACCATTTTCTAAGTTCCACATATATGTGTTAATATATGATATTTGTTTTTCTCTTTCTGACTTACTTCACTCTGTATGACGGTCTCTAGATGCATCCACATCTCTACAAATGACCCAATTTCGTTCCTTTTCATGGCTGAGTAATATTCCATTGTATATATATACCACATCTTCTTTATCCATTCGTCTGTCAATAGGCATTTAGGTTGCTTCCATGACCTGACTATTGTAAATAGTGCTGCAATGAACATTGGGGAGCATGTGTCTTTTTGAATTATGGTTTTCTCTGGGTATATGCCCAGTAGTGGGATTGCTGGGTCATATGGTAATTCTATTTTTAGATTTTTAAGGAACCTTCATACTGTTCTCCATAGTGGCTGTATCAATTTACATTCCCACCAACAGTGCAAGAGGGTTCCCTTTTCTCCATACCTTCTCTAGCATTTGTTGTTTGTAGATTTTCTGATGATGCCCATTCTAACTGGTGTGAGGTGAGACCTCATTGTAGTTTTGATTTGCATTTCTGTAATAATTAATGATGTTGAGCAGCTTCTCATGTGCTTCTTGGTCATCTGTATATCTTCTTTGGAGAAATGTCTATTTAGGTCTTCTGCCCATTTTTGGATTGGGTTGTTTGTTTTTTTAATATTGAGTTGCATGAGCTGTTTCTATATTTTGGAGATTAATCCTTTGTCTGTTGATTCGTTTGCAAATATTTTCTCCCATTCTGAGGGTTGTCTTTTCGTCTTGTTTATGGTTTCCTTTACTGTGCAAAAGCTTTTAAGTTTCATTAGGTCCCATTTGTTTATTTTTGTTTTTATTTCCATTACTATAGGAGGTGGATCAAAAAAGATCTTGCTGTGATTTATGTCAAAGTGTGTTCTTCCTATGTTTTCCTCTAAGAGTTTTATAGTGTCCAGTCTTACATCTAGGTCTGTAATGCATTTTGAGTTTATCTTTGTGTATGGTGTTAGGGAGTATTCTAATTTCATTATTTTACATGTAGCTGTCCAGTTTTCCCAGCACCACTTAAGTAAGTAATCACTGCTTCCACTCTCCCCAACTAAATCTAAATCTAAACGTAATTGTCAATTTAATTCTATCCAAGGGCACATAGAAAAGTGATAAATTTCACTTCTTAAAAAATGAAAACTTTCTGTATGGTAAAAGAAATAAAAGTAGCCAAGAGTTTTATTTCCAGGCACCAGCAGTTGACTCTGGCTGAAAAGATCTGAAGAGAAACTTATTAAAAGTATCTTAGGCAGTCTACTGCCTAATTATCAGGAGATGTAGAGAATCAGGTTAAGTGGGTTAAGTGCTGGGCCCTCAGAATAACACAAAATCATATGTAGAACTGCCCTGATGAGGAAACAGTCATCCTTGCTATAGTCCCATCAAGCACTAAAAAGAGCTACCATGATCCTTTCCTCACCAAGGCTACTGCTGTTCCAGGACTGCCCTAACTGAAAGCTGGATGCCTTTGCTACCACCTTTGCCATAAAAATTCAGGATTCTGTGTGTACCTCTTTCCTTAAGTTGCTCACTTTTCAAAAACTTGTTTTGCACTGATAAATCTGGTTGGTAGCCCTAGATCCCAGGTTTGTGCTCTGAGTGCAAAAGAGGCAAGTATTACACAGTGAAGGAAACCATCAACAAAATGAAAAGGCAACCTACTGAACAGGCAAAATATTTGCAAATCATATATCTGATAAGGGGTTAATATCCAAAGTACATAAGGAACTCATACAGCTCAATAACAACAACAAAACTCCTAAAAATCTGTTTAAAAAATGGGCAGAGAATCTGAATAGACATTTTTCCAAAGAAGACAAACAGATGGTGAACAGGCACATGAAAAGATGCTCAACATTAATCATCAGGGAAATGCAAATCAAAACCACAATGAGGTATCACTTCACACCTGTTAGAATAGCTATCAACAAAAAGACAAGAAATAACAAGTGTTAGCAAGGATGTGAAGAAAAGGGAACCCTCATGCACTGTTGGTGGGAATATGAATTTGTGCATCTACTACGGAAAACAGTATGGAGGTTCCTCAAAAAATAAAAAAATAGAACTACCATATTATCCAGCAACTCCACTTCTGAGTATTTATCCAAAGAATACAAAACTCTAATTCAAAAAGCTATAGGGACTTCCCTGTCGGTCTAGTGGTTAAGACCTCACCTTCCAATGCAGGGGGTGTGGGTTCGATCCCTGGTCGGGGAACTAAGATACCACATGCCTCAGGGCCAAAAAACCAAAACATAAAACAGAAGCAATATGGTAACAAATTCAATAAAGACTTTAAAAATGGTCCACATCAAAAAAGCTATATGCATCCCTATTTCATTGCAGCATTATTCACAATAGCCAAGATATGGAAACAACCTAAATGACCTAAATGTCCACAGGTGAATGAATGGATAAAGAAGTTGTGGTGTACACACACACACACACACACACAGGAATACTACTTAGTCATAAAAAAGAATGAAAACTTGCCATTTGCAACAACATAGATGGACCTTGAGGGTATTATGTTAAATGAAATGTCAGACAGAGAAAGACAAATACTCCATCGTTTCACTTATATGTAGAATCTAAAAAAACAGAACAAACCAAACCAAACAAATAGATACAGAAAGCACACTGGTTGTTGCCAGAGAGAAGGGCTGGGAGGTGAATGAAACGGGTGAAGGGGTTGAAGAGGTACAAACTTCCAGTTACAAAATAAGTAAGTTATAAGTATGTAATGGACAGCATGGTGACTATAATTAATAATACTGTACTGCATATATATATATATATATATATAAATATATATATATATATTTTTTGATGGTACACGGGCCTCTCACTGTTGTGGCCTTTCCCATTGTGGAGCACAGGCTCCGGATGTGCAGGCTCAGCGGCCATGGCTCATGGGCCCAGCCACTCTGCGGCATGTGGGATCTTCCCGGACCGGGGCACGAACCCGTGTCCCCTGCATCGGCAGGCAGACTCTCAACCACTGCGCCACCAGGGAAGCCCTGTACTGCATATTTGAAAATTGCTAAGAGAATAAAATTTAAAAGTTCTCATCACAAGAAATTTTGTAACTCTGTATGGTGACAGATGATAACTAGACTTACTGTGGTGATCATTTCGCAGTACATACTAATATCAAATCATTATGTTGTATACCTGAAACTAATATAATATCATGTCAATTATACCTAAAAACAGGCAAGTGTTTTGGATTCCACTTCGGACTTCCTAAAAAATGAAAGGTGGAAATCACTCCAAATCACATGTATGTTCAAGAAGTGTTGGGCAGTCAGAAAACATAATGATGTCCATGATGAGTAGTAAAGAAAAAAAAAAACAATAGACTGGGAGGAAATATTTGCAACAAATATGATTTAAAAGGTGGGGGAGGGGACTTCCCTGGTGGTGCAATGGTTAAGAATCCACCTGCCAATGCAGGGGACACGGGTTCAAACCCTGGTCCAGGAAGATCGCACATGCAGTGAAGCAACTCAGCCCGTGCGCCACAACTACTGAGCCTGCGCTCTAGAGCCCGCGAGTCACAACTACTGAGCCCACGTGCCACAACTACTGAAGCCTGCGTGCCTAGAGCCCGTGCTTTGCAACAAGAGAAACCACTGCAATGAGAAGCCAGCGCGCCACAACAAAGAGTAGCTCCTGCTTGCCACAACTAGAGAAAGCCCGTGCAGCAATGAAGACCCAACGCAGCCAAAAATAAATTAAAAAAAGAAAACAAAAAGGTGGGGGAGGATGACATCAATGGCTTAAAAAAAGCCCAATATTTATAAGAAAAACTGACAGCCTGATTTAAACATAGCCAAAGGCTACAAAAAGTCATGTAAAAATTACAAATAGCCAATAAACTTATGAAAAGATGCTCAACTTCAAGAGCAGTGAGAGAAATGAAAATAAAAACCAGAAGATATCATTTTTACTCATTATATTGGCAAGATTTTAAAAGACTAGTAACAGACTTCCCTGGTGGTCAAGTGGTTAAGACTCCGTGCTTCCACTGCAGGGGACACGGGTTTGATCCCTGGTTGGGGAACTAAGATCCCACATGCTGCACAGTGCAGCCAAAAAGATAAAAAAATAAAAAGAGTTTTGGTCAGAGTACCAGAAGATATGCACTCTTACATACTGCTGGTGGAAGTGTGAATTTTTACCACCTTTGGGGAAGTATTGGATACTATCTTGAACTTTAAAAACATGTATAGCTTATGAGCCAAGAAATTCCTCTTTTATGTGTGTGTCATATAAAAATGAAACCACCAATAGATAAGATTTATGTGCAAGGAATTTTTTTAATAGTATTGTTTGTGGTGTCAAAACCTGGAAACTTCAGTGCCCATCAGTAGAATGACTGAATAAAATGGCTGAATAATAATAAAATAAAAGTGGTTGAACACAGTATATCTATGCTAGATGGTATGCAGTTATTGAAAAGCAAGTATTAGAATAGAATGTAAGCTCCATATCCTTTTTTTCTTATTCACTGCTATATCCCCAGGGCCTGGCATTTAGCAGTTACTCAATAAACGTTTACTGTATTGAATTTGAAGGAAAGCCGTAAGTATTTTGAGTAGTTTAAAAGTAATATGTTTGAAAAAACAAAACAAAATAAAACCTCTATTTATATGAACATAAACAAAAGTATGGAAGTATATATACCAAACATTAACAAGTCACCTAAGAAGTGGTGGTTGTGTAGGCTTGTGGGAAGAGAGGGGTTGAGAGGGTTGGATTTGATAAAGATTGTTGACTCTTTGTTCTTTGTTGTTTAGATTGCTGCAGTAAATATCTATCTTATTCTGACACTCCCTTTAAGCTGTCACTCTCTTTTCCTAAATAGCTTTTTGAAAGAGGAGTCTATCTTGTTTCACTTCTCTGTCTACCAGTTATTCTTCTGTATCTGGCTCTTGCTCCCATCACTCAATTGAAAGTACACTTGACATCACAATTCCAAAAATCAAATGGACGCAGTCCCTGCTCTCATAGAGTTTACAGACTAAAAGGGAAGATATTAAGTAACACGCTATGAGTGTTATGAAGAAATGCAGCGTGCTATAATGCGAGTACGTAATAGGTAGATCTACTCTACTGGTTTTGGGAAGAAAGGTTAATGCAGAAAGAACATTTAGGTTTAGATCTAAAAGGTGAGTAGGAGTCAGCTGGGCAAAAGGTATACTGGTAAATTCTTAACAAATTCTTAAATACCCCTTCCTCCCAGCCAAAAGCCCTGATTTGTAGCACTTGCTGATTTCCAGGGTGGATTTCAAGTTGCCAAAAGCTTAACAACCAGCAAAGCTTCCTGAAAATTTAGCAGTTAGGCTGTCCTGAGCTGGTTCCAGCATGACACTGGCAAGACTATTTTTCAAGATGAAGAAAATGTCAAGTCTGTAAGGGGAGAATGGAAGGGGGACTTCCCACTGAAGACAAGTAATGAGGTTCAGTGTGACCAGAGTTGATGGGCTGATGGTCTGATGAGGTTGGGGAGTTAAATAGGACCTTGTAGGTCAAATCAAAATTTTTTATCTTAATCTAATATTGATCTAGATTGATCAATATTTTGAGCTTAAGGGCAGTTGGAAGACCCTGAAGAGATGTAAACAGAGGAAAGATGTGATTAGAGTCATATTTTTAAAAGCTCATTCCTGCTGCAATGTGGAGATGAATTGAGGGGCTGTAAAGAGACTGATTAGGAGGGATGGTACTACTGTAATCCAGAAAGGTCTGATGTTCCCATGAGAATGCTATCATGTCAAAATGATAGCAAGTGGGAGGGAGAGAAGTGGATGGATTCAATGAATATTTAGAAGAAGGGACAAAGGGAGAAGGAGGAATCAAAGATGACTCTTACAATTTTTGCATGAATAATAAGGCAGAATGAATGTTGTTTAATGAGAGGCAAAAGTGGAGAGGACCAGGTATGTGGGTGAAAATTAGTACATTCAACAAATATTTGTGAATGTCTACATTATGCCAAGCAAGACAAAGTCTCTGTTCTCATGTCTCCACATTCTAATGGTGGAGGTTAAAGGTAAACAATTTACAGGTATCATATATGCCCAATTACAAAAGTCTTCCCCCAAATTATTCTTCAGAAAAAAGGGAAGTTGCCTTATAACTTTAAAAAGTCAAATAAAGAGTGTTTGTGCAATTGTTTTAATTTATGTAATACATATCTTGAAAAGATACACATATGCTGGAATTAACCCCAATTAATACTCGTTCTGAATGCTTTTTAGAGGTCTTCTGAAGAATCAGCAAAAGGGGGAATTTAATTCAGTTTTAGTAATTATCCCTGGGGGGTATCCACTTACAATTACATTTTAAATGTCATAATGAAAGGAAGTAGGTTAAGTGGCCTGCAGTGAATTGGCCTGGAGCCAATGGAAATAAGTCTTCATAAAGGCCCCTCAAAGCAACAGTTGTTATTGAAATCACAATTATATACCTGAAGAATGAAGTTTTTTAAAGAAAACAAAAAACCCTGCCCTAATGTGTACAAATGGTATTTTGCGTTATAGAATTTCCAGTGAGACATTAGAAGGGATTCTCTGAATCTCAGATAGCTTTAGGAAAGCTGATATCCTTTGGAAAAATATTTGATTCACAAACTAGTTCCAGTGATAACAAAGATACTGATGTCAAATGCATGTGAAGATTTGCATAAACTTGTTTCATAAAATGTTAGAGTAGAAACATATTTCTAAACTAATATTTTATATAACACAGTTTAAATGTATGTTTATTATATGTCACAAATATGAAATATAAGTAGATGTTTGACTTTATCATCTATCTGGCAGACTGCTGATTTCTGATCCAATATCAAATCTCTCCTTCTTCCTTAAGGAATCCCAATTTTATTTGGGACAGCAATGTGCTCAGCTAAACATTTGCAGTTCCTAGCAGTCTCTGTGGTATGTGGTCCTGAGATGTAAGCAGAGTCTGGTCATGAGATATAATGTGTTGTGCGGATCTTCAGAAAACTCTGTAAATTAAGGAGGTCCCTTGCAGGACATATGGAAGATTCCTGTCATTATCCCTAGTCCATGGTGAGGATGCCAACACTATATACTAAGCCCAGAGCTTTCTCTTGAGACTCAAAGTGAGATAATATATTGAACTATCTAGGATATTTCCACTTGTATGCACCTCAAATTTAGCATGCCTGAAACTGAATTCATTTTCATTATATACTCTTTTCCACTTTCTGTGTATTTAAATTGGCCACTCTAATCAACCAAATCAAAAACTTGGTCATCCTACATGTTGCCCTTTGCCTAACTCTCAATTATCTTATCAGCCCTTGAGTACTACGTTTCTCATAAACGTCTCTCCAGGCTATCCCGGTGCCCCTGTCTTAATTCAGGGTATCACCATATACTGTCTGGAGGATAACAGTTTCCAATTTGTTCTCACTGCTTCCAGACTCAGTCCTAACAATCTACCTTCCATACTTCTGCCAGGTGATCTCAGTAAATATTACTGTCTTGCTGAAAACCTTTCAGCAACTCCTCAGCAGCTAGATAAAGTCTAAACTCCTTTGTACGGCACATAAAGTCTTATACAATATCGTCCCACCCGTCTGTCTAAAATAATTCCACTTTGTCTACCTGACAAACTCCTACTCATCTTTCAGGCCCTAGCTCAAGTGCCCTGTCTTTTGGAAACCCTCCTTTAACCACCTCAGTCAAAAATGACCACTTTCTCTTTTGTGCCACTACAGTACCTTGTGCATGCTATATTTTATATCACTTCTCATTCTGCAATGCAAGTTTTGGTCTGTTTCCTTCTCTTTAACTGTGTATTGTTCATCTGTACAGACTTAGGAACTAAAGAAATATTTGCTGGATGAATATTTCCTTCCTTCCTTCCATCCACTTACTACCTCACAAATAAACTTTTGGAACATAATTTGTTTTTAAGTTGAAAGGGAAAATTCATAATCTGGAATCCTAGTTTAAGCAGTACCCTTTGTTCAGTTATAGTTTTTGTAGTAGAAATGAAATGAAAGTTGGAGTCAAAGGCCTGGGTTTTGCCATTTGCTGGGCAAGCTTGCACAAATTATTTAACCATTCTGAGCTTCAGTTTCCTCAGCTGTAAAACGGGGGTCAAAACACCAAATTTACCAGATTGTTGTAAAGATTAGTGATAAATGGATAAAAAGTGCTGAAAGCTAAATCTGGCACACAGGAGTCACTACTGCTTTGGGAAAACACTTTGTAAAGTAGTATACAAATGTTAATAACAATAACAGCACTTATTATGAGCCAGGCATTTTGCTAAATATTTTATATGATTCATTGAATCTTCATAATAATCCCATCAGATATTCAGCATTATTTTCATTTTCAAAAAGACAAGCACTGTGATCATTTTGCAGAAAAGTAAACAGAGGCTGAAGAAGGTTAAGTAACTTGCCCAATGTCATACAGCCAGCAAGTGGCAAGAGTTGGAATTTGAACAGAGACAGCTAACTTGAGGCCAAATGAGCGGGGGATCCAGGTTTTGTAGGGCACTAAGCATAAATGATTTTAGGGACTCTAAGAATACAAAACATCTGCTTTTGAAAAACTCCAAAAACGTGAACATACTGCTGGAGTATCTCTGAGTTCCTTGGAAGGGGATTCTCTAAGTGAGGAGCTTTAGCTAGTGAGGGGCCCTGAAGATTCATTAGCTTCAAGGTAAATCTCCTTCTGGGCCATGCTCTTAGCCACAGTGCTTTATTTCCTCCAAATTAGTTACATGAGTAAAAATAATGATTGTATGAATACAGTTCTTTAAATTGAAATATGGGAATAATACTGTCTACCTCACAGGAAAAAATTAGGATAAATAAACATGAAGATATTGAAAATTAGTTTGAAAAAAATTGCCTGCTATTTGGAAATTTGTTGTGCTTTATGGATGAATTTTGATTTTGTTGAAGAACTTTGTGTCTATTAAAACTCAAATTAATTCTACACCCTTCTCTATGAAATTTTTCTGACACCAACGACCCTCCAATTGAGTGATCTTTTGTTTTCCTTGTGCCTAGGGCACCTTATATATCCTCCAGTATAGAAATTATTTTGTCTTGTAGAGAGTTCTTTACATTTCTAGCTTCCAAAACTGTACACATCACTTACAAGCTGGGATCAGGTCTCTTCATCTTTTTAATACCTCCCAGCAGGGATACAGTAAGTATCCAACAAATATTTATTGAGTAAATGGCTTATATTAAAAATTGTACAGCACTCTAAAATTCAGCAAATTAAAATCCTGATCTCCTTTTAAAAAAATATTAATTTGAGAGCCAGTACTGGCATAAATGAAAAATATTAAAAACTATACAAATCTTACCATGAATATTTGAGAAATGTCACTAATGCCATCATCAGTGGCATATTATATTAACATTATAACACTAACTTAGGTAAAGGGAAATAGACATTTAACCAATTTACCCTCTGTTCAGGGTTGAAGAGTATTCCACCCTCAACCCTCTACCCAAAATTCATGTCCTTCTTGGAACCTCAGAAAGTGACCTTAGTTGGAAACAGGGTTGTTGCAGATAAAATTAGTTAAAATGAGGTTATACTGGAGTAGGGTGGGCTCTTAATTCGAAATGACTGGTGTTGTTATAAAAAGAGAAGAGACACAGTCATGGACACATGATGAGAGAGCGCTACGGGACTTTGACAGAGGTAGAGATTCAAGTTCTGCAAGCCAAGGAGTGCCAAGGACTGCTGGCAACCATGAGAAGCTAGGAAGAGGTAAGGAAGGATTTGTCCCTATAGATTTCAGAGAGAGCATAACCCTGCTTTTGGACTTCTAGCCTGCAAAACTGTAAGACAATACATTTCTGTTGTTTTAAGCCACCCAATTTGTGGTACTTTGCTACAGCAGCCCTGGGAAACTAATTTCCCTCACAGTAAATATTTTGGTTTCTTAACTAGGCTAATATTTTCTTCACTGCACTATCATTCTGTATGAGATGATCTGATTTTTTTATTTGTTGGCAGTCTTGCCACGGGTCTGTAAGATCCTTGAAAGCCAGGCTCCTGTCTGTCTTGTTCCTTCTAGCAACCCCACCACTTGACAGAATTCCTAGCACATGGTAGCTCTCAGGAAGTGTTTGTGAATGAGTAAATAAACTATGTCAACTATGCTACAGTCAATGCCTGAAGGGCATGAATGGCAAAAATAATATCACAAACCATAACAGTATTTTCCATTTAATTGAGGATTAAAAAACTTCAGGATTTTAAATAACGTGAATGAAATTTAACAAACACACCAGAATTTGCACCTTCAAATGAGTTTTTCTCTTTTCAAAGCAGCTACCTCTACCAGCTAAAGACTTATTCCAATAACTCTGCCACTGCTTAAGACTTTTTCTGGAATTCTTCATTGGAACTGCTAATAGAGCCTGTACTCACAGGGTAGACTTGATTTCGAGAAACAACCAGAAGTACTTTGAAGCTAACCCTAGTAAATAAAGCTGGTGATAAAGCTGGATAATATTAGGTGTACCTACTAAAAGAGAGACCCAATTTTCTAGCGAGAGATTGACTTTTCAAAATAGAAAAGTTCTATATGGCAGGATACTGAAGATGAGCTAATTTATGGTGATACGAAATATAAAAGTTCCTCTTAAAACTGATCATTTGAACCTTTTTATTATTCTCAAACTCCAAGAAAACGACGTCATTAAGTAATGGCGTCTTCACAAGAATTTATGCCGAAGTGGGAAAAAATGTAAAATCAGCAGTGGTCCAAGGGACTCTCCAACCCCCATACCAACCATAACGAAATCATCCTTCCGATAAACCTGAAACGTCTGGTCAAATCCGAACGCCTGCGCCTTGATTCTACCCAGCATGGACCTGGGGCAGAGAAGAGAAAGACAGTCGACTAGGGGTAGCATCCTCTGGGGGAGCACATTCAGCCCGTCCCACCCACGAAGTCCGCCCCTCGCCCCTGTTACTGCTGCCTCCCGGTTTCACTCAGGAAGGGGCCGCCTCGCCGCCCGACCCGCGTCTCCGCAGGCGCGAAGACCGAGGGGCTCTTCTCTTCCTGCCCCTCGGCCTCTCACCACTGGCGGAGCCGGCTGGTGGTCTCCGGCGTGCTCAGAGACTTGAAGGTTTTCTGAGGCAGGAATCTGAAGTAGTAGCCGCCCAAAGGCACCAGCTCCCCAGCCGCCATCTCTGTATTGGCTGCGCGGAGCGACGGTCGTTTCCATAGCAACGCGGGGGTGGTTTCCATAGCAACGCGGCGGCCGTCGGGTGGGCCCGACGCTTCGGGGGCGGGGGCAGAGTGGGGCGGGGCCACGGGTCTACCTAGGCCGAGGAGACTCGCCTCCCGCCCGGCTGCAGCTAGCGGAGGAAGAATCCCCCTTGGGGTTTCGGGGCGCCGCTACCGCAGCTTCTACCTCAATTACCGTCACTTTCGCTCCTTCACGCCATGTTAGCGGTGCTGGAAACTAGGGGTCGGGGGCGGAGAAAAATTGCCAGTACATACTTGTTGAAATTAACTCGATAATAATTACGCCGCGTGGGTTAATTTCTTAGTCTCAAACGGTGTAATCTTAGATTTATAGCTATCTAAGTTTAGTGACTCAAACATTTCTGAATAAAAAGTTACTCTGAATTACTTAGGTTAATTAATTAGGTTTAACTATCATGACTACTTGGGAAACTATTCTTTTACCATCCGGCTTTTTTTTTTTTTCTTCAAAAGTTACATCTGAAGGCTAAAGTAATTTTCCATATACACTACAGTACAACGTGCTGTTTAATAGAAACACATATTTCTTATTTCCTATTGAAAATGACCTTTCGTATCTATAGTTTTGTTGTCGTTTTGTTTTGTCTAATAGCTGTGTATCTGAGCTTCAAAAGGGGGAGAGAGGGATGTCGTTCTTTTCCACCTCCTTGCTAACTCCCTTTCCTTTTCCCCTAGTCCTCCAAAAACTGATCTTGATTATTCCATATTCAGCCAACAGCAGTAGGAGAAAGAGGGAGGGAAACGCAAACACACAGAATATTCGTTTTCGTTGTTGATTTTAGTTTTTCATCAAGCCTTGGTCTTCTAAGTAGATTTAGTCCTTTTATGTTATGGACATGGTTGGGTTTAAGCTTACCATCTTGTTTGTTGTTTTCTAATTCTGTTCTTTTTTCCTTTAATCCAAAAGTAGGCAAGAAAGGAATAATAGAGTATTTTTATTATTCCATTTTTCTCCTTTTTAGCTTTTTAGTTATACATTTTAGTATAATTTTTATTGGTTACTCAAGATAAAATATGACTCCTTGATTTATTACATAGCACCTTAACCCATCACTTACACTATGTTTCAAACAAGAACCTTACAACAGGTAAAATCTATTTATTCAGTTTTCACCTTTCGGGTTTTTTTGATCAATATTTTACTTCTACATAGGTCCAAAATACATTATTTTGTTACTGTTATTTTAAACAGCCAGTAATATTTCATATTTGCTAGTATATTTACCCTTTACATTTTTCTTATTCCTTCCAGCAGTTCTGAATTTATAATCTGGGATTATTTTCATTGAGTTTGAACATCTTCTGTTGGTATTTCCTATAATTCAGGTCTCCTGATGAGTAAGTTTCTCAGAGTTTGTTGTCTGAAAATGTCCTTATCGTCATTTTTAAATGATATCTTACAACAGACTGTACAGAATTGTAAGTTGACAACTTTTTTCCAGCACTTTAAAAATGTATTCTGTTGTCTTCTGGATTCCAAATTTTTGTTGAAAGGTCAAACATTAGTTTTAGTGTTGCTCCGTTCAGAGTCATATGTCTTTTTTTCCTCTTCCTGCTTAAAATTTTTTTCTTTGCCTTTGGTTTCAGTAGTTTGGCAATCCTCTTCCATCTGTCGTGTGTGTGTGTGTGTATGTATTCTTGTGTATGTGTGCTTTTGTGTGTGTCTTCTGTTTTCATCCTGTTTGGGATTTGCTGAGCTTCTTGAATTCTTTCACTGATGCCTTTTAACCAGTTTTTAAAAACTCAGCTATTATCTCTTCAAATAGTTCTTCCACTTTGTTCTCACTCTTCTCTTTTTCTTGGACTCCAATTACATGTATATTAGAACTTTTAACAATTTCCCATATTTCTCTGTTATATCTTTTTCAATTCTTTGTTTCTTCTTGTGCTTCATCTTTTCCATTCTTTATTGACCTGACTTTGAATTCACTAATCTTTTCTGCTTAACTCTTAATTTCAGATATTTTATTTTTTAGTTCTTGAATGTCCATCTTAATCTTGTTTAATATATTCTATTTAAATCTCCATTTTTTCATTCATTTAGTATACATTTTTCTTTATTTAACAGGTTAAAGTTATTTTTAAATCTTTGAGTTCTTCAATAGGAGAATTATTTTTGGATCTGCTTCTTTTCCCTGTTTATTTCTTGATTATAAATCATGTTTCTCTGTCTTCTCACACATTTAACAACTTTTTGTTTTAGGTACAACATTGTGTGTTTGAAAAGTGTAAGAGATTCAGAAGACATTATCTTCCACTGGAAAGTATTCACTATTTGAAGGTGAATAGCCGACAACTTTAATACAATCAGGGATTCAATGGCTCAAGGCTGAGTTTTAGCTTTAGTAGGACTGAACCGCAGTCCATCTCTTTTCTCCTATAACTTGAGCAGGCCTGACTAAAAATCTAACAGATCTCTATCTTCTTGGCCCCCAAAGATGAGAAAATTCAGGTTTTCCTTTCAGAGGTGTTGAGCTTGCTCTTTAGCTTCCCACATCCTACAGCACTGAAATCTAGCAAATGTCTTAATGGGGAGACTGAATGTGTGTTTGAGGCAGGCCCCATCCTTCCAGTAGGACTTTGTTTTCTAAGCACCATGACATTATGGAAGATCTCACTCTGTGCTTTAGAGGCCTTTGTAGAGCAACTCAGCATCCTACACGTAGTACCCAAACTCAGCAAATTTTCTTTGGAAGTGTAGCCGTGTTTGACCCTTCAGACTTCCTTGCATGACCACCAAAAGTCATTCAATCTTTACTTTGCATATCAGCCAGTAAATGAAACTATTGAAAGAAAGGTCTTGTAAACATCAGCTCATCTTGGAAGGATTTTCTGAGGGAAGTATTAGAATGCAGATTCCTTGATTTCAGAGATTGAGATCGAGAGATTTCAGAGACCAGAGATTGAGATTCCACAGGTCCTGGATGGTGCCTAGGAACTTGTATTTTTAATATGCTCTTTAGATGAATTCGATGCAGGTTTTCTACACTATTCATTGAGAAAAGCTTTCCCACACTTTCTTTACAATTTATCTTAAATCCCATCTCATGAAGAAATTTATTCCAATACTTCTGTCTGACTTTGTATACATTTAGTTTTTGCTAGACAATCAAATATTTGATCATATACTATACTGTACTTTTATTTTTCTGATTTTTTGTGAACATCTTTCCAAATAGATTACATACTGTTCAACATGGGGGAATTTGCTTGACATTTTATAAAAACATTTTCCACATGATCTAAGCACATAGTATTTGTTTAGTTAATTTTTTTCTAGGTTTTTCTGGTTTTATTGTGGTATAACCAACATACAATAAACTGCACATATTTGAAGTGTACAATGTCATGAGATTTGCTATATGTGATATTTGTGGGGTTTTTTTTCTTATTAGTCATAAATTTTATACACATCAGTGTATACATGTCAATCGCAATCACCCAATTCATCACACCACCAACCCCTCCCCCCACCGCTTTCCCCCCTTGGTGTCCATACGTTTGTTTTCTACATCTGTGTCTCAATTTCTGCCTTGCAAACTGGTTCATCTGTACCATTTTTCTAGGTTCCACATATATGCATTAATATACGATATTTGTTTTTCTCTTTCTGACTTACTTCACTCTGTATGACAGTCTCTAGGTCCATCCACATCTCTACAAATAACCCAATTTCGTTCCTTTTTATGGCTGAATAATATTCCATTGTATATATGTACAACATCTTCTTTATCCATTCATCTGTCGATGGGCATTTAGGTTGCTTCCATGACCTGGCTATTGTAAATATTACTACAATGAACATTGGGTGCACGTGTCATTTTGAATTATGGTTTTCTCTGGGTATATGCCCAGTAGTGGGATTGCTGGGTCATATGTTAATTCTATTTTTAGTTTTTTAAGGAACATCTATAATGTTCCTTAAATTAAAAAAAAAATCCCCCATTAAAAATAAAGATATAATTATACTTATTTTGGACCTAGGATGCTAATTTAAATTAGGAATTTTTTGCTTATGTTTTGCATTACTCAAAAGTAATCATTTTTATTGTGTTGTTGATGAAATTCATCCTCTTTTTTTCAACCCTATAATCAGTGATTATACTTTGACTATATAGTCTTAAGTTCAATATTTACTTGGAAATTGATAGTTTTCTAGTTGTTATTTGTCACTTAAATATGCATGATTGGTATATTTTCTATACAACCTTTATTAATTCGGTCCTGACAATAGTTTTTTATTTTTATCTCCCAATTATCTTTAAGTTTTTTTTTTTTTTTAAAAATTGCATAAGTAACACATGTTTAACACAGGAAAGAAACAAGTAAGCAAAAAGAATAAAAATACCCATAATCTCAGAACTATGATTTTTCAACTTCTTGGAGCAAAGAAAAACATTTTCCATAGGGAGATTTTCCAGAAAAAAGATGTTTTCAGTCTAACTTTCATTGACTCACACTTTAAGGAGTCTTGGCCGGACAAGTATATGTGGAAAAAAACCCTCCCACATTTACAAAACAGTTCTCGTATTGTGTTTAATTTTGTGTATGTTTATGTTGTTTTTAATCTTTATTTTTATGGTCAGTTTCATTATTTTCACAGTACAGTATTGTTATTGATCAGGGTCCTTGGACTTTTTTATTAAAAAATTTATTTATTTATTTTTGGCTGTGTTGGGTCTTTGCTGCTGTGCGCGGACTTCCTCTAGTTGCGGCGAGCGGGAGGTACTCTTCCTTGCGGTGCGCGGGCTCCTCATTGCGGTGGCTTCTCTTGTTGCGGAGCACAGGCTCTAGGGCACGTGTGGGCTTCAGTTGTTGTGGTGCGTGGGCTGTAGAGCACAGGCTCAGTAGTTGTGGTGCACGGGCTTAGTTGCTCCGCGGCATGTGGGATCTTCCTGGACTAGGGCTTGAACCCATGCCCCTTGCATTGGCAGGCAGGTTCTTAAACACTGCACCACCAGGGAAGCCCCCTTGGACTCTTTAATCAAAAGAAATTGGTAAGAGGCCAGATGAGGAATTTAGACAAGGCTTTACTGGGATTCGTGCTGCAGCAATGAGGGAGCAAAAACAAGTAACAGGTTCCCTTGCTCACCCCCTGAGGGGCTGCTAGCTGATCCCTTAAAAGGGGTGAGGGTGAGGGTCGATTGGTGGATTGGGCTGGAAGGGTGGCTTAGATGGTCTGCATACCCCCTTGGTGGTGCTGTGTGCAGGGATGATGTTCAGTACCGTGCTATTGCTCCCTGCACCTCAGAAGTGGCATGTGGTTTTTGGCCTCTTTGTATCTTGCTGTTCATAATTTGTCACAACAGGGCAGTTACAGTTTCTTTATATTCTATTGCTCTAGGAGATGCATGTTCACATGCAAGCACTGCAGCAAACGGTCCCAGGCCCCAGGTCCCAGCCTGTCTCAGTACAGCTATGTTTAACAGCATGGACAGTGAAGTCAGATCAGAAATCCAACTCTAGCTCTAGTGTCTAGGTTTCCTCATCTGTAAATAGAACATAATTTTTTTTTTTTTTTACTTTATAGGGTTATCATAAAGATTAAATTAGTTAAGTTGTGTGAAGTGCTTATCACAATGATTGACACTTAAAATTCTAATGTATGGTAGTTCTTAATATTAATGGCTATTTTCATGTGGGCTTCTAGGAACAGAATCTCAATATATAGTTTGTGTATATAGGAAATAAAGTTTGACTTGACATATTTTAATTTATGGCTCTCTCCTAGAGACTCGCTGGGTTAGAAATTATTGTTTTCTCTCCTTTAGCTTCTTCTAGTTTTTCATCACCTAATTGCTATGAATCTCAATTTTACATCCTTAAAATATGGACTTTGCCTCATTGGATTGTAAGTTGTTGCTACAAGATGAAGGTGTTAATTATTACTACTGGCTCCCATTCGCTTCATTTAACTGTAAAAGTTTACCAAGTGGTACATTACCGTTGTTCTAATATTTGGTCATTAACTGTTATTATTCTTTCAGGTTTTACATTCCTTTCATTTGGCTAGTTAGCACCTTGCATGTCGCTAGGCACTGTGGGAATTCCAAAATGTATAAAATATCGATCCTGCCTTCAAAGCCTTTACAAATTATTTGGAAATTATTGAACAATACTTGTCATCTTGCTATTTCATGTATTTAAACTCTACTTGCTTCCTCTCATCCTTCTAAAATTCAGTCTAATCTTATTGACCATTTAATTGCTCTCTAGTCACTGTTTAAAGTTGCCAAACTACCAGCTTTTATCTGATAATTTAAAATACACATATATTTTACCTAAAGTAAGTCTGACTAAAAACATTCAATAAAGTGAGGAGGGAGCTAATTCTAATATTGACTTATATCAATGTGTCAAAATAGCACTTATTTTCTTTCTGTGGTTCTACTTGGTATAAATTTTCTATGATTCTAATGATTTGAAAAAGATTTACTGAACACAGTTAGAAGCCAAGAACAATATTAAGCTGATTCCAGTGGTTGTGTGTTCCTGATAGATAAGAATAAGCTTTTTACTTTATAGAGGAATGAAATAGTAGCTGTGATCACAAGTAGTTGAAATTTGAAAAATGTTGTTCATCAATAAGTTATTTTGTTTAGATCAGTGGCTATTCAAAGTCAGTTCATAATAAAAATTTCATTTCATCTGTGGCCAAATGGACAAACTAAGGGTGGTGTACTTTTTCATAAAATTAAATCACTTCGTATTAAAGAACTTTATTTTTAAATTATGCTCTCTTTTTTGTAATTAAAATCTCCTTTCCTTAGGAAATCATCATAATTAAATAAAAATTTTATAACCCTATGTTGGGTTGGTAGAGTAGAGCCTTGCTACTCGAAGTGTGGTCGATGGACAAACAGTATTGACATCATTTGAGAGCTTGTAGAAATGCAGTATCTCTGACCCCACCCCAGACCTACTGAATCAGATTCTGCAGGTGATTCGTATATACCTTAAATTAGAGACGCTGGTCTAGATGATACCCGTCTACCAGCCCTACCCCCTTTTACTCTTATTTTCAAATTATTCTATACTTCCATCTACCCAATTGCTCAGTTCAGAAACCTGGGACTTATCTTTGACCCTACCTTATCTCACCCCTCCCTTATCCTCTCCCATATAAAACTCATCATTAAATCTTATAATCTTCTAAATGTATATACTACAAACTGTTTACAACTCTTCAGGTTCCAGTGTTGACACTTTAGTCCAAGCCACCACCAATCTTTTTTTTTTTTTTTTTTTTCTTGCGGTACGCGGGCCTCTCACTGTTGTGGCCTCTCCCGTTGCGGAGCACAGGCTCCGGACGCGCAGGCCCAGCGGCCATGGCTCACGGACCCAGCTGCTCTGCGGCATGTGGGATCCTCCCGGACCGGGTCACGAACCTGTGTCCCCTGCATCGGCAGGAGGACTCTCAACCACTGCGCCACCAGGGAAGCCCCAATCTTTTTGCTTGGAAGACTGTAAGCAAAACTTCCTACCTCATCTCCCTCTTTCACTTTTGCCCTCCTGACATCCATTTTGTACACAGCAGCCAGATTTGAGCTTTTAAAAATAATAAATCAGATTCTAAAACTATCCTGTTGAGAATCCTTTAATGGGTTTCTGTTGCACATAGGGTAAAATCCAACTCCTGATGGTCTATATTCTTCATTTTCAGCCTCATTTCCTACCTTCTTCTTGGGATCCCTACTCAGGGATCCCTAGTCTGGAAAGAGCCAAGCTCTTTTCTTGCTCAGGGCCTTGGTAAAAGTATATCCTTTGCCTGGAACACCTTCCTTCCTTTTACTTTCAGCCAAACTACTTTCTGTGCATCCTTCACATTTCAAATTATTAATTGCTTCCCCAGAGGGACCTTTCTGACAGCCCAGTTAATACTGGTTTTCCTGGTTATCCTCTCATAACACATACTTGTCCCTCACAACGCTTATAACAATGTAGTTATTTAAATATTTGTGTGCTTCCGTAGTTAATGTTTGTCTCCCTCACTAGCCAGTAAAATTCAAGAGGTCAGAGACTGTTCAACACGTGTTCTTGGTCACTGGCGCACAGAAGGAAATTCCAAAAAAATCTGTTGAGTAAATGAATCAATGATTCTGATTTTTCTGAGCTGTATCATATTATATATGAAAAAGGCAAATAATTTGAGTTGTATTTTTGTCCTAAGCATTAAATTTAGCCACAGGCAGACTTGCTGCCCAGCTATATTTATTTAATTTAAAACAATTTTGAGTACTTAAGGATTAAGAAGTCTATTTAAAGATAACATTTTATAAATTTAATTTATAGGTAGTGTAGTACTGTGGGTAAAGCATAGATTTTTTTTTTTTGAAGAGTGCTCACAGCGAGGTTTTTTTTTTTTTAGTTTATTAATTTATTTTTATTTATTTTTGCTGTGTTGGGTCTTCGTTTCCGTGCAAGGGCTTTCTCTAGTTGTGGCAAGCGGGGGCCACTCTTCATCACGGTGCGCGGGCCTCTCACTATCGCGGCCTCTCTTGTTGCGGAGCACAGGCTCCAGACGCGCACGCTCAGTAGTTGTGGCTCACGGGCCTAGTCGCTCCACGGCATGTGGGATCCTCCCAGACCAGGGCTCAAACCCGTGTCCCCTGCATTAGCAGGCAGATTCTCAACCACTGCGCCACCAGGGAAGCCCAAGCATAGATTTTTTAGATCAAGCAATCTGCTCTTTATTCTGCCAGGTGCTAATCTCTAAGCCTCAGTTTCCTCGTCTGGATTGCTGCAATAATATATACGCTTAACACTGTGCCTGTATGTGCTAACAGAACGTTATCGTTATTTGCTTATGTATTGATTTTGACTACGTTTAGCACAGCTGCAGCCTGTAGTTCATCAAGTCATACGTCTCCGGGCAGTTAAAAGGCCCTGTGGTAAAGGAAAGGGTTAAACCTGACGCCTTCTGTTTCTGGAAGACCTCTGGGAGTGGGGTGGGCTGGAGTGGAGTTAGGGCCTCAAGAAGATATAAACAAGTAGGGGGTAGAACTTGTCTCTCTGTTCTGTGACAGGGCTCCTGTCTTTGACATTAAAGCTTTTCAGGGCTGTCAAAAAAAAGCAGTTCCTCTGCCTTTCTAATGGCTGTTAGTCTTGTTTGGTTTCTATAAAAAATACTTTTTATTGCAAAATCCTGGTTTTGGTTTGCACTTGTTTAAACAAAATTTATGAAATGTTATAAAGTTAAGGTGTCTTGATTTCCTACTCAGATCAGTCCGCCATGCCTCCAGCACTGCGAGAGGGACAAGGGCCAGCGAGGGGCTGAAACTCTTGCCTGCAATGGAGGAAAACGCTAAAGAAGTCAAGCAGGAGATCCAATCTTTGGGAAATTGGCACACAGAAATAAAGCTCCGATCGGGGAGGGTGTGGCTCTTGATTATTATTTATACGTTCTTTATGGGTAAATCTACAGATAAACCTACATAGATAAACCTACACTTAATCCAAGAACTCGGGATTGCTTGAAGGAAAGGACCGCTGAACTGTTTCACATTTGTTTTGTATGTGAATGGAATTCTGGTCAAAGATCCTCCTGTAAACCTATTAAACGTGACCACCCTTCGCCACACAACTGTATCCTCCCACCTGAATTGCCTTTCCTCATCTTCTGAGATAGCCTGGCTCGTTGTGTTGTTTCCTATTTGGAAATAGGAACACACTTGTGAGGCTCTGTTCCTGGGTGCCTCTTCGTAAGGGTAATATTTATCTAGCTTTTCAGGCAGGCAGGTGCGGCCCCTCTTCCAAGGCTACAGGAGATGCTTTCATTTAGTGTGTTGCAATGTCAGGGAACTCCAGGGATGGGGGTGGGTGGGTAGGGGTCTCCCAATCAGGGCATGTCTCCCAGTCAGGGCAGGTCTCTTTGCAGACCCCAGGAGACAAAGTTAAATTAATTGACAAATTTAAATCTCCCCAGGAGATTTAAAAAAAAAATTAAACTTTTTTACAAGAGGGATGGGCTACTGTTGATGCTTTAAGAGATTATTATGATTTGTAAAAAACGCCTCCTCAGAAAGCACAATAATTTTGTTAAACCAGTTTATCATGTTCTTTAGACACGTGTTTAAACAGTTATTAATACACAGGATACGATGAGGGCCCTAGAGATGTGCCAGTGTGTACACCAGTCTTTCTTGGCCGTAAGATCATGCTGTTTTCTTGTCCACGTATTCTTATCTTTGTAGTTCACTGTGAATGTTTTAAAATGATTTGGTTTGATAAGATGCTAAGGCGTATGGAGCTGTGCATGTGGCATTTTGACTTTTTTTCTCCTCTGTCACTTCCTTCTCCCCTTACCTTGCACATATCTGTAGATTTTCAGGTGTATCCATGTTCCAGTGTTGCAAAGGAATAAGCATACCTCCTCTCATTCAGCCAGTCAGCTGAGATGGTGGATTGTGAGGATTAATGATTTAACACATGGTATGTGCTTAGACCAGTCTCGTGCACACAGAAAGCACTCAAGTGTTAGTTATTGTTATTGTTTATTAGGTGCCCATTATTTACAAAGGGGTTTTATGTGCTTCTTAGAGAGCAGTCTTCTAAAAGCTTTCAGTATCGTAGGAGAGACAGGACATGTACATAGCAGCTAGAGTTATTGTTTTTAAAAAAATCTGACCATATCCTATCGTATAAATATTTTCAAATTCTTATCAGGCTTCTAGTAGTCTGTCTCTACCTACCAATACAGTCAGATCTTGCACCTCTCGTACCACTTTCTCCTTTGTTCTCTAAACTCTAGCTATATTGGATTGTTTCATTTCCTAGAATGCAAAGTCCATGAGAGGAATGAATTTTCTTCTGTTTTGTTTAGTGATGGAACTCCAGCACCTAAAATGATGTCTGGCACACAGGAAGATATATATATATATTTGTTGAATAAATGTCAGTGTTAGCATTTGCGACTCTCTCTTACTTGAATACAACCCACTTCTTATCCCCATCACCTTCTTTCACTAAACTACTCTCTCCTTATGCTTTTGCCCTGTGTTTAACATCACTTCTTTAGCGAGTCATTCCCTGCCACCCTTGTTTGAATTGTTTTGTGCTACATGTTCTTTTACTACTGTGAACTTTAAAACTTCTAATTATTTGTTTAAAGTATGGAGAGAATCATATCTGTTTTATTCACGCTATATCCCCAGGTCCTAGTTTATTGCCTGGATCGTTGAAAGTTCTTAATTAATTGAAGTAAAAATTGGCTCTAATGGAAGGTAGACCAAGATAAATGCTATAGTGCCAGAAGAGGAATATAGATAAAGTGCTTGAAACTTAGAGGAGAAAAATATTATTAACAATGACAAGAATCAGGGAATGTTCAATGGAGGCTATAGAGCCAGGCTTAATGGATAGGTAGGATTTGGAGGTGGTTAGAAATGTCACCCTTGACAAAATAGCCTGAGCCAGTGCATGGAAATGGTGTAGACGTGTGTACCGCCCAGAAACCCTTGCAGAACTGAGGCACTCATTCCCCCAACTGGTGGAATTGTGGTCTGTGGGTGGCTAATATCTGAGTCTTTCTCCAGGAAAGGCCCACAACCCAAGAGAGTTCTTCACCCAAGTTTACTTCCTCAGGGCAGCCATAATCCAACGGCTGGACAACACTGCCCCTTACCTCAATTTGGGACATCTCATTCAAGCTTCAGAGGTCCTCCTAGCTTTGTCTGGAATCTCTATTGTAACTGTTTGAGAGTTCTAACATCTCTTTCTATTTCATCCTACTTCCTTCACTCCTTTACAGGAGATCACTCCTCGATAAAACTCTTGTGCACAGATCTCTGCCTCAAAGTCTGTTTCCTGGGGATTTTGATCTATAAGAAGCAGATATTGTGAGGCTCACACAGGAGGATCAGTTGGTTTAGAGAGTGGGTTTTTTGGTTTTTTATTTTTCCTTTTAAAGCAATTAAATATCTTCAATAAAATTCTTGTCTGGAAGCATCATCATGTAAATCTGGTGAAAGGGGAGTTTCTGTACTTGAAGTGGGAGTGAGCGATACTGTCTTTGTCTGTTTTGACTCCCTTATTCTATGCCAAAATGGTTCTCAGAGGGCTTTACACACCCACTGGGTCTCGTCTCTGTACAGTTCAAAAAGCAGTAGGAAAATCACAGAATCCATGAAACAGGGTAGGAAAGAAAACAGGGCCAGGCCATTGAGTGCTTTGGATGTCAGGACAGGAAATCTGAACATTATTCTGGAGGTGAGAGTAGGAGGGTATGGAGAGTTTTGACAGTATCTAATTAAGGGGCTAACATGATCAGAACTGCATTGAGGCAAATGGCTAAACATAAGGGGAAAAAAAGAAATCTCTACCTCACGTTACACAACAATTCTCAGGTGGAATAAATACATACATGTAATGAAGTCATAAAATTCCTATAAAATATATAAATATTTACACAATCTTGGGGTTTTCCTTAAAAACATGATACCACAGGAGTTACCTGGGGGCAGTCTTTTCTTTTTTTTTTTACATTTAATTTTTATTTATTTACTTTTTTTATACAGCACGTTCTTATTGGTTATCTATTTTATACATATTAATGTATATATTTCAATCCCAATCTGCCAGTTCGTCCCACCCCCCTTACCCCCTTTTGTCCATAACTTTGTTCTCTACATCTGTGTCTCAATTTCTGCCCTGCCAACCAGTTCATCTGTACCATTTTCTAGGTTCCACATATATGTGTTAATATACGATATTTGTTTTTCTCCTTCTGACTTACTTCATGCTGTATGACAGTCTTTAGGTCCATCCACATCTCTACAAATGACCCAATTTCATTCCTTTTTATGGCTGAGTAATATTCCATTGTATATATGTACCACATCTTCTTTATCCATTCATCTGTTGATGCGCATTTAGGTTGCTTCCATGACCTGGCTATTGTAAATAGTGCTGCACTGAACATTGGGGTGCATGTGTCTATTTGAATTATGGTTTTCTCTGGGTATATGCCCAGTAGTGGGATTGCTGAGTCATATGGTAAGTCTATTTTTAGTTTTTTAAGGAACATCCATAATGTTCTCCATAGTGGCTGTATCAATTTACATTCCCACCAACAGTGCAAGAGGGTTCCCTTTTCTCCACACCCTCTCCAGCATTTGTTGTTTGTAGATTTTCTGATGATGTCCGTTCTAACTGGTGTGAGTTGATACCTCATTGTAGTTTTGAGTTGCATTTCTCTAATAATTAGTGATGTTGAGCAGCTTTTCATGTACTTCTTGGCCATCTGTATGTCTTCTTTGGAGAAATGTCTATTTAGGTCTTCTGCCCATTTTTGGATTGGGTTGTTTGTTTTTTTTAATATTGAGCTGTGTGAGCTGTTTATATATTTTGGAGATTAATCCTTTGTCCGTTGATTCATTTGCATATATTTTCTCCTATTCTGAAGGTTGTCCTTTCGTCTTGTTTACAGTTTCCTTTGCTGTGCAAAATCTTTTAAGTTTCATTAGGTCCCAGTTGTTTATTTTTGCTTTTATTTCCATTACTCTGGGAGGTGGGTTGAAAAAGATCGTGCTGTGATTTATGTCAAACAGTGTTCTTCCTATGTTTTCCTCTAAGAGTTTTATAATGTCTGGTCTTACATTTAGGTCTCTAATCCATTTTGAGTTTATTTTTGTGTATGGTGTTAGGAAGTGTTCTATTTCATTCTTTTACATGTAGTTGTCCAGTTGTTCCAGCAGCACTTATTGAAGAGACTGTCTTTTCTCCATTGTATATCCTTGCCTCCTTTGTCAAAGATTAGTTGACCAAAGGTGCATGGGTTTATCTCTGGGCTTTCTGTCCTGTTCCATTGATCTATATTTCTGTTTTTGTGCCAGTACCATATTGTCTTGATTACTGTAGCTTTGTAGTATAGTCTGAAATCAGGGAGTCTGATTCGTCCAGCCCTGTTTTTTTTTTTTCCTCTCAAGGTTGCTTTGGTTATTCAGGATCTTCTGTGTCTCCATACAAATTTTAAGATTTTTTGTTTCAGTTCTGTAAAAAATACCACTGGCAATTTGATAGGGATTGCATTGAATCTGTAGATTGCTTTGGGTAGAAAAGGCATTTTCACAATATTGAGTCTTCCAGCCCAAGAACATGGTATATCTCTCCATCTCTTTGTGTCATTTATGATTTCTTTCATCAGTGTCTTATAGTTTTCTGAGTACAGGTCTTTTACGTCCTTAGGTAGGTTTATTCCTAGGTATTTTATTCTTTTTGTTGCAATGGTGAATGGAATTGTTTCCTTAATTTCTCTTTCTGATCTTTCATTGTTGGTGTATAGGAATTCAAGAGATTTCTATGCATTAATTTTGTATCCTGCAACTTTACCAAATTCATTGATTAGCTCTGGTACATTTCTGGTGGCATCTTTAGGATTTTCTATGTATAGTATCATGTCATCTGTGAACAGTGAAAGTTTCACTTCTTCTTTTCAAACTTGTATACTTTTATTTCTTTTTCTTCTCTGACTGCCATGGCTAGGACTTCCAAAACTATGTTGAATAATAGTGGCGAGAGTGGACATCCTTGCCTTCTTCCTGATCTTAGATGAAATGCTTGCAGTTTTTTCACCATTGAGAATGATGTTTGCTGTGGGTTTGTCATATATGGCCTTTATTATGTTGAGGTAGGATCCCTGTATGCTAACTTTCTGGAGAGGTTTTATCATCAGTGGGTGTTGAATTTTGTCAAAAGCTTTTTCTGCATCTATGGAGATGACCATATCGTTTTTATCCTTCAGTTTGTTAATATGGTGTATCACATTGATTGATTTGTGTATATTGAAGAATCCTTGCATCCCTGGGATAAATTCCATGTTATCATGGTGTATAATCCTTTTAATGTGTTGTTGGATTCTGTTTGCTAGTGTTTAGTTGAGGATTTTTTAATCTATATTCATCAGTGATATTGGTCTGTAATTTTTTTTTTTTTTGTAGTATCTTTGTCTGGTTTTGGTATCAGGGTGATGGTGTCCTCATAGAATGAGTTTGGGAGTGTTCCTTCTTCTGCAGTTTTTTGGAAGAGTTTGAGAATAGGTGTTAGCTCTTCACTAACTGTTTGATAGAATTCACCTGTGAAGCCATCTGGTCCTGGACTTTCGTTTGTTGAAAGATTTTTAATCAGAGTTTCGATTTCATTACTTGTGATTGGTCTGTTCATATTTTCTATTTCTTCCTGGTTCAGTCTTGGAAGGTTATACCTTTCTAAGAATTTGTCCATTTCTTCCAGGTTGTCCATTTTATTGGCGTAGAGTTGCTTGTAGTAGTCTCTTAAGATGCTTTGTATTTCTGCGGTGTCCATTGTAACTTCTTTTTAATTTCTAACTTTATTAATTTGAGGCTTCTCCCTCTTTTTCTTGATGAGTCTGGCTAAAGTTTTATGAAGCTTGTTTATCTTCTCAGAGAACCACCTTTTAGTTTTATTGATCTTTGCTATTGTTTTCTTTGTTTCTATTTCATTTATTTCTGCTCTAATACTTATGATTTCTTTCCTTCTACTAACTTTGGGTTTTGTTTGTTCTTCTTTCTCTGGTTCCTTTAGGTGTAAGGTTAGATTGTTTATTTGAGATTTTTCTTGTTTCTTGAGGTAGGATTGTATTGCTATAAACTTCCCTCTTAGAGCTGCTTTTGCTGCCTCCCAAAGGTTTGGATTGTTGTGTTTTCATTGTCATTTGTCTCTAGGTATATTTTGATTTCCCCTTTGATTTCTTCAGTGATCTTTTGGTTGTTTAGTAATGTATTGTTTAGCGTCCATGTGTTTGTGTTTTTACATTTTTTTCCCTGTAACTTATTGTTAATCTCATAGCGTTCTGGTTGGAAAAGATGCTTGATATGATTTCAATATTCTTAAATTTACCAAGGCTTGATTTGTGACCCAAAATATGATCTATCCTGGAGAATGTTCCACGTGTACTTGAGAAGAAAGTGTAATCTGCTGTTTTTGGATGGAATGTCCTATAGATATCAATTAATTTCATCTGGTTTAATGTGTCATTTAAAGCTTGTGTTTCCTTATTAATTTTCTGGCTGGATGATCCGTCCGTTGGTGTAAGTGAGGTTTTAAAGTCCCCCACTATTATTGTGTTACTGTCAATTTCCTTTCTTATAGCTGTTAGCATTTGCCTTATGTATTGAGGTGCTCCTATGTTGGGTGCATATATATTTATAATTGTTCTATCGTCTTTTTGGATTGATCCCTTGATCATTATGTAGTGTGCTTCCTTGTCTCTGGCAACAGTCTTTATTTTAAAGTCCATTTTATCTGATATGAGTATTGCTCCTCCAGCTTTCTTTTGATTTCCATTTGCATGGAATATCTTTTTCCATCCCCTCATTTTCAGTCTGTATGTGTCCCTAGGTCTGAAGCTGGTGTCTTGTAGACAGCATACATACGGATCTTGTTTTTGTATCCTTTCAGAGAGCCTGTGACTTTTGGTGGGAGCATTTAATCCATTTACATTTAAGGTAATTACCGATATGTATGTTCCTATTACCATTTTCTTAATTGTTTTATGTTTGTTTTTGTAGATCCTTTTCTTCTCTTGTGTTTCCCACTTAGAGAATTTCCTTTAGCACTTGTTGTAGAGCTGGTTTGGTGATGCTGAATTCTCTTAGCTTTTGCTTGTCTGTAAAGCTTTTGATTTCTCCATCAAATCTGAATGAGACCTTTGCCTGGTAGAGTAATCTTGGTTGTCGGTTCTTCCCTTTCATCACTGTAAGTATATCATGCCACTCCCTTCTGGCTTGTAGAGTTTCTGCTGAGAAATCAGCTGTTAACCTTATGGGAGTTCCTTTGTATGTTATTTATCATTTTTCCCTTCTTGTTTTTAATAATTTTTCTTTGTCTTTAATTTTTGTCAATTTGATTACTATGTGTCTTAGTGTGTTTCTCCTTGGGTTCATCCTGCCTGGGACTCTCTGCATTTCCTGGACTTGGGTGGCTATTTCCTTTCCCATGTTAGGGAAATTTTTGACTATAATCTCTTCAAATATTTTCTCGGGTCCTTTCTCTCTCTGTTCTCCTGCTGGGACCCCTGCAATGTGAATGTTGGTGCATTTAATGTTGTCCCAGAGGTCTCTTAGGCTGTCTTCATTTCTTTTCATTCTTTTTTCTTTATTGTGTTCCACAGCAGTTAATTCCACCATTCTGTCTTCCAGGTCACTTATCCACTCTTCTGCCTCAGCTATTATGCTCTTGATTCCTTCTAGTGTATTTTTCATTTCAGTTATTGTATTGTTCATCTCTGTTTGTTTGTTCTTTAAATCTTCTAGGTGTTTGTTCTTTAATTCTTCTAGGTCTTTGTTAAACATTTCTTGCATATTCTCCATCTTTGCCTCCATTCTTTTTCCGAGGTCTGGATCATCTTCACTGTCATTCTGAATTCTTTTTCTGGATGGTTGCCTATGTCCACTTCATTTAGTTGTTTTTCTTGGGTTTTATCTTGTTCCTTCATCTGGTACACAGTCCTCTGCCTTTTCATCTTGTCTATGTTTCTGTGAATGTGGTTTTCATTCCACAGGATGCAAGATTGTAGTTTTTCTTGCTTCTGTTTTCTGTCCTCTGGTGGGTGAGGCTATCTAAGAGGCTTGTGCAAGCTTCCTGATGGGAGGGGCTGATGGTGAGTAGAGCTGGGTGTTGATCTGGTGGGCAGAGCTCAGTAAAACTTTAATCCACTTGTCTGCTGATGGGTGGGGCTGAGTTCCTTCCCTGTTGGTTGTTTGTCCTGAGGCAAACCAGCACTGGAGCCTACAGGCCCTTTGGTGAGGCTATTGGCTGACTCTGTGAGGCCCCCCCCCGCCAAGGAGTACTTCCTGGAACTTCTGCTTCCTGTGTCCTTGGCCCTGCAGTGGGCCACAGCTGCTCCCCACCTCTTTAGGAAACCCTCCAACACTAGCATGTAGGTCTGGTTCACTCTCCTATGGGGTCACTGCTCCTTCTCCCAGGTCCTGATGTGCACACTACTTTGTGTGTGCCCTTCAAGAGTGGAATCTCTGTTTCCCCCAGACCTGTCAAAGTTGTGCAATCAAATCCCGGTAGCCTTCAATGTCTGATTCTCTGGGAATTCCTCCTCCCCTTGCCAGACCCCCAGGTTGGGAAGCCTGATGTGGGGCTCAGAACCTTCACTCCAGTTGTTGGACTTCTGTGATATAATTGTTCTCTAGTTTGTGAGTCACCCACCCAGCGGCTATGGGATTTGATTTTATTGTGGAAGCTCCTCTCATCTCACTGTGGCTTCTCCTTTGTCTTTGGATGTGGGGTATCTTTTTTGGTGATTACCAGTGTCTTCCTGTCGATGACTGTTCAGCAGTTAGTTGTGATTCCAGTCCTCTCACAAGAGGGAGTGATCACACGTCCTTCTACTCTGCCATGTTGAACCAATGTGGGGGCATTCTTTTTAAGTATGATACTCAAGAAAGAAAGAAAAAGATTGACAGATTTATATGAAAAATTAGAAACATCTGTACATGTAAGAAAGAAAGCCAAATGACAATTGGAAAATATATTTTGAAATAAATAAAATAGATTATGGATTACTATCCTGAATACATAAAAGACTCATGGGACTTCTCTGGTGGTCCAGTGGTTAAGACTTCACTTTCCAATGCAGGGGGTGCGGGTTCGATCCCTGGTTGGAGAGCTAAGATCCCACATGCCTTGTGGCCAAAAAACCAAAGCATAAAACAGAAGCAATATCATAAAAAATTTAATAAAGACTTTAAAAAAATGGTCCACATGAAAAAATGTTTTAAAAAATACACAAAATGCTCATAAAGATCAACTTAAATATAGAAAAATTGGGTAAATTATATGAACAACTAATTCACAAAAGAAAAAATATTAAATGACCAACCAAAATTAAAAAAAGAATTCTAATAATCAAAGAAATAAGTATAATTAAAACAATGATGTCCTTTTTTTTCACTTATCAACCTGGCAATGTATGGCAGATACTGTTGGTTGCTTACCCCAAAGTCACCACCCTGCCTTCTTACTTGCTAACAGAATCATAGCTATGTTTTCAAATTGGGTAGAGGTTTAACGTTTTCAATTAAGGCACTTCCAGTCCCTAGTTTAAGCGTAAATCTGAAGTCTATTTAGGTTGTTGAAATAGAAGGGTAAGTCAGCTAGAAGACTTCCAGGAAAAACTCCTCCCTGGACTTTCAACATTGCTGAGCATTCCTATGAAATTTCTCCAGTATGTTCACTTTCCCACTTTCTAAGACAATTATACCACACCTTCCCTGATAGCCCCTAAATTCTACATTTGCATTCCCACATGAGCTTGTGAACTTGCCTTGTATTTGAATGAGAAAAAAAGAATCAATCAGAGAGAATCTCTTCATTTTCACACCATCAACTCTGTCAACCTAATAGAAGCACCATTGCCTTGTCCCCCATCAAACTTCAAACCCTTCACTTGGATTCTACCCCTTCGACTTCCTCAAGGACTTACCTCCTGCATTTGTTTCCTTCTCTCCTGTATTAGCTCTTTCACTCTACTTGATTCTTTTTTTTTTCTACTTGATTCTTTACTTGACCTTCCACACAAATGTACACCATTATCTCCCATCCTAAAAACAACACAAAAACAAACCCATAAAAACTTCTTTGGACTCCATATGACCTTCTGGCTACCACCCCATTTCTTAGCTCCCCTTCACAGCAAAACATCTTGAAAACTTGTCTTAGTCACTGTTTTACTTCACATTTTCTCCTCCAGCTGCTCTAGTTAATCTTGGGTCTGCACTAATCCATTAAGACTGTCTTGTCAATGTTATTAGTGATTGCCAGTGTTTCTAAATCTTATTGTTTCTTTTTTATTCTTTACTTGATCTTTTAGTAGCTGTGTATTCCTGGTGTCTCTTCCTTTCCTTATAAATACACCAGTCCTGTGGGTTAGAGTTCCACACTTATGACCTCATTTAACCTTAATTACTTCCGTAAAGGCTCTATCTCCAATTACAATCTCATTGTGGGTTAGGGCTTTAACCTATGAAATTTGGAGTGGGACACAAAATTTTGTACATAAGAGTTATTTTAGTTTTAAATACCATCTACAGGCCATAAAAAAAAAAATTCCCTGACTCTGATCTCTCTCTGAAATGCTGGACTTTTATCTCCAAATGCCTCCTTAACATCTTGCATGGATATCTAAAAGCACCTACATTTAACATGGCCAAAACAGGCCCCCTCCCTCTCCTGCTTCTTCCACCACTTTCTAATTTTTTCCATCTTAGTCAATAGCCTCTCCATCTTCTTTGTAGTTCAAGCCCCAAATATAAGAATTCCTGTCTTTCCCCCATCTTCCACAACCAATGTACCAGCAGTTTCTATCAATCCTACTTCTAAAATTTTCCAAATCTGTCCATTTCTATTCTCAGGCCAGTACAAGTCTCCCTTTTTTCTCCCTTGGACAATAGCTTCCTAATTGATCTTTCTGATTCTACTTTTGCTTCATTATAATCCATTCTCATAGTAGCTAAATGATCTTGTAAAAAGATCTTGTCACTCCTCTGTTTTAAAATCCTCCAATGTTGTGACTAAGAAGTCTGCACACCACAGCTAAAAGATCCCACATTCTACAACAAAGATCCTGCATGCCACAACTAAGACCCAGCAAGCCAAATAAATAAATACTAAAAATAAATAAATAAATAAAATCCTCCAATGGATCATAGACTTAAATGTAAAAGCAAAATAGACAAAAGATTTGAATGGGCAGTTCACCAAAGATGTTCAATGGATGGCAAAGAAATGCTTGACATCATTAGATATTAGGGAAATGCCAACTAAAACTACAATGAGATCTTGTCACTCCTCTGCTTAAAACCCTGTAGTAAGCATTGAACTTAAATGTAAAACAACAACAAAAACAAAATGGTAAATGGTTTAAATGGACACTCACCAAAGATGGTTAATAAATGGCAAATAAGCCCATGAAAAATGCTCAGTATCATTAGCCATTAGGAAAACGACAACCAAAACCAGAGTGAGATCTTGTCATTTCACTGCTCAAAACCAGTCCCAGCTTCCATCATTTCTCACTTGTACTATAGTCTTCCAGCTGATCTCTCTGCTTCCACTTTTGCTTCCATTATACCTTGTTTTACTTCGCTTCATTTTATTGCACTTCACGGATACTGCATTTTTTACAAATTGAAGGTTTGTGGTGGCCCTGCATCAAGTAAGTCTATCGGTGCCATTTTCCAACAGCATTTGCTCACTTCATGACTCTGTGTCTCATTTTGGAAATTCTTACAATATTTCAACCTTTCTAATTATTCTTGTATTTGTTGTGGTGATCTGTTATCAGTGATCTTTGATGTTACTATTGTAATTATTTTGGAGAACCATAAACCGCACCCACATAAGACTTCAAACTTAACTGATAAATGTTGTGCGTGTTCTGACTGCTCCAGGGACCAGCCATTCCCCCATCTCTCTCCCTCTCCTTGGGCCTCCTTATTTCCTGAGACACAACAATATTGAAATTAGGCCAATTAATAACCCTACAATGACGTCCAAGAGTTCAAGTGATAGGAATTCTTACTTTAAATCAAAAGCTAGAAATGATTAAGCTTAGTGAGGAAGGCATGTCAAAAGCTGAGATAGGCTCAAATCTAGGCCTCTAGCCAAGTTGTGAATACAAAGGAAAAGTTCCTGAAGGAAATTAAAAGTGCTACTCCAGTGAACACAGGAATGATAAGAAAGCCAAATAGCCTTATTGCTGATATGGAAAGAGTTTTAGTGGTTGGGATAAAAGATCAAGCCAAACACAACATTCCTTTAAGGCGAAGCCTAATCCACACCAAGGTCCTAACTCTCTTCAATTCTCTGAAGGCTGACAGAGGTGAAGAAGCTACAGAAGAAAAATTTGAAGCTAGCAGAGGTTGGTTCATGAGCTTTAAGGAAAGAAGCCATCTCTATAACCTAAAAGTGCGAGGTGAAGCAGCAAGTGCTGATAGAGAAGCTGCAGCAAATTATCAAGAAGATCTAGCTAAGATAATTAATGAAGGTGGTTCCACTAAACAACAGATTTTCAATGTAGACATAACAGCCTTCTATTGGAAGAAGATGTCATCTTGGGCTTTTGTAGCTAGAGAGGAGAAGGCAATGCCTGGCTTCAAAAGCTTTGAAGGACAGGCTGACTCTCTTGTTAGGGTCTAGTGCAGCTGGTGACTAAAAGTTGAAGCCAATCCCCATTTACCATTCCGAAAATCCTAGGGTCCTTAAGAATTATGCTAAATCTACTCTGCCTGTGCTCTAGAAATGGAACAACAAAGCCTGGGTGTCAGAACATCTATTTACAACATGGTTTACTGGATATTTTAAGCCCACTGTTGAGAACTACAGCTCAAAAAAAAAAAAAAAATTACTGCCCATTGACAATGTACTTGGCCACCCAAGAGCTTTGATGGATTTGTGGACTTGTACAATGAGATTACTGTTGTTTTCATGCCTGCTAACACAACATCCATTCTGCAGCTCATAGATCAAGAAGTAATTTTGAATGTCAAGTCTTGTTATTTAAGAAATACATTTCATAAGGCTACAGCCACCACAGAAAGTGATTTCTCTGATGGATCTGGGCAAGGTAAACTGAAAACCATCTGGAAAGGATTCACCATTCTAGATACCATTAAGAACATTCATGATTCGTAGGAAGAGGTAAAAATAGCAATATTAACAGGAGTTTGGAAGAAGTTGAATCCAACCCTCATGGATGACTCTGAGGGACTTTGAGGACTTCAGTGGAGGAAGTAACTGCAGACGTGGTGGAAATAGCAAAAGAACTAGAATTAGAGGTGGAGACTGAAGATGTAACTGAATTGCTGCAATCTCATGATAAAACTTTAGTGGGTGAGTAGTTGCTTCTTATGGATGAGCAAAGAAAGTGGTTTCTTAAGATGGAATCTACTCCTAGGGAAGAAGGTATGACGATTGTTGAAATGACAACAAAGTACTGAGAATACTACATTCACCTAGTTGCTAAAGCAGTGGCAGGGTTTGAGAGGATTGAATCCAATTTTGAAAGAAGTTTTACTGTGGGTAAAATGCTATCTAACAACATTGCATTTCACAGAGAAATTATTTGTGAAAGAATCAGTCTATGTGGCAAACTTTATTGTTGTTTAATTGTAAGAAATTGCTACAGCCACCTCAACCTTCAGCAAAACATATAGATACCTTACACAACTCAATATCAAAAAGCAAACAATCCTATTAAAAAGTGGGCAATAGATCTGAATGGAGATTTTTCCACAGAAGACATGCAGATATCTAACAGGTACATGAAAAGATGCAAATCAGGAAATCATCATCAGGAAAATGCAAATCAAAACAGCAATGAGATATCACCTTATACCTGTTAAAATGGTGAGTATAAAAAAAGATACAAAAGAAGAAGTGTTGGCAAGGATGTGGAGAAAAGGAAACACTTGTGCACTGTTGGTGGGGGTGTAAACTGTTGCAGTCACTGTGGAAAACAGTATAGATGTTTCTCAAAAAATGAAAAATGAAAATGCAAGGGCATTATGCTAAGTGAAATAAGTTAGAAAGAAAAAGACAAATACTGTATGATCTCGTATATGTGGAATCTTAAAAAAAAACAAAAAACAAAAAACCCCAAGCTCATAGATGCAGAGAACAGTTGACAAGAGGTGGGGGATGAAGGAGGTGGGAGAAATGGGTGAACTGTTTTTGTTTTGTTTTAGTTTAAATAAATTGAAAGAAAAAAGCCAAAAAAAGAAAAAACAGCTAACCGAATTTAGGACTCCAAGGAGATTTGCAAATTGTTAGTTCCTTTCTCATAGCTAGCCAATAAATCAATTAAATTTTTTAAAAAAGGACTTTGAATCATACTTTGCACCACATACAAAACTAACTCAAAATGGAGCATAGACCTAAATTTAAAATCTAAAATTGTGAAACTTCTGAAAGAAGTTGGGAGAACATCTTTGTTATCTTGGGTTAGGTAAATATTTCTTAGATTGGGGATAGAAAGTATGAATCATAAAAGAAAAAGGTTCACAATTTAGACTTCATTAAAATTAAAAACGTCTTTTCAAAAGACTTCACATAAATACTTGTATTTAAATGTTTATAGCAGTTTAAACTGGAAACAGTACAAATGTTCTTTCATTGGTAGATAAATAAATTGTGGCATGCTCAAGCAATGGAATACTACTCAGCATCAGAAAGGGATAAACCACAGGTCCATGCAACAACATGAATTAATCTCAATACTAAGTGAAAGGAGCCAGACACCAAAAAATTACACAGTGAATGTAGGGTAGGCTTCAGGGGTGTTTGACCTGTGTAGTCACATGGGCTCCATGCTCAGAAAGGCCCTGTGCTTGGTTTAATGCTCTGTTTTTGCTGCCTTGAAATTCTTAATAATTTTTTTAATGTAATTGTCTTCATTGCATGATTCCTTTGATATGAGATTCTAGGGAAGTTAAAATTCTGGTGACAGCAGATCAGTGGTTGTTAGGAGAGAGGGGATTGACTGCAAAGAGACAGAAGAAACATTTTGGAGTGATGAAAAGGTTTTATATCACATTGGGTTGATGAAAAATTTAATTCAGGTTTTTCAGTAATATGTTATGGGAAAACCTGAACGAAATTTTGGCTAACCCAGTAGATTGTGGTATTGATTATACAACTGTATATATTTATGAAAAGTAAATATAGTTGTAGATTTAAAATTGGGAAATTCTATTGTAAGTAAATTATACCTCAGAAAAGCTGGTACACATACACATACACATTTTGTATAAAATAATCTCCAATGGCTTCCCTTCACATTTGGAATAGAACTCCAAACCCCTCTCACTTCTGTCGGGAGATCTAGGCCTTCCTAACTTCTGTGACCTCGCCTCTCTTCCCCACTACACTCAGTCACTGGCCTTCTTGCTGTTTCTTACATGGTCTGAGCTTCTTTATGCCTTAAGCCTTTGCACTAGCTTTCCATTTGTCTGTGATTCCTTACCCTCGTTTTGCATAGCTGGCTTTTGCTATTCTCAGTTTAAGACCTCTTCACTGAGGCCTTCTCTAACCATCCAATGGAAAGTAGACTCAGACACTCAATCACATCACCCTGCTGAATTCTTTATGTAGCTCCTATCAAGCCCTGACATTCTCAGTCTCCCTTTATCATTTATTTTCTCCTCCACCAGGCTGAAATCTCCTGAGACTGAGGACTTAATCTGTCATAGTCACCACTGTATCCTTGGTGCCAAGGACAGCACCTGACACGTAGTATGTGCTCAGTAAACATTTGCTGAATGAAAGAGTTGATAAAACATTATTTGAAAAGAGCTTCTTGTTATATTTTTAGGCAAAAAAGAGCAGCTAAAAAAAGCTGTGTAATGATGAGCCCATTATTTACAAAACATATACATACATAAGAAAAAAAGGTTAGAATATACTTCAAGTCTTGGTCCAACTGCTCATCAAACCAAAATCTTCTCTGGAAGAGGTAGCCTTTGTGGTGGACACTTTCTACTAGGCATCATGGTGATCTCTAAAACTGTCCCATGAATTACACCTGCGGTTGGATTCTGCGGACCGATAGTTTTGCTCATGTGTTACATGTGTTTCTCTCTAGCTCTCAGTCTCTTTTGCCTGGAAACCCACACTCTGCAACTTCCTTTACCTCTGAATTCTGTCATACCATTATCTATGACCTCCACAAAGTCCTTCCATACAAAACCTCCCTCCTCCCAGCTTCCTGTCCCACATGGGTCTTGAATCCTCATCAAAGGTTACCTCCCAGAGGTTATTTTCAGACTTTGCCTGGGAGTGGAAGGGATCCCCTAAATTGATGTCATTTCAAAACAGAATTTATGGCCGGGATCCGAGTTTTATATTCCCTATTCAAGTCCAAAACAAAACTTTCTCCACACTTATGTAGTTGCCAACTTGTAGAGATTTCATCAGACTCTCTACCTCCTTAGTGCTCTTTATTTATTTATTTTTTTGCGGTACACGGGCCTCTCACTGCCGTGGCCTCTCCCGTTGCGGAGCACAGGCTCCGGACGCGCAGGCTCAGCGGCCATGGCCCACGGGCCCAACTGCTCCGCTGCATGTGGGATCCTCCCGGGCCGGGGCACGAACCCGCGTCCCCTGCATCGGCAGGCGGACTCTCAACCACTGTGCCACCAGGGAAACCCCTTAGTGCTCTTTTTGTGTCACCATTACTGAGCACTAGTTTAATGAGCGTTCTAGATCATTATCTGTTCTTACTTTTTCTGATTTCCAACCTAGGCAAACTCCCTGGAGCCTAGCCTACAGGAAGCATCACCACTCATCTGGTCCAGAGAGGGCAATTAACAGAAGATACACTGGAGACTGTTGAAACAAGGCTAGAATTAGCCTTTCCCTTATCCCAGATCTGGGCTAAAACACTCCCAATTTCATGATGTCTCTATACCGCTACCCGAAGCAGCTGGTCAGTACCTGGGGGATTTATAGACAGTTGAAGAGGACTGATAGATGCCAGGATGATAATTATAGTGATGAGTAATATAATGGTAAAAGAATAGCTAATATTTTCAAGCATGTACTGTTTTAACAGGCATTGTTCTAAACATTCTCTATGGGTTTTCCTTTAATTCTCTCAGAAACACTGTTATGTGGGTATTATAGTAGTACAAAGCATAGACCTATTTTTACTGCGCAATAAGGGAGACACTGTTTATCTCTCTTTCCAACATACATATATTGCCTTCCTATAAAACAGTGACAAAGACAGTAAATGACCAGAGACTGGGCTTTTCATCTTTGTGGAATTCACTAATGCTATGATATTCCCACAGTCATTACACGGTTCCATGGTTATCTGCCCCATCTTCTACCACTTCCTTGCTTCACCTGGCGAGCTGAAATGCTGCCCTCTACCCCACACTCTGTTATCTGAGACAGGGAACTAATTACAAAAGCATTAGATTACTTTTGAGACCAATTCAGTTCAAATACTTAGTATATCTGTAAGAGTGCTTTGGGGTTGCAAGAGGTCATGTATATATGCATTCACCTCAAGAATAGCCTGGAACTTATCATAACTTCCCATTGGGTGAACCAGGAAAATACTTATTCCACCCTACCTTGGAGAGAATTGTGTCTGTTTCGACTCTGGACCTTTAAACTTGGCTGTCAGCCCCCCGCTCCACACCCCGGCCAGTTTACACAAGCAAAACAAAAGAACAACATTTGACCCAGACCGATCCTTGTGATACATGGATCAGTTATTGCTAGTCTCCCTGGTTTTTGTATTCTTGGCTTCTTACACTGGTTTTAGAATCTGTTTCTGGATCAGTTAATTTATACATCACTCTGTCTCCTTGAAGTTTAGTTTTCTGTTCTTTGATTTTGGCATTGCCCGTGTTCTTGTGGACAATCCATTCCCGTAGCCTGGGGAGGAGGGCTGGAATTCATACAACTGGAAAGTTAGCTCTGCAAGGATTGAGTTCACCTTGGGGTTTAGGTTTAAGATGGAGTCTTGAATGCTTTGACTCCTTCAAGGGTCTGCTCCTACACTAGGTCTCTCGTAAAAAGAATTCTGTGTAAAATGTTCAGCGTTTTAAAATGTGTATTCCTGAACTGCTTGCAGCTTACACTCTCTTTGATTATGTTTGGTGATAATTTACAACTGTTTTCTATTTTGTTTCATAGGCATATACCTCTTGTGACTTCATCCAAGTTATTGACGAAAAATGTTGAACAGAAATAGGACCAGATACAAAATCCTCTGGCATGACACTAAAGAAAGACTTTCCATTAGATGGGCAGATCTACTGTTAATAACTATAGCTATCTTACAACTTACACTTATCTGTTTTGTCTATGAGAATATCATGTTACTTTCTCCAGTGATTTCTGGAAAATAAAATCCATTGGGTCTGTAGCAGTCTCATCTCCTTCAGTGGTTTTTCAGGCTGTATTCCTTGGAGCCCTGAAATTTTGGGGAAGTGTTTGGAGTTTATTTTGGGGAGTGGAGGAAGGAGAGTATGGTTTTTCCTTTCCTGCTTCAGTTAGAGCAGCCCTACTTTTATCTGTTTTAGAAACTGAAGTGCTGGGTAAGATCTCATTTGCAAAGAGGATTCTTTGGCTTTAAAATGTTCAAAATCCTTTTTTTTCCCCCAAGGTAATGACTATTGCTAAAAGTAGAGCTAAAACACCCCTTTTGCTATCAATTCCTTCTCCATCTGAATTGGCTTATCAGTCAGAACAGTCCAGTTATGTGTGTATAGTCTGTTGTCTAGATATGTTTCTAGGCTTTTATAGCCTAGCTTGTGAAACTAATTACAGTTACAATATAGTTCCAAAGGAAAATTCATTCTGAATTTCAAGAGATAGTATAGTAGCTAAGAGTGTAGGTTCTGGGGTCAGATCACGTGGTTTAGAATTCCAGCTTGTCTCACATCCTGTGTGGCTTTGGAAGAGTTTCTTAACTTCTCTGTGCTTCACTGTTCCATCTGTTAAAAGGGGTAAAAGTGTCCCAGCTACATTATAAGGTTTTGAGAGCATTAAATGAAATTATCATGTACTGTGTCTAGCAAAATGCCTGGCACATTGTAAGTGCATGATAAATTGTCCTTAGATTATCATTGGCAATATCAATTGACATCAGTTGTAAATGTCAATAAATTATCATTGCAGTAACTCATCCAAAAGCTGCCCATGACTGCACACCACTGTTTATGCCTGAAAAATTATCTAGAGTACCTTAGTTTTATGAGGGCTTGACATAAAGTGGGTCCTCAATAAAAGCTGACTGAAAATGTAGTTGGAGCTTTCCTGCCTTTCCATTTATGGGGTATATGAATCTATTGTCGGGTCATATATGTTAAATCAACTTGCACTTGAATTATTTTTATTTGATTCCTTTAATCTTAAAAGAAGGCATATCAAAATATTTCAATACTAGAAAGTTTGAATTTTACCTTAAAATTAAATATATCCTGGAAATTGTGGGACATGAAAACAATCAGTATTTTTGAAAATGATAGTCTCAAAATAACATACCTGAATATAAATATTTAAAATTATTTTAAGATTTTAATAGTAGTGTAGTCATAATATATAGATTTTAATATTGCTATAGCATTTCTAATTCATAGGAATAAAAAACAGACTCATGATCTTGACAGATATATTAGCTAGGCTTATTCAGAAGGCTTACATACACTCCTGCCTTCCAAAGGCAGGAAATGCTGTGCTTGAATACCCTATTCCTTAAAATGATTCTTTTTTTGTTATATTTTCTTTAAAAAAATCCAAAGTGTTTGTGTTTTATCTGGTTTATTTAGGTACCCAAGATGAAAGATGAAGTTACATGAATTATTTAAGAATTAATTTGACTGGCAGAGAATATGTGTCACTGAAGCTCTGTGTATGAGAAATACTCTAGCAGATGTTTCTGGGAGGAGATTACCTTCTGTTTATATCAAACTTATAAATATGCCTCAAATGATTAAAAACTAACCTTGCCAATTAAATCCCATGTATTTCTAGCTTGTTTGTCATGAAAATAAGCTGGGAAGTGAGGAGATGGTTTTATGGAAGAAACTTTCCCATTGAAAATGATGCTTTTGGTTTATGATTCATTTGGATGAATGAATTCTTGGCTTCCTGGTCAGGCACTCCTTCTAGGTCTTTTCTTGTAATGCTCTGATAGCATCTCTGGGTCTTTGATGATATTTTTGCCTTCCCAATTCATTTGGCAAAAAGCCATTTGAAAACCTTACCCACTTCAGGCAATATGCACACTTGGAAAGCAACCTAAGTAAACACAATGGAATATTTTGCATTGGGGTAGTTCAACTAGATTTTTCTAGAAATGCGGTATCTCCTTGCTAAACCTGTTTAACAGTTTATTTTAAAAATCCATTTATTCTTTGGTTTTCTTCTCAGGCCAAGAAGAAAACAGTCTTACTTCTCTTTGTTGATGAAATAGATTCTGTCATAGGTTTTTATTCTAATCCTTAGCCTGTCAAGATGTTTAAAAAAGTATCTTGAGCTATTTGAACATTTATTTGTGGTAATCAGTATGTAAAATAAAATATTTTGTTCACAGAAATGACACATCCGAAAGAATATTATTTATTGTGTCCAAATTTGAGACACAAATTTCCATGTGTGATTCCATGACTGAGGATCTCTATAATTTATCACTCACTCATTTAACCATGAAACACATTTGCTTGAATTGTGGCTTTCAGCTTTTCTTCTGTTTCTTTCTCTTTCAGTCTTACTATTTTCTGCTGTACATTTCTCTTTGTTTTTTTTGGGGGGGGGTTGTGATTTTAATTTTACAACAGCTTTATTGAGATATATTCTCATACCATAACATTTGCCCTTATAAAGTGTACAATTCAGTGGTTTTTAATAGAGTTGTGCAATCATCACCACTATCTAATTTTAGAATATTTTCGCAATCCCATAAAAACACTCCATACCCATTAGCAGAAAATCTCTATTTCCCCCTCCACTAGTCTCTGGCAACCACTAAACTATTTTCTGCTTCTGTGGATTTGACTATTCTGGACATTTCATATAAATGGAATCATATGATATGTGACCTTTTTTGACTGGCTTCTTTCACTTAGCATAATCCGTGTTGTAGCTTGCATCAGTACTTCATTCTTTTTTTAATTGCAGAATAATAGTCTGTTATTTGGATATATCACATTTGATTTATCCATCAGCTGATGGACATTTGGGTCCATCAACTTTTTTTTTTAGCTATTATGAATAAGGCTGATACAAATATTTGTGTACATGTTTTTATGTGGACATATGCTTTACATTCTCTTGGGTATAAATCTAGAAGTCATTTCATAACCTTTGTTAAACTTTAATTAATTAAATTAATTCTTAAATAAAATGTTTTTACATTTAATTCACATTTTCAGTTTTTTTATGAATCGCTTATTTATTCACATAGTGGTGCTTGCCTTTTGTTGATTTCTAATAACTCTTTATATATTCCACATATAATTGTCAAATTGTTGATTTTTAATAATTATTTTTAATTTAAACTTTACCAAAGCTACACATAGCTTAAAAATCTACAAGTGTTATTATGAAATAATTACCAGCACCCATCTCCATTCTTTCTTCCCAGTGATAATCACTTTTAATTCTTTTAGCTCTTTCAGTATTTCCCTCAATATTTCTAAGCCACATGCCTATACTGTCATTCTTGATATTTCAGTTTTATATGTGATATATTCACTTCCTATGGTAGTTCTTATCTCATTCTCTACCCTTCTCCCCATACCACCTTTCCTTTCAGCCTGTAAAGTACTTACCAATATATTATAATTTTTATATTAATATTTAATAAATAACTATGTAAATATAATTTGCTGCTGTTATGTAGCATACTATGAACATATTTATTTCTTATTCAACTTTTTGTTTTGGTTGTCATTAAAAAATCATGACTTTCTGTTCAGTTTTTAATGTAATTTATTGCTAATTCTAACTCTGCCAGAGTGAAGAGTAATAAATAACATCAAACATAGTAGATTTTCCATTCTGTTTATGTTTTTGTAGCCATCTCTTTTGCATTTGTCTTAATCGTTGCTTTCTATGCTTGGTGCACAGCTGGAATCTTCCTTTACCATCATCCTAGGGTTTTTTTTTTTAGACTTTTCTTGTATTGGCACTGGGTCTTCCAAGAACTAAATGCCAAGATGGGGTTAAATAAGCAATAATTTGGGGCTTCCCTGGTGGCGCAGTGGTTGAGAATCTGCCTGCTAATGCAGGGGACACAGGTTCGTGTCCTGGTCTGGGAGGACCCCACATGCCGCGGAGCGACTAGGCCCGTGAGCCACAACTACTGAGCCTGTGCGTCTGGAGCCTGTGCTCTGCAACGAGAGACTGCCATAGTGAGAGGCCTGCGCACTGCGATGAAGAGTGGCCCCCACTTGCCACAACTAGAGAAAGCCCTCGCACAGAAATGAAGACCCAACACAGCCTAAAATAAATAAATAAATAAGCAATAATTTATTAATGAAATGCCTGTGAGCAAAAACAGAGGGAACTGGGAGAGGCTGAGGGAATCCATCAAAACAGAAGACAAGTCTGACCCTCAGGGAAGGATGGGTAGATGGAAGGAAGGTTAAACCAGCCTTCAAGTGGCCCATCAGAAGAGTCCTGTGTCTCCCAGGAATAAGCCTGCCTTAGTAATGGAGTCATTCACTGGGATCACCGCTTGGAAAGTGTGGGCTGGGCTGGATTTCCGAGCACAGCACCTAGGGCCCTTGGTCAATATCCTCCTATAGTTGGAGGGCTGTCAGGTGCATTCTCATGGCCACCATAGCCACCTGTTTCTTAGATTTAATATCTTTTTTTCTTTCGTTTACTCCTTTGTTTTAGTAGATCATATACTCTAGTAGCTTAAGATCATGGTACACTCATAACCTGTGCAATATTCCTTAATATTTGGTTTATTCCCCTTTTCTCAGTATATATTCACTGAAATGGTCCCTTTAGGCAAGGACTGAGGGAATCTTTACAGTATATTTACAGTATATTTGTTGAATGTATTGCAGGGTCCTTCTTCCTGGGGACGTGGCCGTCTTTTCACTTAGTGGTTCCAGATCTGAAAATTGGCTCAGGTCTGGGAACTGAGCAAGGCATTGTGACTTTTTATTGGGACCACTGTCCTCAGCCTCCTGCTCCTGCATTCTTACCCCTAGTTGAAGATGTTAAGTAGTACCCTTGAAGGGTGCCTGGGTATTTTGTCCTTAGGAACTCCAAATTTCTATTAATTCTCTCTCTGCCAGTTAAGTTCTCTCAGCTGCCTCTTTAACCTTGCTGGTTTCATGGTAACTGTGGCCCCCTGACTTCTGACAGTTAAGTGCTGCTACCTGGTTTCTCTTACTTTGGGGGCTCATCATGTCCATCACTATTAATGAGCCCTGCTCTGTGACATCCTCTTCTACATTTAGGCCTGGACTACAGAGGAGAACTGGCGCTGAAGTTCTTAGTGATAGCACCTGCCTCTGTAAGCGCTAGCACTTACCCCTTGTAAGACCCTACTGAGGCCTCTCCACCACAAAGCAATGAATATGCCTCAGAGTTGTCCCCACTTCCTCTTCTGGCTGCCAGGCAGATAACTCTTACAAAATCCCAGCACAATATTGCTAGGGAAGTGCTAGGACTGAAGGATATGCCAGAAGAATCTGTCTGGTGAGAGAGGGACCAGCATCACTAAGAACTGCAGTGCTGGTTCCCCTCTGTAGTCTGGGGCTGATGGTAAGAGAATGGGCACAGAGCTGGGTGTCTGTTGAGCCTCAATACTGGGGGACATCTACCCAGATGTCCCCCATCCCATGTTTCACTAAATGCTCTGATACCTTAGTGTAACATAGCATTTAATCACCTCTGCAGCTCCCCATTCTACATATTAAGTCCTGTGATTGCTCCTTAGCTGTGTCCTCTTCCACTGCAGGAAGAGAAGGACCTCTTTGAAAGAAGTATCACAACAAGCACACGTTGGTTCTCACACTTAGCCTTTAACTGTTTGCCAGCTGCCCTAAGTTTTGCATTAACCCTCTGAAGGGATTCCATTCACTTAGTAAAAACTAGTCACTGTCCTTGCAGGTATGGTCCCTCCTGTGCCTTTTAAAGGCCTGAATTATTGCATTGGTAAGCCTGTTTTTCTCCACTGGGTATGTTTCCCCAGGCCATTATCTGTGAAATATTCAGCAGTTAAGCCACCATCTTGTGCCAGGGATGATCTGCGGCCAACATTCCACTCAGGTTGGGGTTTTCCTTGCCAGCCAGTGAGTGATCTGGCCTTCCCTCTACAGGCTGCTTTCTTGGACCATTTCTCAGTACCAACTATTCAGTTCAGTTCCTCTGAGAAGCAGATACCATGATGGAATTGGAGACGTACGAGATTTATTAGGATGAAACACCTGTGAAGGCTAATGTGGGGTAAGAGCAGGGGTTAGCTAGGAAAGTTTTGATATTATGATGTGGAAAGAAGGAAGGAAGAAGCAGCTTTAAGAAAGTCTTGCGCACGCTAATGAGTCACTTGTCAGCAAAGACTGCCCACTGGACGAGTCCCCATTGGGCCAGAACAGTCCTCTTTTAGTCCACTCACTACTCAGTCACAGGGAAGAGCCTGGGGGAGTGAGGCATTGGTTTGAACACTGTGGGGATGCTGAAGCTACCACAGGTAGAGGCTTCAGCCAATATCCTCCCTGGGTCAAAGGTGTCAACTTAAAGAAAAACGAAGTTGTGAGTTAAGTTTTATTCAAGGATCTTACTGAGAACTATAGCCCGGGAAACAGCCTCTCAGTAGGTCTGAGGGGACTGCTCCAAAGAGGTAGGGGAGGAGCCAGTTAGTATACGCATGAAGTTTTTGGCTGGAAAGTACATGTAGTCATGCATACATCTTGATAAAACATTACTGCTATTCACAAATACAGACATCTCAAGTTAATGATTTTAGTGCTTTTCTACTGTAGGATGATGCAAGAATCTGGGGTCATTGAAATTCTCCCTTAGATATGCACCTTAACTATCTAGGGGTCCAAATATCCAAAGCACAGAACTTTCCTCTTGATTTTCCCATCCTGAATTCCCCTCGGGTGCACTGTTGCTGTGTTGCATCTTAACACTTTGTATGATGATGAGCGACAGTCTTTGTTCTTTTTACTTACAAAGGGAAATCTAAACACTGCACACCCATGATTGTCATTTCTATCCTTCCCCCACTGATCTGCAATGCCTGCTTTGTCATAAATCAGGTCTCTTTGTTTGCATGGGTTTATTTTGGGGCTCTCTATTCTGTTACACTGATTTTATATGTATCCCTGTGCCAATACCATATTGTCTTAATTATAAGAACTTTCTATTACGTCTTGTTATTTGTAAAGCAAGTATCTCCATGTTTTTCTACTTATACAGGTGTATCTGAGCTATTCTTGTTCCTTTCCTCATTCACATAAATTTTCCGATCAGCTTGTCAAGTTCCAGAAGCAGCCCTTTAGTGTTTTGACTGGAATTGCATTGAATATTTAAGATCATTGGGAAGAACTGACATCTGTATGGTAGTGTGTTTTCAAATCCAGTGACATGGTATATCCTTCTGTTTATTTCTTTTTAAATGTCTTTCAATATTATACATATATATTTTTCCAGAAAAGACTTGCATATCTTTTTATTTGTTTGTTTGTTTGTTTTGCGGTACGCGGGCCTCTCACTGTTGTGGCCTCTCCCGTTGCGGAGCACAGGCTCCGGACGCCCAGGCTCAGTGGCCATGGCTCATGGGCCTAGCCGCTCCACGGCATGTGGGATCTTCCCAGACCGGGGCACGAACCCGTTTCCCCTGCATTGGCAGGTGGATTCTCAACCATTGAGCCACCAGGGAAGCCCCATTGCATATCTTTTTAAAGATTCATCATTGGTACTTTAAATTTTTGTCGTTGTTGTAAATGGCATCTTTTCTTCAAAAAAGTTATATTTTCTGTTTCTTGCTGGAGTATAGTCATGCCTTTCAGAATTGTCCTACTTTGAGGCAAAGAGGCCTGGCCTTTATATCCCACATCTACCAGTTACTGGCTAAGGGCTGCCCTCAGGGACTGGGTGTGACCCTATGTGAGGAGTCTCTTGGCCTGAGGCCATTGTCTGGAGAATGACTCAAATGAGAGCTGCCAGCTGTCGACGCTCCCACCAGCTAGGAAATACTACTTAGGCCTGAAGGGGGAGTCTCAGCCGACTATCAGAGCAACTATTAAATGTCCTTTAACAGATTGAAGAGCTCTCTTTTATATTCTTAGTTTTGTTAAATGCTCCTGCTTTTGCAAAAGGAGACGAGGTGCCTACCTGTACGATGTGGGGAATTGGATGTGGGGTCTGACTGCTTCTTTTTTTTTTTTTTTTTTTTTGGTGGTACGCGGGCCTCTCACTGTCGTGGCCTCTCCCGTTGCGGAGCACAGGCTCCGGACACGCAGGCTCAGTGGCCATGGCTCACGGGCCTAGCCGCTCTGCGGCATGTGGAATCTTCCCAGACCGGGGCACGAACCCGTGTTCCCTGCATCGGCAGGCGGACTGTCAACCACTGCGCCACCAGGGAAGCCCTGACTGCTTCTTAAACAGACTTTCAACTCATCCTGCATCCGCCTCACCTTTACCCCAGGTAACCCGAGCTTTTTCTGTGGTTTTGCAGGACAGACTGGCTTGCTCTTAGGCTTCTCCCGCTGCAGCATAGGTTTTAGCTTTCTTTGGTCATCCAAGTCTGTTACCACTTGACTACCTGCTTTCTGACCTTCAGAGGTCTGATGCTGTCTTCTCCCCTGGTCTCTCTCTTTTTTATCCCTTAATTGTCATTTAAGTTGGGTTCAGGAAGGAACAGAGGTAAATTGTGTGTTCAATTGTTCTTGCCTGGAAGCTCTCTCAGTATCTGGATTTGGAGATTTATGAAACAAAGGTAAAGTGGGCGGAGTTTGACACAGGCTGTTTCTCAAGAAGGCCCGAATTACCCCTTCTTTCTTCTTCATCTTTGCTTGCCTAACCCACCCTTCAGGTCTCAAAGTAGTAGTCACATTCTCCAGGATGCCTGTCTTCACAGCCCAAGTTTGGGTTAGATACTCCTTCTATGTGATTGCAGTATAAACTTTGTTCCTCTTATTGTAACATTTATCACACTTTATGCTAAATCCTTGTTTACCAGCTTTTAACATCTCATAGGCTACACGTTTATTGACGGGGATTGTATTTGATCTCTATTGGAGTCCCCAGTCCCAAGCACAGAGGTGATTTAAGAGGTATTCAACAGAGTTGTACTGAGTGAATATATATTGATACATAAATAAATCACACAGCTTTGAGTTGATTTCCAATAAATGCAGTAACTTACAAAGCTCTCACTTTTCTGTAGATAAATATTTTTTCTTTTCTTTATTTGCTGGACTCTAGAAACCAAAAAGGCAATACTAGTTTTATTTTGATGGTTATTAGACTCATAGATGTTAATGTCTTAACCAATGCCATTTTAAAGGTACTTGAGTTTATCACTAATACGGGTTAGGAGTAGAGGATGTGTAAAGTTCTTTCTCTCTTTCTTTTAAGTTCTTTAAATGTTTACTACTCAAACTTCTAATTTTAGTATCTAGGCATTATAAAAATCTCTAGAAGAAAGGCATTATGACAACTACTACATAAGCAATAAAGTATGAGGATAAAATATTAAAAATGGAGAAGAGATTTAAAAAATATTTTTAGTGTTTAATAAGTATTTTTTGGCTCATAACCCAACTTTTAGGAAATATAAGCAATAACAATCATTAAGGCAACCCTTCAATATTGTATTTTTGCTTACATAGTTTACCACTCTGTAGTACAGTATTAATAGTGCTTTATTATACTTTGTTTTCAAAAGCACCAACCACAGAACAAAAGTTATTCTAATGTAATCTTTTCAAGGAAGTCCTTGGACAGTTTATTTCATTGATGATCATATACAGGAAGAAATAAAGCAAGTTTATGATTAGTCACTCCTCTTCTGATTCTGAAGCTACAGGAGCCCCTTTCAGGAATATTTGTTTAAAGAATGCCCTGGAAGTTGCTTATGTGACAAGCAAACTCAGTCTCCAATGTGGAAAAACTGTTATAGGATCTATAATTCAGCTTCATCGGAACTCTGGAAAGGCAGACTTTAAGGGGCATTCTTTAGCCTCTCATGTGTACACTTTTATCAAAGAAGACATTCTCATTTGCTCTTAATTTTCTGGCTTATCTGATAAAAAAATAAATGTACCAAGTAGTGTGAAAAATATAGTGTGAAAAATATACTACTGAGAAACCACCACTGCTAATATTCTGTTGCATAGATTTCCTGGTTTTTCTTTCTCTATATAAAGCAATATATTAACATAAAACAAGTGTTGTCAGAAATCACTGATCTTCAAACTAGGTTGCAAGTTATCAGTGAGTGAAGATATTTTATTGGTTGTAACCAGCATTGTTTTGTTTTTTTAATTGAGATATAATTGACATATAACATTGTATTAGTTTTAGGTGTACAAAATAATGTATATATTGCAAAATGATTACGACAATAAATTTAGTTAACTTCCAAGCAACTGTTAAATTCCTCAAAAAATAAAAAGTAGAACTACCAAACAATCTGGCAATTCTACTTCTGGGTATTTATGTGAAGGAAATGAAATCACTATCTCAAAACAATATCTGCACCCGCATGTTCACTGCAGCATTATTTACAATAGCCAAGACGTGAAAACAACCAGCACCCGATTTTAAAGGGTAAAAGCTACTGGCATTCGTTGTGATAGAAAGCCCATTGTCTCCTAACCACTAGAGGGCAGTATATTACATTAGTTTTAAAAAAAAAATCTCAGACAGTACAACTTAATACAACTCGACCTAGTTTTACAACTGATTATGATAAACATAAAATTACACGTAATTTTATGTTGGACTGTTAGTTTAATGGTATGTGAGGACCTATCACATGGCATACACTGAGTTAGGGATATACTGATGAATAAGACATGTTCTATAATTTAGTAAGAAGACAAGGGTGATAACACAAGGCAGTCAGTTATTCACTTCGGTTTGGCTTGTGTCTGCCTTTCCAGCCTCATATCCTGCCACTCCCCAGATTTCGAGCTGAGCTGTGGTCATGCTGACTACTCCTAATTGTCTTGGACATGCTGTTCTCTCTTCCTGGGATATTGTTTGTGCTTCTCTCTGCCTGGTGAACCCCAATTTACACCTCAAACTCCAAAATCCTGACTTTCCCAGGCAAAGTTAAGTGCAAGCATGTGCTTTCTCCATTCCACTCCTTTGGAACCAAGTCTAGTCCTCGTAGAGTTGATGACTTATGTCTCTTTTCCCTAGGAAACTGAACTGCTGGAAGGCAAGGGATGTGTTGTTCATTTTTGTTTCTCTTGCTGTGGTTGTGCCTATCACATAGACAGTGCTTAAAATGCATATTTAATAAATGAGCAAATAAAAGTGCTATGAATAGATGCTGTAATGAGATAATTTCCTCTATAGTCTCTCCATTGATCCTTCTACGCTCTCCTTCTGTACATGCCACTAAAAAGCATCTAAACGAAAGACAGGATGCTTTGACTTGCTGATGGTGAGGGAGAGTTAGGCTTTGCCAAATAAGAAAAGGAAAGGGTAATGAATTTTGGAGGATAATTTAGTTTTCCCTGATATTTCCCCCATGACACCTTGGGGAATGATCTTCATTTTAGCAATACACAGCTGAGACTAAATAATCTTTGTTCTTCTGTCCCTATCTTACAGTAGCCAAGTAGGCAAAGTGGTTATGTTTGTCATTTGGCTAGCAGTTAACAACCCTGACACCTTTAGCATTAAGAAGACAGGATGCCTAGTACATTCCATTGTGATCTACAAAAGCTAAAGAAATCAGTCAAGTTTCAACATGCCCCAAGTACTCATGTGGCAAATTAAACAATTCTCCATCCAAGTGGTATACGTAGTTTTTTATAAAAGTTTTTGTTATATGTTCACTTTAGATATGCTTGCAAAAAAATTAAAAAGTATTTTTAGCTTGTTTTAAATCTTATAGATATGCCCATACTCATAGTCATCTAGGAAATTCTGCTCTGTAAAGAGACCTGGTTGTACATTACAAGGGTTAAGTAAGGTCTAAAATCAAATAGACTTTGGTTTGAGTCCTGGGTATGTCTTTTTCTGGCTTTGTGACCTTGGGCACACTACTCAACCTCACTTCACTTCAGTTCCCTCATTTGAAATATGGACACAGCAACAGTACTTCCCTCTCTGGGTTGCTAGGAGGATTAGATGAGGTCCTGCATGTAAAGAGCTTTGCACAAGATTTGGCGTATTGTGAGCTTTCAATAAATGTTAGCTATTATTACTAGATAAAGATCTTTACTGCAAGATAAAAGCATTTTTTTCTTGGCGTGTAGACTTTTCTTTTTCTTTCAAAAAACCAGCGCTTAATGGATTTTTTCCCCCCACTATGGCTGTAAGAAGTTTATTCTTGCCATTTTGATAAGACATATGGCATAAGCAAATGGGGGCTTGAGAGCATGAGGACCTTGGTGAAGGTAAAGTGAAGCCCCTGCTGTGCGATGCGATAGCCTGGGCTGGTGGGGATCAGACTCCATGGGCCTCAAAAAGTCTCTTACAGGGCTTCCCTGGTGGTGCAGTGGTTGGGAGTCCGCCTGCCGATGCAGGGGACGCGGGTTCGTGCCCCGGTCCGGGGGGGTCCCGCATGCCGCGGAGCTGCTGGGCCCGTGGGCCGTGGCCGCTGGGCCTGCACGTCCGGAGCCTGTGCTCCGCGGCGGGAGGGGCCGCAGCGGTGAGAGGCCCGCGTACGGAAAAAAAAAAGCCTCTCACAGTATTTCCCGTCCAAAGAGTTCTTACCTTTGTTGCCCCTGCAGATGCAGTGGGGAATACAGCCTTGTTATTAAGCACCTTGAGGGTCTTCTACTACTTTGGCAAGAGTGAGATTTTTCTTCTACAGAGTCACTGATGTTGGGCTTGTAATATGGCTTTCAAACAGATTATCTAAATGATCAGTTCCTATGGGTAGGAATGTTACTCTGTATAATCCATATCCAAATGGCACACATACGTGATTAATATATTTTTAAGCAAACTATTAAACATATGTTTTACTGTTTTATATAATTATAGTGACATTTGTTCTGAACCAAAAATTGGGATGTATGGTACAACAAAAATTTTTAAACGTTTTAAGAGTTTAAAACATTTTAACTTTTAATTTTGAGATCATTTTAGACTTACAGAAAAGTGGTCATGACAGTACAGAGAGTTCCTACATACCCATTACTCAGCTTTCCCTAATGTTAACATCTCATATCACCATGGTAGAGTTGTTAAAACTTAGAAACAAACGTTTGTAAAATACTATTAACTAAACCACAGATTTTATTAGGATTTCAACAGTTTTTTCCTTAATTTTTCCTTTTGTTAATGTCCTTATTCTGTTTTAGGGTCCAACCCAAGATAATAATGTTACATTTTGTTCTGTCCTTTAGTCTCTTCTAATCTGTCACAGTTCCTTTGTTTTTCCTTTCCTTTCACGACCTTGATAATTTTGTAAAGTACTGGTCAGGCATTTTGCAGTATGTCCTCAATTTGTCTGAGTTTGTGTGATGTGTTTCTCCAGATTATTGAGTTTATAGATTTTGGGGAAGGGTGCCACAGAAGTAATGTACCCTTCTCAGTGTGATATATTAGGGGGGTACAACATATTGACATATTCTCTTACTAGTAATTTTAATCTTCATCATGTGGTTCAAGTGATAGCAGCCAGGGTCTCCTTTCCTATAAGATTACTTTTTTCCCTTTGAGATGAATAACTACTTTGGGTGAGATACTTTGAGGCTATGTAAATATTCTGCTTCTCCTTAAACTTTCCAGCTGATTTTAGCATTCATTTGTGGATCTTGCTTGTAACAATTTTCTAATGGTGATTTTTCTATTTCCCTCATTTCTTCTACGTTTATTAATTGGAATTCTTTTGTAAAGAAGAGTTGTTTCTTCCCTCTCATCTATTTATTCAATCATTTATGTCAGTATGGACTTACAGATATTTGTCTTATTCTTTGGGTTATAATACAATATTATCATTATTTTTTTGGTCAAATTGTTCCAGTTTTGGCTACTGGAAGCACTTTTAGGTTAGTTCCTGTGTCCTTTTAAAATACTTCCATTTTAATTTGCTCCAGGCCTATCTTGTATTTTCCCTGTACCAGCTCTAGAATCAATTACTTCCCCCAAAGCCCTGGTTCCTTCTATTAGAGAATAGTTTTTTCGTTTTCTTTCTTTCTTTTTTTTTTTTTGCGGTACGCAGGCCTCCCACTGTTGTGGCCTCTCCCGTTGCGGAGCACAGGCTCCGGACGCGGAGGCCCAGCGGCCATGGCTCACGGGCCCACCCGCTCCACGACATGTGGGATCTTCCCAGACCGGGGCACGAACCCATGTCCTCGCATCGGCAGGCGGACTCCCAACCACTGTGCCACCAGGGGAGCCCAGAGAATAGTTGTTAGAAACCAAGATCTGAGTGCCAGTTTCTCTAAGCAGACAGAGCAAGGAAATATGCATATGTGTGCTGACTGATGTACACATACATATCTATATTTTTGTATCCATCTATCTGTATATATATTTTAAAACAGCATGAATTCATGCTGACTCTGACTCCCACCCAGCACCAGAGGTTTTATTCTAGCTTTCCCCTTTTCTGGAAAAGGCAAAACCATAAGAACAAAAAATGGGTCAGCGGTTGCTCAAGGCTGTACAAGGGAAATTTTGGCTTGACAAATCTTCATGGTTCAGTGGTGGTAGATGCACAACTCTCTGCATTTGTCAACATTCATAGAATTGTATACCATAAAAAGTGAATTTTACTGTGTGCAAATTAGAAAAAACTTTAGCCAGAACATTGTAAGAACTCAACATGGAATGCAGATCATGACGAATAAATCTATTAAAATTAACGACATAACCACACTGAAGGGGATGGGGAAGAAAGGAGCTGACCTACAAAACTTTGGAAAACAGTATATTGAGTGAATCAGTAAGACTAAAGTCAAAAGGAATGGTATAAACACTGAACTTTAGTTGGTAAATTTGTTTCTCATAGGTATATGGGTTAGCAGTTATGAAACTACTTTTCATTGTGTACCAGGGTTAAACAAATTAATGCACTCATTGTGGATAATGAGAGCCAGATTTCTTAATGCCAAAGAAAGAAGAAAGAAATAAACATTTTTGAATAAATAAAAGAATAAACATTTTTGGAATTTTTATATAAAATATTTATAGAGATATAAAAACTGTCATATTTAGTTACACATTTAAAGAATTTTTTTAATTGAAAAGGATAAAATTACATGAAATTGAGAAAATCTGGTACATGTTACAAGCTATTAAAATATATGCAAGTGTGTGTGTATTTATATATGTATACAATGTAGTTTTCTCTAAAAGCATCAACATTTGTAGGAACACAGGCATTGCCATTCTGACTCAAACTAATGAGGTTTTGTTCTTATTAGAAACAAAAATTTACCTCTATGTTTCTTGAATTGAGTGGTGTTGGTGTATTTTATTGCCAATGTGATTTATCTATTTTTAAAATTTTTACTGGAGTATAGTTGATTTATAATGTTGTGTTAGTTTCTGCTGTATAGCAAAGCGAATCAGTTATACATATACATATATCATTCTTTTTTAGATTCTTTTCCCATATAGGTCATCACAGAGTATTGAGTAGAGTTCCCTGTGCTATACAGTAGTTCCTTATTAGTTATCTATTTTATATATAATAGCATGTATATGTCAATCCCAATCTCCCAATTTATCCCTCCCCCGCTTTCCCCTCTGGTAACCACAAGATTGCTTCTACATCTGTGACTCTATTTCTGTTTTGTAAATAAGTTCATTTGTACCATTTTTTTTAGATTCCACATATAAGTGATATCATATATTTGTCTTTCTCTGTCTGACTTAACTTTGCTCAGTATGACAATCTCTAGGTCCATCCATGTTGCTGCAAATAGCATTTTCATTCTTTTTTATGGCTGAGTAATATTCCATTTTGTGTGTGTGTGTGTGTGTGTGTGTGTGTGTGTATATATATATATGTATATATATATATATATATGTGTATATATATATATATGTATATATATATATATATACACCACATCTTCTTTATCTATTCTTCTGTTGATGGACATTAAGGTTGCTTTTATGTCCTGGCTATTGTAAGTAGTGTTGAAATGAACATTGGGGTACATGTATATATATATATTTTAAATATCTTTATTGTAGTATAATTGCTTTACAATGGTGTGTTAGTTTCTGCTTTATAACAAAGTGAATCAGCTATACATATACATGTATCCCCATATCTCCTCCCTCTTGTATCTCCCTCCCACCCTCCCTACCCCACCCCTCTAGGTGGTCAAGCATGTATCTTTTTGAATTATGATTTTCTCCAGGAATGGGATTGCTGGATCATTTGGTAGTTCTATTTTTAGTTTTTTAAGGAACCTCCATACTGTTCTCCATAATGGCTGTACCAATTTACATTCTCACCAACAGTGTAGGAGGGTCCCATTTTCTCCAAACTCTCTCCAGCATTTATTGTTTGTAGATTTTTTGATGATGGCCATTCTGACCAGTGTGAGGTGATACCTCATTGTAGTTTTGATTTGCATTTCTCTAATAATTAGTGATGTTGAGCATCTCTTCATGTGCTTTGCCAACATGGATTTAAAATGAGGTTATGGTAATCCTCTTTAATGCCAATTTTATTTTAATATTACATATATATACTTCAGTATGATTTTATTTATATAAATGCCCAAAATGGACTAATTAAATCTCTGGTGACAGAAGTCAGAATAGCAATTATTTTTGAGGGGTAATGTGTAATACTTCTGGGGTGCTAGTAATGTTCCATATCTTAATCTAGGTGGTTACTTCATAAAATTTTATCAAGATATATATGATATATACATGATTTGTTTCCCCTTTATATATGTGTTATATTTTAATTAAAACATTTGCTTAAAATATTTCCAGACTCATGCTTGGACAGTTCAAATATCCAAATGTGTTTCCATGCTGTTGTAAGCAAGTGATCCTCTCTGACAGTGATTTTAGATAAACCTGTCTAAATTTCTCTTATCAGTTATTAGAAGCTCTGCCTCCTACAAGTGGGTCTAAATTTTCTTTTGATTATTTTTTTCAAATCCCTTTATTTATTTAAATTTATTTATTTATTTGGCTGCATTGGGTCTTCTTTGCTGCATGCAGGCTTTCTCTAGTTGTGGCGAGCAGGGGCTACTCTTCGTTGTGGTGTGTAGGCTTCTCATTGCGGTGGCTTCTCTTGTTGTGGAGCATGGGCTCTAGACACGCAGGCTTCAGTAGTTACAGCATGCAGGATCAGTAGTTGTGGCTTGTGGGCTCTAATGCACAGGCTCAGTAGTTGTGGTGCACAGGCTTAGTTGCTCCACAGCATGTGGGATCTTCCTGGACCAGGGATCCCAACTGTGTCCCCTGCACTGGCAGGCGGATTCTTAACCACTGCACCACTAAGGAAGTCCCTCTTTTTTCTTTTTATAATTTTTTTTCTATTTCTTTAATTAATTAATTAATTTAGTTATTTAAAAATTATTTGGCTGTGTTGGGTCTTTGTTGTTGCACGCGGGCTTTCTCTAGTTGCGGTGAGCGGGCTGCTCTTCGATGCGGTGCATGGGCTTCTCATCATGGTGGCTTCTCTTGTTGTGGAGCACGGGCTCTAGGCCTGTGGGCTTCAGTAGTTGCAGCATACAGGCTCAGTAGTTGTGGCACACAGGCTTAGTTGCTCCATGGCTTGTGGGATCTTCCTGGACCAGGGCTCAAACCCGTGTCCTTTGCATTGGCAGGTGTATTCTTAACCACTGTGCCACCAGGGAAGCCCAGAAGTCCCTCTTCTGATTTTTTTGATATCCTTTGCCTAAGAGATTACCATATCTTGTAGTGAGTTTTATTAGTTTATTCATTGAGGAAAGTGATGCTTTCTTTGATTCTTCTAAATTTACTTTCTCAATTCGAAAGAGAATCCTTTTTCCCTAAAACTTAAAACTCAGTGTGATAAGGCATTTTTCTTTCTTATATTATTTAAAAATATATATACTATCACATTCTCACTTAGTCTTCACTTTTGTAGCATGCAAAATGCTATTCTCTTTCACTTTAATTCAAAAGGAACCTCTACTCTTTGTCTTTCTACTTTTCTCACTTTTAATGAACCCCCTCTGGATCTAAAATTCTAACATTTATTTTTGGGGGAGTTATGGCCAATATTGCACAGTGATTCTAGTAGTGGACAATGTCATAATGTATTAGTAAAGTACAAATCTTATCCTGCTTTACCAGCTTACTAGTGAGGCTGTTTTGGCCTAGGCTGACTTTGGATTTTAACTATTTTTAACTATCCTTGTTTGTAGAGGCATTCTTTGATGCACAAATGAAAGGAATTAAAGTTAGGGATTATTAAATGTGGAGCTGGTTTGGCATGTAGGATGCTGTTGAATACATCTACAGTAGCATATAAATATAAATCTTTGTCTTTAAAAAAACCCACAAATTTTCATTTGAGATGTTTGGAATACTTCACAAACATCATGGCACACCCATTTGGCCTGCTTACCCCATTGGAATATCATTATTTATTTATTTGTTTGTTTATTTATTTATTTACTGTAGAACAGCCTTTATAGTTTGCAATGCAATGTGGAAGAGGAGGGGATACCACAACTCTGGCTCCTAGGGCAGCTCCACAGACCTGAAATCAAAGAAGGCATGAGTACCCCAGGAAGGAGCCTGCTGAACCCTGGTTTTGCCCTGCTCCTTGGAGCCCAGTGTCTGGGCACTTGAGGTTAGGACCTATGGAATGGAAGCCTTCCATGCCGAAGATGTGACACTGGGAAGGCCAGAGCCCTTTCCCTCGACCTCCATACATTACTGGGACCGAGAGGAATGTCATTTAATAAATGACATCAAAATTCACAAAATTGTATTGATGGCATAAAAAAAAGTCCCAAAATATTTACTAGTAGAGGCATACAACTTTCTATTTTTTAAAATCTAAGCTCTAAATTTACTCTTGCCTTCCTAAATTCTGCTCTTATACACCCCAAATAAGATGGTACAAAATGCTTCTTCTTTCAGTTGGTCATGACCCTGGGTGGGTTTAACTGTCTCTGGATTATGGTAACAGAATAATGGTTCACCAAAAACAGTCACATTCTGGGCTTCCCTGGTGGCGCAGTGGTTGAGAGTCCGCCTGCCGATGCAGGGGACACGGGTTCGTGCCCCGGTGTGGGAAGATTCCACATGCCGCGGAGCGGCTGGGCCCGTGAGCCATGGCCGCTGAGCCTGCGTGTCCGGAGCCTGTGCTCCGCAACGGCAGAGGCCACAACAGTGAGAGGCCCGCGTACCGCCAAAAAAAAAAAAAAAAAGTCACATTCTAATCCCCATAACCCAGGACTATGTTATGTAAAATGGTGTATTAGTTTCCTATTGTGATGTAGCAAAATACCACAAACTTAGTGTCTTAAGACAATATAAATTTGTTACTTAAAGATCAGAAATCTAAAATGGGTTTCTGTGGGCTAGAATCAAGGTGTTGATAGGACTGTTACTTCTGTAGGCTCTAGGGCAGAATTTGTTTCCTTACCTTTTCTTGCTTTTAGAGGCCACCTGTATCCCTAAGGGTGTGGTCCCCTCCTCCATCTTCAAAACCTGCAGTTTAGCATAATATGCATATCTCTCTCTGACTTTAACACTGACCCTCCTGCCTTCCTCTTTTACTTATCTGGACCCTTATGATTACACTGAATCCACCCAGATAACCCAGGATAACATCCCCATCTTAATATCCTTAACTTAGTCATATCTGCAAAGTTCCTTTTGCCATCTAAGGTCATATCTTCACGTGTCCTGAAGAGGAGGATGTGAACATCTTGGGGGACCATAATTCTGCTAACCAGTTCCATTTTGCCTAACTTTTAAGTTTATTCCTATAAAATTTCTGGTAATACCTTATTATCTTTTTTTTTTTTTTTTTTTTTTACTCCCTCTTGAACCCATTCCAATTAGATTTTTGTTCCAAAACTCTGCTGAATCATTTTTGTCAAAACCACCAGTGAGGGGCTTCCCTGGTGGCGCAGTGGTTGACAGTCCGCCTGCTGATGCAGGGTACACGGGTTCGTGCCCCGGTCTGGGAAGATCCCACATGCTGCGGAGCGGCTGGGCCCATGAGCCATGGCCGCTGAGCCTGCGCGTCCAGAGCCTGTGCTCCGCAATGGGAGAGGCCACAGAAGTGAGAGGCCCGCGTACCGCAAAAAAAAAAAAAAAAAAAAAAACCACCAGTGACCTCCAGGTAGCCAAATCCAGTGGGAGTTCTTCAGTCTTAATTTAACCCAAACTTATTACCAGCTTTGACCCAGTTGATTCCTCCCTCCTTCTTGAGACAATTTCTTTCTTCTCTGCTCAGATCTCTTCTCTAGCTACATTCTCTCTGCAGGTGATTTCAACTAATTTCACGGCTGTAAATATCATCTGCACACTGGCAATTCCCAAATTACATGTTGACTCAGGGCCACACACCCAAATTCCAGACTTGTGTATTTAACTGCCTATTTAGTATCACCACTTGGATAGATAATAAGCATCTTAAACCTAAAAATGGATTTTCAGCCAAAACCTGCTTCTCCTTCTGTATTCTTCATCTCAGGAAATGGTTCCATCATTCACACAGGTACTCAGGCCCAAAAACATTGGAATCATCCTTGATTGCTCCTTTTCTTTATTTCACATCCATTCCATCATAAAATATTTCAAAATATATTCTTTATCTGACCGCTTATTACTGCCACCATTGTTAACCTGATCCAAGCCATAAACGTCTCTCACTTAGGCTATTGCAAAACTTCTTTAATTGCTCCCCTCCTTAAATACTTGCTACCTTCTTCCCTCTCCTAAATATATGTTCCAGACACCGGGGTGATCCTTTAAAAGGATCATGTTCCTCCCTTACCCTAAACCCTGCAAAGGATTCATTCACATAAATCTAGACTGAAATCCCATGGCCTACAAGCCCTAGATGGTCCTGCCTGTGGCTACCTCTCTTACATTATTTCCCAGCAATTCTGCCTTGCTCGCCGATCAGTAGCCATGCTAGCCTTTCTATTCCTTAAATATGTTAAGCACACTCTTGTGGAAGGTCCCCTCTATGTAGAATTCTATTCTACTACCACCAAGGTTAGCTCTCCTACTCACTCAGATATTTGCTCAAATGTCACCTTCTCAGACCCCTTCTCTGAGCACTCTACCTCTGTCTCTAAAATAGTACTCCCATCATTCTCTGTCCCTTACCATGCTCTGGTTTTCATTTGGTATACTGTATAACTATCTGATGTTATAGTTTTATGTTTTAAAATCTGTAATCCTCACTAAAATTTAAGTTCTATAATGGCAAATAATAAGTTTTGTCTTTTATTGTATCTCTAACACACAGAGCAGTACCTAGCACATAGTAGGGGCTCGATAAGTTGAACAATTGAATATTTTTTCCTTTATTTGTTATTTTGATCTGCCACTATGTACCCTATTTTAATTCCTAAGGGCACAAACGAATGACAATCTAGTTTCCAGGAGCTCTTGATTTAGAAGGAGACATTTATACACACAAATAATTACAGTTTGGGGTACAAAGTACCTAATTTATATAGGAGGCAGTAGAGATGATTATTAGGAAAAATTGGAGAAAATTCAACCTAAACAGAATTTAAAAGAATGAATTAAATTTTATTAGGCAGATGTAAGTAGAGTGAAAGGGAAGGCATTCCAAGATAGTAGTATATGTACAAGCAGAGAGGCATGAAATAGCAGGTTGTATTTGGGAGTCTATAAAGAGTTCAGTATATTGGAATAAGTGGTGTGGTGAGAAAGGTGTTAAAGATGATGTAGGTAAGGAGGGAGGACTCATAATATGAAGAGCCTTACATGCCACACTCAGGAGTGTAAATTTTCTCTAGTAGCCAGAGAGGAAGCTCTAAAAACATTTAAGATTGGATTGATATAATTTTCATTCTGGTCATTTCACTCACACTTTAGAAATGCCATTCTAGCAGCCTTATTGGTGCCAGAGGTAAGAAATTCATCTTGAGATAGTCCAGATGAGAGGTGATGAGAACATGAAGTAGAAATAGTTGGTGGAAAATAAAAGGATGTATGAGACTGTCATAATTCTATGAAAAAAAATTTTTATGATCATACAACTTTTGGCTTTGTTTCTATACTGAAAAAAACAAACTTCTAATATATATCTGGTTTCTCCAGCAGACATTCTTATTGGGAAAAGAACATACCGATCAGGCAATTCAAGTAATCCAGTTGAGATTGCAGTTTATTTTTTATATTTACCATTTACCTTGTGAGCTTTGCTAGTAAAGTCAGTTTTTTAGAGACCCATCAGCCCTGGATAAAGTGATAACTTTAATTTCTGAACCTGCATAATTGAGAACAAGACCCCTTGGTAACATCTCTGAGTACAGAGATCCTTCAAAGTCTTAAATAAATAGCATTACTATTTATGAGAGGAATTATTAATCATAAACTTTTTACACTGCTGTACAAAAATTTTGTAGAATTTATTAGGAATTTCAGAAAAACAAGCTTCAGTACTATAGCTAATACATAATTTGAATAATAAAATGCCTTATTTTATTTTTAAATACAATGACTTTATTTCCAGTAGCATACTCATTAAAAACAATGAAGTATTTTCATTTATTAAAAATGTATTTATCAATAAAAACATAACAAAGTATAATTTGTAGCATTAATGTAAACTAGTCAATTTATCTACATTGCCCATGTTATGATTTACCTTTATTTTATGGTTATAGTGTTTTAATAATTAACAAATGCATAAATATATGATATATTTACAGGAGATTCTCAAAAATAATGATGTTACTGTTATACTTCATCAGTGTTTTCTCTGTGATCCGGATCCAACATCAGGATGGATTGGTCCTTGGCTGGCTGTTCTGTAACATAATTTCAGAATATTCTTTAACTGTAGTATTCATAGACTTTAAGGTAAAATCTGTAAGGTGGATCTCCTTACAAAATACAGACTTTAATAAAACTAAACTCACAATTCAATTTCTCAAATGCTACATATACATCTGTCTCAACATAGTGACTACCACTTTACATAAGGCATCATACTAATCATAATAGTCCATAATCTTTACTCTTTGGTAAGATTTGCTTAAGAGGTGCTTTTTAAAATCATAATCTGCTGTGTAAATGGTCAAAACTTAATAATTTCGTTTTCTACAGGAGACACTTGGAGCCGATATAATACCCTAGGAATAGTTTAACAACATATTGGGCTAAAGAAGTTGCTTGGGAAGGTAACTGTTAAAAATTCATTAAATTTATTTTATTTAAAAAAGTAAATACAATTTTCCAAACTAAAAATTCTGCTTCTAAGATTCCTAGTTTTTACATTGAAAAATCATGGTGGGTGTCTTGAGGATGCCCTGCAGTAACCCTATTATCCTATATTGTTTGCATTTTGTCTCTATTATAATGCACACTACTTCAGGAAAGGAAAGTGTTTTCCTCTTTCTAGTCCCAGCCTGGCACATGGTAAGAACTCAGGTAATATCTGTTCAACAAATAAAAAGAGACAAATATCATAGGTTTTACAAAAAGAAAAAAAAAATCAGGCTGCTATGGTTTGCCAAAAAGAAGAAATTCTAAATTTTGGATGGGACAAAATTTGGGCTGAATAAGCCCATCTAAAGGGGATGACACTAAAGTCAAGTCTTAAAGAAGAGTAGGAGAGAGACATTTACGAGCAAGTCCTGTGAGGCAGTGGGAGCAGTGTGGGCCTTGGAAGCTGCAAGAAGTTCCAGGGAGACCTGCCTGTTATTCAAGAGTGTGTAAATTATGAGCTGTGGAGCAACTGGAGATGAGGGTGAAAAGGTCTTGAATGTAGTTCTCTGGAGATATAATTTTATCTTTTAGGTGATGTGTAACTACTGAGGTTGGGTTTTAAGAGAGAGAGTGATATGTTCACATTTGTGCTTTAAAAAGATTACTCTGGCGGTGGTGTGAAAGAGGCAGTGGAGCGAGCAAACAGGGAGGCTGTTGAAATGGTCTAGATGAGACATGATGAATTCTTAAACTAAGATACTATCAGTAGAAATGGAGAGGAGTGAATGGATTTGAGATGCACTTTATTATTAACAGGATTTATTGACTAGGGGTAAGGGAGAATAAGAAGCCTGGATGAGATACAAATTTCTCTCTGGGAAATTTGGTATATGATGGTGTCATTAATTGAAATAAAAATTGTAAAAGGAACAGATTTTGGGGGGAAGATGGGAAACTGTAAACCCTAGTTTGCCACTGAAGGGTTCTGAGACTTGAGAAAATTACTTGATATCTTTAGCTGAGAAGATTAAACAGAAGAATATGCGTGACACCATTTGGCATAGTGCTTTTCAAGGATAGGAACCCAGTAAGTGTGAGTTTCCTTTCTTCTAATTATATCTCAACAATATTCAGTTGTCACAAAGAATATTAATTGATTAAATATTAACACTCAGTAAAGGGCTTTGGAAGAACTCTAGAAACAGTTGTACTTTTATGGAGTATAAAATGGTCAGAATATTAAAAAAAAGTTTCAGTTTCAAATAAATCTCTGCATTTTATTGCAGTCTGAAAAATGTGGATAATTTATATATTCAAAGCCCATGTATAAAAAATCATAAACTCTCAACCAATATTTTCAAGTATTTAGTATGTGCAAGTTTCTGTGAAGTAGGCAGATAAGTGAAAAATAGCCTCTCAGATTATAGTTCTAAAGAAGATTATTCACATATAAAGACAACTAACAAAAGTGCATACGGAGAGGGCAGAGTCAAGATGGCATACCAGGAGGATGCAGAATTCGCGTCTTCTCACAACTAGGGAACCTACCAGGCACCGATGGGGGACCATGGACACCTAAGGGGATGGGAGGAACCCCCAGTGACTGGTTGTTTCAATTATAGTTTAATTTCTCCTAATATATTTTTAATCTTTCTAAATTTATTTTGTTTTTTATTCTTTGATATTGTACTGCTCCTTTTTTTTTTTTCTTTCTTTCTTTCTTTTTTTTTTTCTTTTACTGCTCCACAAAGCTTGAGGGATCTTAGTTCCCAGGCCGGAGGTCGAGCCCGAACTCCTGTGGTGGGAACTCCAAGTCCAAACTGCTGGACTAACAGAACCTCAGACCCCAGAGAATATCAATCAGAGTGAGGCCTCCCGGAGGTCCTCAACTCAGCACCAAGACCTGGCTCTATCCAAATGCCTGCAAACTCCAGTGCTAGACGTCACAGGCCAAACAAACAGTAAGAAAGGAATACAGCACCACCCATCAAAACAAAACAAAACAAAACAAAAGAAACAACAAAAAATATGTTACAGATGAAGGAGCAAGGTAAAAACCTACAATACCAAATAAATGAAGATGAAAGAAGCAACCTACCTGAAAAAGAATTCAGAGTAATGATAGTAAAGATGATCCAAAATCTCAGAAACAGAATAGAGAAAATAAAAGAAAAATTTAACAAGGATCTAGGAGAACTAAAGAACAAACAAACAGTGATGAACAACACAATTACTGAAATTAAAAATACTCTAGAAGGAATCAATAGCAGAATAACAGAGGCAGAAGAACGGATAAGTGACCTGGAAGAAAAAATGGTAGAAATAACTGTCAGGGAGCAGAATAAAGAAAAAAGAATGAAAATTGAGGACACTCTCAGAGACTTCTGGGACAACATTAAATGCACCAACATTCGAATTACAGGGGTCCCAGGAGAAGAGGAGAAAAAGAAAGGGTCTGAGAACATATTTGAAGAGATTATAGTCGAAAACTTCCCTAACATGGGAAAGGAAATAATCAGTCAAGTCCAGGAAGCGCAGAGAGTCCTATACAGGATAAACCCAAAGAGAAACATGCCAAGACACATAGTAATCAAACTATCAAAAATTAAATACAAAGAAAAAATATTAAAAGCAGCAAGGGAAAAACAACAAATAACATACAAGGGAATCCCCATAAGGTTAACAGCTGATTTTTCAGCAGAAACTCTGCAAGCCAGAAAGGAGTGGCAGGACATATTTAAAGTGATGAAGGGGGAAAACCTACAAGCAAGATTACTCTACCCAGCAAGGATCTCATTCAGATTCAATGGAGAAATTGAAACCTTTACAGATAAGCAAAAGTTAAGAGAATTAGGCACCACCAAACCAGCTTTACAACAAATGCTAAAGGAACTTCTTTAGGCAGGAAACACAAGAGAAGGAAAAGACCCACAACAACAACCCCAAACAATTAAGAAAATGGTAATAGGAACATACATATCAATGATTACCTTGAATGTAAATGGATTACATGCTCCAACCAAAAGAGATAGACTGGCTGAATGAATACAAAAACAAGACCCATACATATGCTGTCTACAAGAGACCCACTTCAGAGCTAGGGACACATACAGACTGAAAATGAGGGGATGGAAAAAGATATTCCATGCAAATGGAAATCAAAAGAAAACTGGAGTAGCAATTCTCATATCAGACAAAATACACTTTAAAATAAAGACTATTACAAGAGACAAAGAAGGACACTACATAATGATCAAGGGATCAATCCAAGAAGAAGATAAAACAGTTGTAAATATTTATGCACCCAACATAGGAGCACCTCAATACATAAGGCAAATGCTAACAGCCATAAAAGAGGAAATTGACAGTAACACAATCATAGTAGGGGACTTTAACACCCCCTTTCACCAGTGGACAGATCAACCAAAATGAAAATAAATAAGGAAACACAAACTTTAAATGACACATTAAACCAGATGGACTTAATTGATATTTATAGGACATTCCATCCAAAAACCAGAATACACTTTCTTTTCAAGTGCTCATGGACATTCTCTGGGATAGACCATAACTTGGGTCACAAATCAAGCCTTGGAAAATTTAAGAAAATTGAAATCATATCAAGTAACTTTTCTTACCACATGCTATGAGACTAGATATCAATTAAAGGTAAAAATCTGTAAAAAAAAAATACAAACACATGGAGGCTAAACAATACACTACTTAATAACCAAGAGATCATTGAAGAAATCAAAGAGGAAATCAAAAAATACCTAGAAACAAATGACAGTGAAAACACGATGACCCAAAACCTGTGGGATGCAGCAAAAGCAGTACTAAGAGGGAAATTTATAGCAATACAATCCTACCTCAAGAAACAAGAAACATCTCAAATAAACAACATAACCTTACACCTAAAACAATTAGGGAAAGAAGAACAAAAAAACTGCAAATTTAGCAGAAGGAAAGAAATCATAAATATCAGATAAGAAATAAACGAAAAAGAAATGAAGGAAAAAATAGCAAAGATCAATAAAACTAAAACCTGGTTCATTGAGAAGATAAACAATGTTGGTAAACCATTAGCCAGACTCATCAAGAAAAAAACAGAAATATTCAAATCAATAGAGTTAGAAATGAAAAAGGAGAAGTTACAACTGACACTGCAGAAATACAAAGGATCATGAGAGATTACTACAAGCAACTCTATGACAATAAAATGGACAACCTGGAAGAAATGGACAAATTCTTAGAAAAGCACAACCTTCTGAGACTGAACCAGGAAGAAAGAGAAAATATGAACAGACCAATCACAAGCACTGAAATTGAGACTGTGATTAAAAATCTTCCAGAAAACAAAAGCCCAGGACCAGATGGCTTCACAGGTGAATTCTATCAAACATTTAGAAAAGAGCTAACACCTATCCTTCTCAAACTCTTCCAAAATATAACGGAGGGAGGAACACTCCCAAATTCATTCTACGAGGCCACCATCACCCTGATACCAAAATCAGACAAAGATGTCACAAAGAAAGAAAACTACAGGCCAATATCACTGATGAACATAGATGCAAAAATCCTCAACACAATACTAGCAAACAGAATCCAATGGCACATTAAAAGGATCATACACCATGATCAACTGGGGTTTATCCCAGGAATGCAAGGATTCTTCAATATGCGCAAATCAATCAATGTGATAAACCATATTAACAAAATGAAGGATCATGTGATCATGTCAATAGATACAGAAAAAGCTTTTGACAAAATTCAACACCCATGTATAATAAAAACTCTACTGGAAGTAGGCATAGAGGGAAATTATGTCTACATAATAAAGGCCATATATGACAGACACACAGCCAACATCATTCTCAATGGTGAAAAACTGAAACCATTTCCACTAAGATCAGGACCAAGACCAGGTTGTCCATTCTCACCATTATTATTCAACATAGTTTTTGGAAGTTTTAGCCACAGCAATCAGAGAAAAAAAAGAAATAAAAAGAATCCAGATTAGAAAAGAGGAAGTAAAGCTGTCACTGTTCGCAGATGACATGATATTACACATAGAGAATCCTAACAATGCTAGCAGAAAAGTACTAGAGCTAATTAGTGAATTTGTTAAAGTAGCAGGATAGAAAATTAATGCACAGAAATCTCTTGCATTCCTATGCACTAAGTATGAAAAATCTGAAAGAGAAATTATGGAAACACTCCCATTTACTATTTCAACAGGAAGAATAAAATACCTAGGAATAAACCTACCTAAGGAGACAAAAGACCTGTATGCAGAAAACTATAAGACACTGATGAAAGAAATTAAAGATGATACAAACACATGGAGATATATACCATGTTCTTGGATTGGAAGAGCCAACATTGTGAAAATGACTATACTACCCAAAGTAATCTACAGATTCAATGCAATCCCTATCAAACTATGAATGGCACTTTTCACAGAACTAGAACAAAACATTTCTCAATTTGTATGGAAACACAAAAGACCCCGAATAGCCAAAGCAATCTTGAGAAAGAAAAACGGAGCTGGAGGAATCAGGCTCCCTGACTTCATACTATACTACAAAGCTACTGTAATCAAGACAGTATGGTACTGGCACAAAAACAGAAATATAGATCAATGGAACAGCATAGAAAGTCCAGAGATAAACCCACGCACATATGGTCACCTTATCTTTGATTAAGGAGGCAAGAATATACAGTGGAGAAAAGACAGCCTCTTCAATAAGTGGTTCTGGGAAAACTGGACAGCTACATGTAAAAGAATGAAATTAAAACACTCCCTAACACCATACACAAAAATAAACTCAAAATGGATTAAAGACTTAATGTAAAGGCAGACACTCTAAAACTTTTAGAGGAAAACATAGGCAGAACACTCTATGACATAAATGACAGCAAGATCCTTTTTGACCCACCTCCTAGAGAAATGGAAATAAGAACAAAAATAAACAAATGGGACCTAATGAAACTTCAAAGCTTTTGCACAGCAAAGGAAACCATAAACAAGACCAAAAGCCATCTCTCAGAATGGGAGAAAATATTTGCAAATGAAGCAACTGACAAAGGATTAACGTTCAAAATTTGCAAGCAGCTCATGCAACTCAGTATCAAAAAAACAAACAACCCAATCCAGAAAGGGGCAGAAGATCTAAATAGACATTTCTCCAAAGAAGATATACAGATTGTCAACAAGCACATGAAAGAATGCTCAACATCACTAATCATTAGAGAAATGCAAATCAAAACTACAATGCGGTATCACCTCACACCCGTCAGAATGGCTACCATCAAAAAATCTACAAACAATAAATTGTGGAGAGGATGTGGAGAAAAGAGAATCTCCTTGCACTGTTGGTGGGAATGTAAATTGATAAGCCTCTATGGAGAACAGTATGGAGGTTCCTTAAGTAACTAAAAATAGAACTACCATATGACCCAGCAATCCCACTACTGGGCATATACACTGAGAAAACCATAATTCTAAAAGAGTCATGTACCACAATGTTCATTGCAGCTCTGTTTATGATAGCCAGGACAGGGAAGCAACTAAGTGTCCATTGACAGATGAATGGATAAAGAAGTGGTACATATATACAATGGAATATTACTCAGCCATAAAAAGAAATGAAATTGAGGGCTTCCCTGGTGGCGCAGTGGTTGAGAGTCTGCCTGCTGATGCAGGGGACACGGGTTTGTGCCCCGGTCCGGGAAGATCCCACATGCCGCGGAGCGGCTAGGCCCGTGAGCCATGGCCGCTGAGCCTGCGCGTCTGGAGCCTGTGCTCCACAACGGGAGAGGCCACAACAGTTAGAAGCCCGTGTACTGCAAAAAGAAAAAAAGAAAAGAAAAAAAAATGAAATTGAGTTATTTGTAATGAGGTGGATGGACCTAGAGTCTGTCATACAGAGTGAAGTGAGTCAGAAAGAGAAAAGCAAATACCAAATGCTAACACATATATATGGAATCTAAAAAAAAAATGGTTGTGATGAACCTAGGAGCCAGGACAGGAATAAAGACACAGATGTTGAGAATGGACTTGAGGACACGGGGAGGGGGAAGAGTAATTTGGGACAAAATTAGAGAGTAACATTGACACATATACACTGCCACGTGTAAAATAGATAGCTAGTGGGAAGTAGCTGCATAGCACAGGGAGATCAGCTCGGTGCTTTGTGACTGAGCTTTGTAAACTTATCCCACCTAGAGGGGTGGGATAGGGAAGCTGGGAGGGAGACGCTAGTGGGAGGAGATATGGGGATATATGTTTACATATAGCTGATTCACTTTGTTATACAGCAGAAACTAACACAACATTGTAAAGCAATTATACTCCAATAACGATGTTTAAAAAAAGTGCATATGGAGTATATGTATACAAACAGATAAGTTCAGAGGAGGGTGAGAATATCATAGCTGGATCGATCACAGACTTCATGGGAGAACTAACATTAAGTTGGAGCTTTGATGGTTGTACCTGAAGAGCAGAGCAAAAATATAATGTAGATAGGAATTGGGCATGAACATAAGTGAAGAGGGCATGAACATAAGTGAAGAGGGCATGAACCTAAGTGAAACACTCTAAATGTGTTTGGCTGGAATGGAAGATTGATACTGTAAGAGGAAAGGCAAGTGGGACTACAAATTGTTAGAATAATTCTTATTTTTTTGAAGGGAAAGTTATACTTTGCATGTAAATTTCATGTAAGTACTTTCTGGAATGTTACTTTTTTTGAGACAATTTAAACTTATTAAGATAATCATTATGGTGGCAATAATACTAATAATTTAGCTTAACATGTATTTAGCATATATTATGTTACAGGCTCTGTTTTAAATGTTTTACATGGGTGATTATCTCACATAATCCTCACAGGTGCTCCATGGGGATAGATACTATAATTATTAAGTTGATTATGAGTGTTCAGTGAAGGGATACAGGAAAGAGTGGGTTGAATACTTTTCTTCTGGAAATCTCAGAACTGCACTTGCTCTAAGAAATAGCAGAAGATTGCCTGTGCTATGAAAGATACTGAGAAGGCTTCCTGCTCAAAATTATTCCTCTCACTCAAGTGTTAAAGTGCCTGAAATCCCACTATTAGAAATTCATTATTGTTCTTTCCATATAATGGTTTTAAATGATTGAAATTGTTTTAGATCTTTTAAAATGATTTTTTGAAATGGTAAAGTGTCTTTTAAGATTCATGCTAAACACCTTAACAAGAATGAATACATCAGCTTACTTCTATGCCTGAGATAAACCCAAATCAACACCATCAATCACTCGTGTGGGGGAACAAACCCCAAAGGGCAATAGAAGGGGTAAATACACAAACAGCAACAACAACAAAACCACGCATGTGTGGGGTGGGAAGTAGTGGATTAATATATAAACTTCACCCAAGTTGTGAATTTTCCAGAGATAGATACAATTTCTGGGAATTAAGCATCAATTCTCAAATCTTTTTTTTCTTTTAGTGTATTTACTTATTTATTTATTTTTATTTTCGGCTGCATTGGGTCTTCGTTGCTGCGTGCGGGCTTTCTCTAGTTGTGGTGAGTGGGGGCTACTCTTCGTTGTGGTGTGCAGTCTTCTCACTGAGGTGGTTTCTCTTGTTGCGAAGTATGGGCTCTAAGTGTACGGGCTTCAGCAGTTGTGACAGGCAGGCTCAGTAGTTGTGGCTCATGGGCTCTAGAGCACAGGCTCAGTAGTTGTGGTGCATGGGCTGAGTTGCTTCGCGGCATGTGGGATCTTATCGGAACAGGGCTCAAACCCGTGTCCCCTGCATTGGCAGGCAGATTCTTAACCACTGCGCCACCAGGGAAGCACAATTCTCAAATCTTAAACCAAGGACATTTGGGTTTTCAGTATTGGGGCACCTGATATTATATAATTAATGTTGCTAGGCTGAGAAATTCAGTTTCTGAATTAACTACATAATACTTGTACATTGTAAAGTTGTTATATAAGACAGTATAATTTAAAAACAAAATTCTTGTTAAGTTCATATGGGTATGAAAACATTGGAACTGAAATGTATAATAAAAAACATTGATAAAAAGCTTACCTGCAACATCTCCAAAATAACAAATACTCCTCAGTAGCTATTTTTGCCATTGTTTGAAGAGATGGAAATCTGTTTTAGAAAAATCTCTATTGACTATAAATAGGCTATACCACAGTTGTCCTGGTAAATACAATACAGTTTTAATGGTCTCTTGTGTCATACATACAGAAAGTGTAAGAATATGGTTATATATTGTCTTTCTAGAACTTGCATATTAAATAATTTTATGTATATAAAATACAATGGAGATCCAGGAACAAATTTTGAAATCTTTTAGAAGACCAAAGTATATCTAAAGCCCATGCACTTTATTCCCAGGGGAGGCAATAAGTACCTATTTATTTGCTTTAACGTAACTCGAAAAGCTTGCATATCTGTTTTCTGGACTCTAAATAACAAGCAGTTAAATAGAAGACTTGAAGGCAATATATAGGTAGGAGTAAGTCCAGGTGATTAAAAGAAAACAAACAGGCTATAAAAGCATAAACTTTGAAACTCTGCATTTACCATAAATATTAAACTGAATCTAATAATGAGAAAACAATCAGACAAATTCAGATTACAGGATATTCAACAAGATAACTGGTCTGGATTCTTTGAAAGTGTCAATGTGTATGAAAGATTGAAAAAGAGCAAAGAGACTTTTCTAGGTTAAAAGACATGACAACTAATTGCAATGTATAATCCTGGGTTTGATCCTGGATCAGAGAAATAAAATAGCCACAGAAGACTTTTTTATAGACAACTGAAGAACTCTGAATATGGAATGGGTATCAGATAATATCATATCTGATATTAAATTTCTTGGGTGTGATGATAGTATTGTGGTTATGTAGGAGAGTATCTGTTCTTAGGACAAGATGTATGCTGAAGTATTTAGAGGGGAAGTATCATCATGTCTGTTATTTAGTTTTAAGCAGTTCGTTAAAATGTATGTTTGTGTGTGTGTAAGCATGTCTTATCCTATCCTATTCTATGTATTTTTTTCTACTCTTTCCTCTATCCATACATCCATCCATCCATCCCTCTATCAGATAAATCAAGTGTGGCAAAATGTCAACAATTGGTGAATCTAAGTAAATAGTAAAGTAACACAAAATAAAAATAGCAGACAAAAGGGCAAACAAGAATAAAATGTTCAAATCCCTATGCAGAATATGACAAATGAAGCAGTATTGATGGAGGAGGGGGATCAAGTAATTTTGATGCCAGCTGCTTAAACAGGGAGTTAATAATTCTGTGAATTTATACCATTTTCCCTGAAAAAAAAGAAGGTTCCTGACCTATGTTAGTGATGTTAAAATACGGAAGAGTAACATGTTGGAGATAAAGAGACTAAGAAAGCTAATGGTTACCACCTGTCAAAAAGAATGAAAAAGATATGAGATAAAAATGATTTCAATCCTACCAGACCCTAATCCACACCATTAACTTTTCAGTTAGTAGATACTCTAGCAACATGACACAGTGCACCAATGTGCACAAGATAGTAATTTGCTGAGTAGGTAACTTTCTCTTCCTGTTGAGTAGTATTTACAATTCATGCTCAGTCATTTGTGTTTAGTGAACTGTTTTCAACTTAATTTGAAGTGTATAGAAGAGTGATCTCAGTCACTGTAGGTATTATCTCACTTAAGTGAAGTAAGAATCATAGATATCATAAATGACAAAAAATTGTCACAATCAAAATTCAGACCCAGAAAAATTAACACTGCAAAAATTACTTAAATTGCTGGAGATGAAAAATTGAGCAAAAACCACAACTAGGATGTAAAAAGTAACCATGAAAAAATACATCAGGAATTGAAATGACCTTTGCCAAGAGTTCCGTCTAAAAATTGTAGCATTAAAAATGCCACACCGAAAAGGTCACTTCTAAGAACCATGTGCTCAGAGGTAAATAATAAACTGCATGAGAGCAGGGACAGCCTCTTTCTTACTTACTATTATTCACTACTATACCCAGAGCATAGCAAAAATATGAAACGTAAGTAAGACAAGTATAACTTTATTTATGTAAAACCAAATAACAAGAAATGAAGTGTATTTGCATAAACTTACTTTCTCCTGTCGAGATTTCATAACTGAGGGCACACGATGAAAATCAATTGAACAAGCATCCAATTAATTCTCTAAAATAACATTTCTTTGTTGAACATTTAAATTGAGGATTGTGAGAGTACAGATAATATCTTAATTTGAGGATGCCCTTTCCATAGACCTGAATGTCTCCTGATCACATCTGGCCAGATATGATTTTTTCCTTTTGTGATTTCCTAAGATTGTGCATCACATAGTCTTATCTTACCTTACATTACAGCTATTTGTTTATACTATGCATTTATGTCTTTATCCCTGTTGGACTGAAAATTCCTGAATGCAATGACTGTTTTTCATTTATATGTATATCTCTGCCAGAATCCAGAGTCAAGGCAAAACTTAAAAAAAAAAAAAATCAAACTAGTAATGTCCAGTTTTGAAATCTGAAGACATGGAAGGGATATGAGCAAGGATGCGCTCATTATAAATGTAAACTCCTTAACAATCTTCTAATTAGGCTACATATCTAAAATTATTTGAAGAATAGTGCACTGATGCTTGTTTCTGTTCCCATGACTGATGAAATACTCTCAATGTAGAAATCTTTATATTATGATTTTTTATTTCTATTTTTACTTATTTTTATTTTCTTTTTGCGGTACGCGGACCTCTCACTGTTGGGGCCTCTCCCGTTGCGGAGCACAGGCTCCGGACGCGCAGGCTCAGTGGCCACGGCTCACGGGCCCAGCCGCTCTGCGGCATGTGGGATCTTCCCGGACCCGGGCACGAACCCGTGTCCCCTGCATCGGCAGGCGGACTCTCAACCACTGCGCCACCAGGGAAGCCCTAAAGTACTTTTAGATGGATGGATTTTTATAAATGGTTTCTTGTACATCTGAAATAATTATACCATGATATACAAATAATTTAGTTATGTATATTGAAAGAGAAGAATGACTAAAGAATCAAATATTAAATTCTGATATGTCAAAATATTCAAAATCGAGTAAGAGACTTATTTTCCTGTTGTCCCCAGAAACAGTCTTTATACTTATATTAGGTGAGGAAATAGAGTTAATTTGATTAAAAACAATTACATAAAATTTAGTTGCTAAAAAGGCATTCCTAGTACCTTGACTATTCTAAACCAATCTTTGTTCAAATGCTAGGTTATCTTTTCTGTTAAATTTTTCTTTCTTCTTTTTAAACCAAAAGTGAATTTCATTCTTGGAGCATCTCAGGAAAAAGTAGGAGATGTTTATTTAATTAATGAGGCACGAAAAAGTTTAGTAATTTGATCAGCTCTTGCGTTTTTGGCTTTTGGCTTTTGTCCATATAATAACAAGGGTCTGGGCAAAAGAAAAAAATTCAGGTGGAATCTTTTACATGAAGCATTTAAGATATGTGGAAATATCTAATGGAAAAAAGAACCCTCCAAAAAAACTGACTTGAGGTTTTTACTCTTTATCTTCATAGTTTTACATCTTAAACTTATAGTTTTATTTCTGTATTGCTTTGTGTTTTAGCACCCTGCCTTTTATTAATATATTATTTAAACATTTTAATTTTGAAATTAACACAGAGTATATAAAACATATATGCATATTTTAATTAATAATAATAAAGCTAACGTCTTGTGTAACCACCTAGGCTAAGACATTGGAATATTATCACCACTTCGGAGGCATCCTGGAGCTCCTTACCTCAACACTGCCCTGTGGATTGTACTCCCTTCCCTTCTCCACAGAGGTAACTCTCTAAACTGACTTTGTTTCTCTATAGGTTTAATACATATGTGTATATCCCCCAAACAACATTGTTTAGTTTTGCATGTTTCTGATTTTACATAAATAGTATTGAACTGTCTTTATTCTCCTGTGATTTTTCTTATTTTGCTCAAAATTATATGTTATTTGGATTCATCCATGATGTTATGTGTAGCCATAGTTTATTAATTTTCCTTGCTGATTAGTATTCCAGCACATGAATATACCACATTTACATATTTTTAATTTTTGGATTTTGTAACAATGATGATCTCTATATACTTATACATGTCTCCTGATACACATGTGCAGGGTTTTCACTAGGTATGCATGTAGAAGTAAAATTGCTGGATTGTAGGGTATGTTCATGTTCAACTTATTAGGTGGTGGCAAAAAATTTCCTAAAAGATTGCCTCAGTTTACATTCCCACCAACATTATAAGAGAGCTCTAATAACTGTACGTCTTTGCCAACCCTGAGCATTGCCAGGCTTTTAAAGTCATGTCTTGGGACTTCTTACCTAGCAGTCCAGTGGTTAAGACTCCATGCTTCCACTGCAGGAGGCCCGGGTTCGATCCCTGGTTGGAGAATTAAGATCCCACATGCCACATGGTGACGAAAAAAAAAAATAATAAAGTCATGTATTTCTGATGTGTATATAACTATATCGCATTGTTTTATTTTGCATTACTAATAATGTTGAATATCTATCAATGTTTATTGTCATTTTCATTTCCTTTGTTGTGAAGTTCCTGTTCAAGTCTTCCCCCCGCCCCTCAATTTTTCTGCTAAGTTGCCTTTTCCCTTATTGATTTGTAGTTTTTTTTTTTAACATCTTTATTGGAGTATAATTGCTTTACAATGGTGTATTAGTTTCTGCTTTACAACAAAGTGAATCAGTTATACATGTACATATGTTCCCATGTCTCTTCCCTCTTGCATCTACCTCCCTCCCACCCTCCCTATCCCACCCCTCTAGATGGTCACAAAGTACCAAGCTGATCCCTGTGCTATGCAGCTGCTTCCCACTAGCTATTTTATGTTTGGTAGTGTATATATGTCCATGCCACTCTCTCACTTTGTCCCAGCTTACCCTTTCCCCTCCCCATATCCTCAAGTCCATTCTCTAGTAGGACTGTGTCTTTATTCCCGTCTTACCAGAAGGTTCTTCATGACATTTTTTTCCCTTAAATTACATATATATGTGTTAGCATACAGTATTTGTTTTTCTTTCTCACTTACTTCACTCTGTATGACAGACTCTAGGTCCATCCACCTCACTACAAATAACTCAATTTCGTTTCTCTTTATGGCTGAGTAATATTCCATTGTATATATGTGCCACATCTTCTTTATCTATTCATACAATGATGGACACTTAGGTTGCTTCCATCTCCTGGCTCTTGTAAATAGAGCTGCAATGAACATTTTGGTACATGACTCTTTTTGAATTATGGTTTCCTCAGGGTATACGCCCAGTAGTGGGATTGCTGGGTCATATGATAGTTCTATTTGTAGTTTTTTAAGGAACCTCCATACTGTTCTCCATAGTGGCTGTATCAAGTTACATTCCCACCAGCAGTGCAAGAGTGTTCCCTTTTCTCCACACACTCTCCAGCTTTTATTTTTTCTAGATTTTTTGATATTGGCCATTCTGACCAGTGTGAGATGATATCTCATTGTAGTTTTGATTTGCATTTCTCTAATGATTAATGATGTTGAGCATTCTTTCATGTGTTTGTTGGCAGTCTGTATATCTTCTTTGGAGAAATGTCTATTTAGATATTCTGCCCATTTTTGGATTGGGTTGTTTATTGTTTTGTTATTGAGCTGCATGTGCTGCTTGTAAATTTTGGAGATTAATCCTTTGTCCGTTGCTTCCTTTGCAAATATTTTCTCCCATTCTGAGGGCTGGCTTTTGGTGTTATGGTTTCCTTTGCTGTGCAAAAGCTTTGAAGTTTCATTAGGTCCCATTTGTTTATTTTTGTTTTTATTTCCATTTCTCTAGGAGGTGGATCAAAAAGGATCTTGCTGTGATTTATGTCATAGAGTGTTCTATGTTTTCCTCTAAGAGTTTGACAGTGTCTGGCCTTACATTAGGTCTTTAACCCATTTTGATTTCATTTTTGTGTATGGTGTTAGGGAGTGTTCAAATCTCATACTTTTACATGTACCTGCCCATTTATCCCAGCACCACTTATTGAAGAGGCTGTCTTTTCTCCACTGTATATTCTTGTCTCCTTTATCAAAGATAAGGGGACCATAAGTGTGTGGGTTTATCTCTGGACTTTCTATCTTGTTCCATTGATCTATATTTCTGTTTTTGTGCCAGTACCATACTGCCTTGATTACTGTAGCTTTGTAGTATAGTCTGAAGTCAGGGAGCCTGATTCCTCCAGCTCCATTTTTCGTTCTGAAGATTGCTTTGGCTATTCGAGGTCTTTTGTGTTTCCATACAAATTGTGAATTTTTTTGTTCTAGTTCTATGAAAAATGCCAGTGGTAGTTTGGTAGGGATTGCATTGAATCTGTAGATTGCTTTGGGTAGTAGATTCATTTTCACAATGTTGATTCTTCCAATCCAAGAACATGGTATATCTCTCCATCTATTTGTATCATCTTAATTTCTTTCATCAGTGTCTTATAATTTTCTGCATACACATCTTCTGTCTCCTTAGGTAGGTTTATTCCTAGATATTTAATTCTTTTTGTTGCAATGGTAAATGGGAGTGTTTTCTTGATTTCACCTTCAGATTTTTCATCATTATTGTATAGGAATGCCAGAGATTTCTGTGCATTAATTTTGTATCCTGCTACTTTACCAAATTTTTTGATTAGCTCTAGTAGTTTTCTGGTAGCATCTTTGGGATTCTCTATGTATAGTATCTTCTTATCTGCAAACAGTGACAGCTTTACTTCTTTTCCAATTTGGATTCTTTTAATTTCTTTTTCTTCTCTGATTGCTGTGGCTAAAACTTCCAAAACTACGTTGAGTAAGAGTGGTGAGAGTGGGCAACGTTGTCTTATTCCTGATTTTAGTGGAAATGCTTTCAGTTTTTCACCATTGAGGACGATGTTGGCTGTGGGTGTGTCATATATGGCCTTTATTATGTTGAGGAAATTTCCCTCTATGCCTACTTTCTGCAGGGTTTGTATCATAAATGGGTGTTGAATTTTGTCGAACGCTTTCTCTGCATCTATTGAGATGACCATATGGTTTTTCTCCTTCAATTTGTTAATATGGTGTATCACGTTGATTGATTTGCGTATATTGAAGAATCCTTGCATTCCTGGAATAAACCCCAGTTGATCATAGTGTATGATCCTTTTAATGTGCTGTTGGATTCTGTTTGCTAGTATTTTGTTGAGGATTTTTGCATCTATGTTCATCGGTGATATTGGCCTGTAGTTTTCTTTCTTTGTGACATCCTTGTCTGATTTTGGTATCAGGGTGATGGTGGTCTCATAGAATGTGTTTGGGAGTGTTCCTCCCTCTGCTATATTTTGGAAGAGTTAGAGAAAGATAGTGTTAGCTCTTCTCTGAATGTTTGAAAGAATTTGCCTGTGAAGCAATTTGGTCCCGGGCTTTTGTTTTCTGGAAGATTTTTAATCATAGTCTCAATTTCAGTGCTTGTGATTGGTCTGTTCATATTTTCTATTTCTTCCTGGTTCAGTCTTGTCAGGTTGTGCATATCTAAGAATTTGTCCATTTCTTCCCGGTTGTCCATTTTATTGGCATAGAGTTGCTTGTAATAATCTCTCATGATCCTTTGTATTTCTGCAGTGTCTGGTGTTACTTCTCCTTTTTCATTTCTAATTCTATTGATTTGAGTCTTTTCCCTTTTTTTCTTGATGAGTGTGGCTAATGGTTTATCAATTTTGTTTATCTTCTCAAAGAACCAGCTTTTATTTTTATTGATCTTTGTTATCGTTTCCTTCATTTCTTTATCATTTATTTCTGATCTGATCTTTATGATTTCTTTCCTTCTGCTAAATTTGCAGTTTTTTTGTTCTTCTTTATCTAATTGCTTTAGGTGCAAGGTTAGGTTGTTTATTTGAGATGCTTCCTGTTTCTAAGGTAGGATTGTATTGCTATAAACTTCCCTCTTAGAACTGCTTTTGCAGCATCCCATAGGTTTTTGGTCATCGTGTCTCCATTGTCATTTGTTTCTAGGTATTTTTGGTTTTTTGTAGTACGCGGGCCTCTCACTGTTGTAGCCTCTCCCATTGCGGAGCAAAGGCTCTGGACTCACAGGCTAAGCGGCCATGGCTCATGGGCCCAGCTGCTCCGTGGCACATGGGATCTTCCCGGACCAAGGCATGAACTTGTGTCCCCTGCATCAGCAGGCAGACTCTCAACCACTGTGCCACCAGGGAAGCCCTGTTTCTAGGTATTTTTGGATTTCCTCTTTGATTTCTTCAGTGATCACTTCGTTATTAAGTAGTATATTGTTTAGCCTCTGTGTGTTTGTAATATTTACAGATCTTTTCCTGTAATTGATATCTAGTCTAATAGCGTTGTGGTCGGAAAAGGTACTTGATACAATTTCAATTTTCTTAAATTTACCAAGGCTTGATTTGTGACCCAAGATATGGTCTATCCTGGAGAATGTTCCATGAGTGCTTGAGAAAAATGTGTATTCTGTTGTTTTTGGATGGAATGTCCAATAAATATCAATTAATTTCATCTTGTTTAATGTATCATTTAAAGCTTGTGTTTCCTTATTTATTTTCATTTTGGATGATCTGTCCATTGGTGAAAGTGGGGTGTTCAATTCCCCTACTATGAATGTGTTACTGTCAATTTCCCCTTTTATGGCTGTTAGTATTTGCCTTATGTATTGAGGTGCTCCTATGTTGGGCGCATAAATATTTACAATTGTTATATCTTCTTCTTGGATCGATCCCTTGATCATTATGTAGTGTCCTTCTTTGTCTCTTCTAATAGTCTTTATTTTAATGTCTATTTTGTCTGATATGAGAATTGCTACTCCAGCTTTCTTTTGATTTCCATTTGCATGGAATATTTTCTCCATCCCCTCACTTTCAGTCTGTATGTGTCCCTAGGTCTGAAGTGGGTCTCTTGTAGACAGCATATATACAGGTCCTGTTTTTGTATCCATTCAGCCAGTCTGTGTCTTTTGGTGGGAGCATTTATTCCATTTACAGTTAAGGTAATTATCGATATGTATGTTCCTATTCCCATTTTCTTAATTGTTTTGGGTTGGTTATTGTAGGTCTTTTCCTTCTCTTGTGTTTCTGGCCTAGAGAAGTTCCTTTAGCATTTGTTGTAAAGCTGGTTTGGTAGTGCTGAACTCTCTCAGCTCTTGCTTGTATTAAAGGTTTTAATTTCTCCATCAAATCTGAATGAGATCCTTGCTGGGTAGAGTAATCTTGGTTGTAGGTTTTTCTGCTTTATCACTTTAAATATGTCCTGCCATTCCCTTCTGGCTTGCAGAGTTTCTGCTGAAATATCAGCTGTTAACCTTATGGGGATTCCCTTGTGTATTATTTGTTGTTTTTCCCTTGCTACTTTTAATATGTTTTCTTTGTATTTAGTTTTTGACAGTTTGATTAATATGTGTCTTGGTATGTTTCTCCTTGGATTTATCCTGTATGGGACTCTCTGTGCTTCCTGGACTTCATTAACTATTTCCTTTCCCATATTAGAGAAGTTTTCAACTCTAATCTCTTCAAATATTTTCTCAGTCTCTTTCTTTTTCTCTTCTTCTTCTGGGACCCCTATAATTCGAATGTTGGTGCATTTAATGTTGTCCCAGAGGCCTCTGAGACTGTCCTCAGTTCTTTTCATTCTTTTTTCTTTATTCTGCTCTGCAGTAGTTATTTCCACTATTTTATCTTCCAGGTCACTTATCCGTTCTTCTGCCTCAGTTATTCTGCTATTGATCCCTTCTAGATTAATTTTAATTTCATTTATTGTGTTGTTCATCGTTGCTTGTTTCCTCTTTAGTTCTTCTAGTTCCTTGTTAAATGTTTCTTGCATTTTCTCTATTCTATTTCCAAGACTTTGGATCATCTTTACTATCATTATTCTGAATTCTTTTTCAGGTAGACTGCCTATTTCCTCTTCATTTGTTAGGTCTGGTGGGTTTTTATCTTGCTCCTTCATCTGCTATATGTTTTTCTGCCTTCTCATTTTGCTTATCTTACTGTGTTTGGGGTCTCCTTTTTGCAGGCTGCAGGTTCGTAGTTCCTGTTGTTTTTGGTGTCTGTCCCCAGTGGCTAAGGTTGGTTCAGTGGGTTGTGTAGGCTTCCTGGTGGAGGGGACTAGTGCTTGTGTTCTGGTGGATGAGGCTGGATCTTGTCTTTCTGGTGGGCAGGTCCACGTCTGGTGGTGTGTTCTGTGGTGTCTGTGGCCTTATTATGATTTCACACAGCCTCTCTGCTAATGGGTGGGGTTGTGTTCCTGTCTTGCTAGTTGTTTGGCATAGGGTGTCCAGCACTGTAACTTGCTGGTCTTTGAGTGAAGCTGGGTCTTGGTGTTGAGATGGAGATCTTCACCGTTTGATATTACGTAAAGCTGGGAGGTCTCTTGTGGACCGGTGTCCTGAAGTTGGCTCTCCCACCTCAGAGGCACAGCAGTGACTCCTGGCTGGAGCACGAAGAGCCTTTCATCCACACGGCTCAGAATAAAAGGGAGAAAAAGTAGAAAGAAAGAGGATAAAATAAAATAAAGATAAAATAAAAGTTATTAAAATAAAAAATAATTTAGAAAAATTTTTTTTAAAAAAGTGCTTCCCTCGTGTTGCGGTGGTTGAGAGCCCGCCTGCCGATGCAGGGGACACTGGTTCGTGCCCCGGTCTGAGAAGATCCCACATGCTGCGGAGCGGCTGGGCCCGTGAGCCATGGTTGCTGAGCCTGCACGTCCGGAGCCTGTGCTCCGCAACGGGAGAGGCCACAACAGTGAGAGTGCTGCGTACCGCAAAAAAAACAAAAAACAAAACGGGCGGACAGAACCCTAGGACAAATGGTGAAAGCAAAGCTATACAGATAAAATCTCACACGGAAGCATACACATACACACTCACAAAAAGAGGAAAAGGGGAAAAAATCATAAATCTTGCTCTCAAAGTCCACCTCCTCAATTTGGGTTGATTCGTTGTCTATTCAGGTGTTCCACCAATGCAGGGTACATCAAGTTGTTTGTGGAGATTTAATGTGCTGCTCTTGAGGCTGCTGGGAGTAATTTCCTTTTCTCTTCTTTCTTCGCTCAGCTCCCGGGGTTCAGCTTTGGATGTGGCCCCGCCTCTGCGTGTAGGTCGCGTTAGGGTGTCTGTTCTTCGCCCAGACAGGACAGGGTTAAAGGAGCAGCTGATTTGGTGGCTCTGGATCACTCAGGCCGGGGGTGGGGGCGTGGGGAGGGAGGGGTACGGATGCAGGGTGAGCCTGCGGCAGAGGACGGTGTGATGTTGCACCAGCCTGAGGCGTGCCGTGCATTCTCCCCGGGGAAGTTGTCCCTGGATCACAGGACCCTGGCAGTGGCGGGCTGCACAGGCTCCCCGGAAGGGAGGTGTGGATAGTGACCTGTGCTCGCACACAGGCTTCTTGTTGGCTGCAGCAGCAGCCTTAGCATCCAATGCCCTTCTCTGGGGTCCACACTGTTAGCCGCAGCTCACGCCCATCTCTGGAGCTCCTTTAAGCAGTGCTCTTAATCCTCATGCACCAGGAAACAAAGGGAGAAGAAAATGTCTCTTGCCTCTTCAGCAGGTCCAGACTTTTTCCCGAACACCCTCCCTGCTAGCCGTGGTGCACTAACCCCTTCAGGCTGTGTTCACGCAGCCAACCCCAGTCCTCTCCCTGCACTCAGACTGAAGCCCAAGCCTCATCAACTCCCAGCCCCCTCCTACCCCAGCGGATGAGCAGACAATCCTCTGGGGCTGAGTGCTGGTTGGCACCGATCCTCTGTGCGGGAATCTCTCCGCTTTGTCCTCTGCACTCCTGTTGCTGCGCTCTCCTCCACGGCTCTGAAGCCTCCCCCCTCCGCCACCCCCAGTCTCTGCCCGCAAAGGGGCTTCCCAGTATGCGGAAACCTTTCCTCCTTCACAGCTCCCTCCCACTTGTGCAGGTCCCGTCCGTATTCTTTTGTCTCTGTTTATTCTTTTTTCTTTTGCCCTACCTAGGTACATGGGGAGTTTCTTGCCTTTTGGGAGGTCTGAGGTCTTCTGCCAGCATTCAGTGGGTGTTCTGTAGGAGTTGTTCCACGTGTAGATGTATTTCTGATGTATCTGTGGGGAGGAAGCTGATCTCCGCGTCTTACTCTTCCGCCATCTTCCCCCTCTTCCCCTGTAGGAGTTCTTTATATATTTTGGACAAGGGTCTTTTTCCTATGTATTATAGATATATTCTCTTATTTTGTGGCCTGTTTTCTCATTATTTTAATGATGTTTTGATATGAAGAAAAGTTTGTAATTTTAATATAGTTAAATTTATTATTTTTCTCCTCTACGGATTTTGATCCTTGTACTCTACTTAAGAAATCCTACCTTACCCTGAGGCTAGAAAATACTTTCTTATAGTATCTCCTAAAAGCTTTATATATTTTCTTTCATATTTAATCTTTAATCACCTTGTAACTGACTTTTATGTATGTTATTTGGTAGGGGTTCAATTTAATTTCTTTCTATCTGGTATCCAATTGTTACAATATGAAGTCTCAAAATGACCCCAGAAGTTCTTCATAGTTACCTGGGACCCACAAACATGTTCTCACCTCATGTCAGAGGGGCTTTACCTATACCCAATCAGTAGCTCCTTCTCCCAGCAAAAAAGGCTGCAATTTCTCACTTTGGGATCCCAATCACATATTTGTAAGACTGATTTATATTGTCCCACAGCTCTTAGATCCTCAGTTCTTGTATTTTCCCTCAATCTTTTTTTTTCTCTTGGTGTTTCAGTTTGGAAATTTTCTCTCACCTGTTCTCAAATTCATTGATTCTTTCCTCATCTCTGTTGAATCTGACAAGCCCATAGAATACATTATTCATTTCTGTTACAGTGTTCTTATTTTTCATATTTCTATTTGAGTCTTTTGTATGGGTTCCATCTCTCTGCTGAAATTCTGTATCTGTCCATTTTTGTAGACTCTTTCCCATGTTGTCCACGTTTTCCACTATAACCTTTTAACATATTAGTCATAGTTATTTAAAATTACCTATCTGATAGTTCCAACATCTGGGTCATCTCTGTGTCTCAATCTGTTAATTGCTTTGTCCCTTGACAGAGATTTTTTCCTTGCTTCTTTGTGTCTTGTAAGTTTTGATTGAATGTTGGACTTCTTGTTTAGAATAGTGGATACTGAGGTAAATAGTGTTTGTGCCTGGAAATGGGCATGTCTTTTCTGTTAGGCAATTGATGTGTGTATGTATGTGTACGTGTGTGTGTATATGTGTTTCTGTGTGTGTGTGTCTGTGTGTAGTTAATCAACTTAGGAATTGAGCTAGGTTTGGGTTTTATTGTTGCTATGGTGACCTTCAGTACACCAATGGTTTCAAAATCCTCTGGTGTTATTTTGTGCTTCTGCAGGAGTCATGGAGGTTTTTTTCCTTCAATTTTCCTGCTCTACTTTCAGCTTTTGGCCTTCCTGTGTGTCTGCACAATATCACTAGATTCTCTCTATGCCCTTACCTTTCTCCAGCTGATTTCTATGGCTTGTATTTTGGTACTTGCTCCCTTGTGGTCGGGGAGTAGGGAGATTTTTCTGTTGTCCTGGTCGAGGCTGTCTTAGGCATGTCCTCTATTCCTTCTTAGTCATCCTGCTCCTCCTTCCCATGGCAGTCAACTTTGCCTTGTATCTTTGGCAGGTTTTGCGCAAGACAATTTTGCGTCCCTCCTCCTATAGCAGGATACCTCTAATAATCTGGGCCCATGCCTCTTTCTTGCCCCTTCTCCAGAAGTAGAAGCTTACTTCTTTTACCTTTCCCCTATCCGGAGTAAGTCTTCATTTGTGCCCTGGGGGCAATCAACGAAGTTTGCTGCCTCTGTCCCAGTACTTTATGACCTTTATTCTGTAGGAGAGAAGGTTCTGCATGGGGCTTCATACCATTCCTACAGTGGTGGCTGTTCCCCTTTTCCAAGCCTGCACCACTGAGAGAGGATTTCTCTGGATTCTTGTTCTGCCCCCTCTTTTTCTCATGAACACACAGTGTGGGTTCATAAAGAAGAATCTGTGAGTGGTGTGAACAAGAAGAGTGTCTAGGCTCCTGGGGATTTTATATTCTCACAATAGTTCACATTTATCCTCGAGCAATTTGCTAAAAATATATGTATAATTCCTAATATCAACTTGTATGGAGCCTGGCATTTTTTTTTCTCCCTTATTCAGCCACAGTTGAGCCAATTGTCATGTCATGTCTCTCCTTGGAAGTTCCTGTCTTTCCTTGGATGTCAGCCTACTTGGTTGTGCTGGAACCTCAGCTCTCTAATGGGTTTAAGAAAATCTATACTTGTGTTGTTTATCTGCTTTTTCTTATTCTTAGTGTGCGATTGCTATATTCCAATTTTCTACATTTTAGGCAGAAGTGGAATATACACACACACAGTAAATACACATTTATATATATGCATTATATATGAATACTGTATATATGAAAATACACATATATTTTTACATTTATTATATACATTTGTATACACCATCTTATAGTATAGTATTTGTATTTGTCCTTTTGTCCTATCTCTTCTATGATTATTTTTATCTCCTTTCTTGTGTTAACTTGGTTTGATTTGATTTTTTTCTTTTGCATGTCACTTTCTTTCTCTAAGAGTCTGGAATTTGTATACTCTATTTCTGACTCTTTAGTTATGACCTTAGTAATTACCATAGACATGCTTCATTTATCAACATCTAAAGTTAACCTGTATCTTTACTCAATTCCTTAATAATACAAGAATCCTAGCACACTTTAACACCATTTATGTTCTCCAACTTATGTATTATTTTTGATAGGTATTTAAATTCTGTTTTCTCTTTGAACCACATACAACTTTTAAATTACATTTATTGTTTTATACAATGTTCAAATTTACCCTCTCAGACTGTCCATCTGAGATTATTTTTGGTTTGCTGAAGTACATTCTTTAGAATTTCCTTTAGTAAGAGACTGCTGTTGACAAAACCTCTTAAAGAGTTACATCCTACACAGACATACATGCAGAGAGGTGAAAAAAGCTTGCATGTCATCTCCCCTCATCTGCTTAATACTGAAACTTAAGTTATGTAAGCTTTCTTTTTTTTCTTTTTACCCCTCTCTCTGTTTCTCTGGCAGTGTAAGTCTGTATAAGATGTAGCTCTTTGGGAGGCCCAACTTTAGGGTGGGAGGATCTTCTACGAGGCTACTCATCTTAAGTAGGCCATGGCTTTTGTCTTCTGTTCCCATTTTTCTGTGAGGCCATGAAAAGCAAAGCTCAATTTCACTCTATGGGTTAAATGTTCTCAAGAGAAAAGCTAGCAGCAGCACTCTCCTTATCATTCTAGGTTCTTATTTATATTTACTTCCTGGTCTTAAGAATTTCTTATATTCTTACCAGCTCATTGCTATATTTAAGATTTTTAAAGTACTTAATCCTGAATTTATGGTTGTTTTTGATGGATGGTCAGTACAGATAGCCTGTCACACTGCTGAAATGAAGTCTATTCAAACATTCCCAAAAGACTGTTAAGCCTGCCAATGAAATTGGCATCAGCATAAATGAAATGAGTACAGTATACCCGAAATAGTATGGTATATTCAAATAAATTTTTGTTATATACTTGATTCAAGTAGGTGATAATCTGGATACATTTTGTATTTTTATTTTCAATTTTTAAATTAAATTTTAAATTAAAACTGTTTAAGTATAAAATTCAACATTTCTTACAAAAGGTGTTCTTCCATACTTACAGTGTAACCTTGCATTGAGATGATTAAGGGACTGTAGGATCTTTTGTTCTTCAGCTGATAGTGCACAGATGTTAAATTGCTGGATTTTATTTAAAGTCAGATTTGATTTCTGTAGCTGCTTGCTATTCATGACAGTTAGAATTTCATCCTCAGGCACTGAAGCTTTCACTAGGTTTTCAACCATCAAAAATTCAGAAGTACTGCCTGAAACTATAGAAACTTTACATTAACTATTCTTTGATCCCTTTTTGTCTTTGGGATTAGCCCTTATACATACTTAACTGACATATGTCTGTATGTATTCATTTCACAAACAGAAACCTAGTAAATCTTTTGTTACTTTGCATTTTATTTACCAGGATCTTCTATAGCTACCATTTCCCCATCTCTAATTTAAAAAAAGATACTCAAAATGATGGCAGTGAGGTAATAATTTCTAGAGTGTTACCTGAACTAAGGAAAAAAAAATACATTACGTATATTATTTCTGTTTTGCTTTTGTTATTCATTGGTAGTTCAAGGAGAAGGTGAAGTAGATTGTCTTTATAATAGCAATTATGATGAGTTATAAATAAAAGTAAGAGAAAAGGAACTTATGGAAATTTTAGAAAATTAGATGATCAGCTGAACAGAATTGAAAGCCTAGAAACTGACCAAATTCAATAAAAGAATATATGATCAAAGAAGTATCAAAGACTTGAGAGAAGGGAAAGATGACTCAATAAATTAGTTTGTTGTTTATAAAATAATCAATTTGGAGTATCACTTCACATCATCTATTTAAACAAATTCCAAAGACATTAAAGAATTAAATTTAATGAATCAAACCATTAAAATAATCTAGAGGAAAAGAAACATTTCTAATTTTCTGCATTGGGAAATTTCTTTGAGTAATGGACAAATCACTAAGAAAAGACTAAAAACATGTTTATTTAAGGTCAGACTTCCCTAATAGATTTTAAATTCTGAAGGCCAAGAATTTTGTACGTTTTGTTAATTATTGAATATCCAAAATATTTAGTTGCAGGCAGGAGATTGGCTCTCAATAATTATTTATTGAATGAAAAAATGTAAAGTAAAACTTCTATATGTAAAAAGAAAACATTAAGTGGAATAAAATGCACATAGTAAAGTGGTAAAAACATTTGTAACTAACATAAGGATCAGAATCCTTGATATTTAGAGTTCTCAGAAATGATTAAGAAAATACTAAAACTCCAGTATTTACAGGGAAAAATAATATGAAGAAATAATTCATCAAAATAAATATACAGGGCTTCCCTGGTGGCACAGTGGTTGAGAGTCCACCTGCCGATGCAGGGGACATGGGATCGTGCCCTGGTCCGGGAAGATCCCACATGCTGCAGAGTGGCTGGGCCTGTGAGCCATGGCCGCTGAGCCTGCGTGTCCGGAGCTTGTGCTCTGCAACGGGAGAGGCCACAACAGTGAGAGGCCCGCGTACCGCAAAAAAACCAAAAAACAAACAAACAAACAAAAAACAATTAAGCCTATTATTAATAAAAGATGTACAAATAAAAACTAATAATATATCATTTATTTGTCTGTCTTATAAGTAAATAATAGAAGTGATTCTACCTCAAGTTGGCATACACCCCGGAAGAATTTTGAATGATAATACTTTTCAGGAAAATGCTATAGGAATATGTATAATAACCTCTAACAATGTTTATTTCCTTTGATCCAGTACTCATTTAATACAGAGTTTAATTCAACAAATATTAATTGGGTGCCAATTAATGCCAAGTACTGTAATTTTAATTCTGGGAATCTAAATATGGAAATAATTGAAAAGTCCGAAAAAACAATGTAGATAGATGTTCAGTACATTACTATTTAGAATAAATAAAAAAACTGGCAACAATCTAAATGTGCAGGGTGTGGAGAACTCAGGTCCCCAAATGGTCATTTAACAGTCATGTAATCTGTAAGTACTTGGGAAAATATGTATAACAACAACAAAAAAGAAATCATTGGGAACAAAGCTAAGAGGAAAATGTTTAAACTAAAACATACCTTCTTCAATATTAGAAGTAGCCCTTGTGGTTTGTTTTGGCTCACTTGAACTTAGTTGGACACTTTGTCCAAAATTCTATAAAAATAGAATATTGAATCAGAATATAATTCCATATTTAAAATTAATGATATATTGACTTAGCAGACTTTTACTTGCTGTTTATATTTTCAGCTATCTCTGTTCATATAATATATATTTTCTTTTTTTTTGGAGCAGAAATCAAGAATTATGGGAATAAGACCTTTCTATGATGCCTAAAGATTAGAAAAATGTTTTACGTAGAGTTTGGTAAATTTTCAGTTTGCAATATTGTCTTGGACATTTGAAAGAAGGAAGTAAGTTGGGTGGCAATCAGAAGTGCTAACTAAAGGAAAGGTAAAAAATTACCTTAAGGCTGGTTTATCCTTGTAAGGGTAAGTCACAATTATTGATAGTAGCAAAAAGCCTCTGATTATGGCTAATGCAAAGGACAGGTAAGTGTCTTAGGTGACAAAACTTAAAACAGAAATAGCTGCCTCGATGTTGCACAGTACTGGGAAATGAAAAATATCAGAGCACTGGCAATTAGCACTCCCATTCAATACTATGAGTGATACCAACTCTCCGTCCTTGGATATGGTCTACTTTGATTCTTTACCCCCATTCTGTTCCACTCTTAAGAACTGACTGTTTCTCTTAGATAAAATTGCCTGGCTATGACTATACCTAGCTTTTGTTCAGTCTAATTTGAAGAGTAACCGATGCAGGTTTCTTCAACAGCCCTGCTTCGATAGCTCTCATAGCCTCACCTAAACTCCATTATAGACTTGAGACAACCTGGACTGAGACCCTGGCACAAAGTGGCAATTGTGCTTTATCTATCTTTCACTAACCTCTTTTAGATTCTCTCCATGTAGAAGTAGTGGCTGGGAAAATATCCACTTTGATAAAATATATTTCCTAATACAAGGTGACAGGGCTGGTGCTATAGTAATTGAATGCTTGTTTAAGCTCTTGAGTAAAAACAAAATCAAACCCAACCCAAAACCAAATATCAAAACAAAACAAGGATGAAAAACAAATAAACTTCAAAACTTTGTTTTGATTCAGGAACACTGACCTATTTTAAAGCTAACAAGACTTTGGTAGATGTATAAGTGGTGTGTGAGTGGAAGATGTGTATTATGTGAAAGTGGAAGTGAAGCTGCTGGAAAGAATATAAATGGACTCTAAAGACAGCAAGATAGAATGCAAAGGAGCAAGACACAGAACAGAATAAGACACAGAAAAATAAAGATGAATTTAGAAAGGGCACTAATAATGGCATTTAAAATTTAATTTGTTCTATTTTTGTTATAACAACTACACATTACTTTTAAATTTAATGTATATTAATAAAAATAAAGAAAAAATAAAGATAAAATTTGTTCACTTTATAGATTTTGAGATGTTCGATGTGGACAACATGGAAATTAAAAGGAAGGACTTAGGCATTATTCTATTTGTAATCAGGAAGTTATGTTTGTAATTAAGTTTGTTATTAAACAGTAAAAATATATTGGTAATGAGACAATATTTACATAAATAAAAAACTAAATGACTTGTTTTGCTGATAAAATTAAATCACTGTTGATAATTCTTCATATTAATAATCATCTATATAAAAATCAATAGTTTCTACAGTATGCAAATAATAGAACCCTCAACCTTTGACGTGGAATATAAATTCCTCATAAAACACTCTATTTCCAGTTCTATTAAAAATCAGAAGTGGTATTTAAGGTAGAAACTTCAAGTGAAATGCTATTCACTTATCCATCTAGATTTTTTAATATTTGTAAAATTTATTTATTTATTTATGGCTGCATTGGGTCTTCATTGTTGCATGCAGGCTTTCTCTAGTTGCATCGAGCCGGGGCTTCTCTTCATTGCAGTGAGTGGGCTTCTCATTGTAGTGGCTTCTCTTGCTGCACAGCATGGGATCTAGGTGTGGGGGCTTCAGTAGTTGCAGCACTCAGCCTCAGTAGTTGTGGCTCGCAGGTTCTAGAGTGCAGGCTCAGTAGTTGTGGCGCACGGGCTGAGTGGCTCTGTGGCATGTGGGATCTTCCCAGACCAGGGCTCGAACTCGTGTCCCCTGCATTGGCAGGCAGATTCTTAACCACTGTGCCACCAGGGAAGTCCCCAAGATTTTTTAATATTTTAAATTCAACCCTTGGATCATGCTAGACCTCTAGAAAATGTCATATTTAGGTCACATTTACTTAGCTCTTACAGAATTACATCCACTAATTTTTAAATCAACATTATTATGCTATGGACCTTTATTGAAGATCTCTATTTGAAACAGCACATGAAACTCCTTATTTATTTGTTGTTGACTGTTAATAGGGATATATCTATTATGAACTTCAAGGTTCCCTATAGAGGATTCTCAATGGAAAATGGCTTTTAATACAGTATACCTCATATGAAATCATTATTGATATCCCCTGGTAACTATGCAACACGTTATTTTCCTTCTTGCCATGTCTTCCAGGAAGCTTAGATACCAATAGGATATTTAAACACATGGAACTATATTAGTCTTCATGATAAGCATACTTGCTTCCTGTTTCCATGGCTCTAATTTACTCTTCTTTTTTTTTCATTTTTTAATGTATATTTAAATAACTGTTGTGAATAACCTGTTTTTTCCCAGAGTTGAGTATAAATAACAAGTAAAATAATGTGATTTCTTAAAGTTAGTTTAAAATATTCATTAGTAACTGATCATTTAGGCTAACTAGAATATAGTGTATTAGTACAGTGCAGTAAGCCCCTAGCATAGAGTCTGCACTGCTTCACAATGGCTTTGGCTATATCATTTATGTTGTGGTGCGCAGTTTACAGGAAAAGCACAATCCTGTAAGAATATTCTGTTTTCCAAGCAATTTTTCACTATTGAATAAAGATTTTTACTAACACTGTACTTACATTCATCTGCTCACTGTACTTCTGTCCTACAGATCCAGGGTTTTGTCTTTTTTGCTCTAAAAGACTTCTGTGCTTATTTTCAACAATTTGTTTTCTTCTTGTAACAGTAGAATCTTAAACAAATGCCAGGACAATGTCAAAATTTACACAAGCTGAGTAGACAGTATATACCCACTTCCAAGTTACCTTCAAACATCACAGAAAACCCTGTTTCTTTCATTCAGTTGGCAAATTTCTATTGAGCTTCTCTTTTATGTACTGTGCATGGCACAGTTACAATAAAGAACAAAATCTCTGTTTTTGAGGGGTTTATAGTTTAGAGCAGTGACCTCTAAAGGTGGTGGTAGAGCACCAGAATAAATCACTGCTGCACAGGAAGAACATATTAAAATTCCAGTTTAAATTTATTATCTAAAAATTAGAAATTTAAACTTTACTATGGTAATATATGATTGACACTGGCACCTTTGTCAGTTTGCAAGGTAGATGGTCATACACTGCATACAGTAAACAAAGTTATCTTGGAGGAACAGTGGAGGTTCTAAGTGTATAAGGTTGGCAGTGTTATCATTCATTAGTGTTCTTTTGTGTCCTTCAATGCACTAAATTTTATGTGTGCCCTCGATTTATGGATAACTCGTAGTATCTGAATGAGTCCTCACAAAATGGAAAAGAGAATAAAAATGATGTTTGTAGGGCTTCCATTGTACGTGCAATGTTTTATTATTTAAGCTGAGTGGTGGGTACATGGATAATTATATTATTTCCTATGCTTTCTCTATGACTAACCAAAAACATAGTCCTGCAAAATCATAAAGATAATACTAATAATGCAAGCACAGGTTAATAAGAAAAAGACAGAGCTGACACACATCTTATTCTCATTACAAACTCTTTGCCACATAATAACAATGACAGTATAGTTATATTGTAACAAAGAATCACAAATTTAAAAATGAAAAAAAATAACAATAAACCTCACCCTAAATGCATATTGTTCCTTGAGATATTATCTAAGGATGGTATATGGAACGAAGTCATCAAAATTGATAAGACATTTGAAACTAAGCATTCAGAAAATTACTTATAATACATGAGATTTTTTTTGTATATTAATACATAAAATTATTTTTATAATTATCTTAAAATGTATGATTTATAAATACAAAATTGAAAAATTATTTAAAAAGCTTGTACTTCATCTTTACCTCATTAAAAAAAATTTCTAATTCTGGCTAAGGTCCTTAATGTATGTATTAGTACAGTAATACTGTACTAATATATGGCATATACATTATATATATGCCATACATATATGTGTATATATCCATATATGTACATATATGGCATATATATGATATTTGCTTTTAATAGTTTATTGTACTACTTTTAACAGTGGTACAATAAAAACTCTTGGAGTCCAGTGGTCCAGAAGAATGGATGTAAATTTAAATGATTACAGTAAAGTGAATAAATTCTATGTGGAGCAATAAACAGAATTAAGTGAAAGCACAGAGGCTACAGTGTATTTGTAAGAAATAAGAAAGGCTTCACACTGAACCAGGAAGAATAGAAAATATGAACAAATCAGTCACAAGCATTGAAATTGAAACTGATTAAAAATCTTCCAACAAACAAAAGCCCAGGACCAGATGGCTTCAGAGGCAAATTCTATAAAGCATTTAGAGAAGAGCTAACACCTATCCTTCTCAAACTCTTCCAAAATATAGCAGAGGGAGGAACACTCCCAAACTCATTCTATGAGACCACCATCACCCTGATACCAAAACCAAAGATGTCACAAAGAAAGAAAACTACAGGCCAATATCACTGATGAACATAGATGCAAAAATCCTCAACAAAATACTAGCAAACAGAATCCAACAGCACATTAAGAGGATCATACAGCATGATCAAGTGGGGTTTGTCCAAGGAATGCAAGGATTCTTCAATATACGCAAATCAATTAGTGTGATACACCATATTAACAAATTGAAGGAGAAGAACCATATGATAATCTCAATCGATGCAGAGAAAGCTTTTGAGAAAATTGAACACCCATTTATGATAAAAAGTAGGCAGAAAGTAGGCATAGAGGGAACTTTCCTCAACATAATAAAGGCCATGTATGACAAACCCACAGCCAACATCATCCTCAATGGTGAAACACTGAAAGCATTTCCACTAAGATTAGGAACAAGACAAGGTTGTGCTCTCTCACCACTCTTATTCAACATAGTTTTGGAAGTTTTAGCAACAGCAATCAGAGAAAAAAAGAAATAAAAGGAATCCAAATTGGAAAAGAAGAAGTAAAGCTGTCACTGTTTGCAGATGACATGATACTATATATAGAGAATCCTAAAGATGCTACCAGAAAACTACTAGAGCTAATCAATGAATTTGGCAAAGTAGCAGGATACAAAATTAATGCACAGAAATCTCTGGCATTCCTATACACTAATGATGAAAAATCTGAAAGTGAAATTAAGAAAACACTACCATTTACCACTGCAACAAAAAGAATAAAACATCTAGGAATAAACCTACCTAAGGAGACAAAAGAACTGTATGCAGAAAATTATAAGACACTCATGAAAGAAATTAAAGATGATACAAATAGATGGAGAGTTATACCATGTTCTTGGATTGGAAGAATCAACATTGTGAAAATGACTCTACTACCCAAAACAATCTACAGATTTAATGCAATCTCTATCAAACTACCACTGGCATTTTTCACAGAATTGAACAAAAAATTTCACAATTTGTATGGAGACACAAAAGACCCCGAATAGCCAAAGCAATCTTGAGAACAAAAAATGGAGCTGGAGGAATCAGGCTCCCTGACTTCAGACTATACTACAAAGCTACAGTAATCAAGACAGTATGGTACTGGCACAAAAACAGAAATATAGATCAATGGAACAGGATAGAAAGCCCAGAGATAAACCCACACACATATGGTCCCCTTATCTTTGATAAAGGAGACAAGAATATAAGTGGGGAAAAGACAGCCTCTTCAATAAGTGGTGCTGGGAAAACTGGACAGGTACATGTAAAAGTATGAGATTAGATCACTCCCTAACACCATACACAAAAATAAGCTAAAAATGGATTAAAGACCTAAACGTAAGGCCAGAAACTATAAAACTCTTAGAGGAAAATATAGGCAGAACACTCTATGACATAAATGACAGCAAGATCCTTTTTGACCCACCTCCTAGAGAAATGGAAATAAAAACAAAAATAAACAAATGGGACCTAATGAAACTTCAAAGCTTTTGCACATCAAAGGAAACCATAAACAAGACCAAAAGACAACCCTCAGAATGGGAGAAAATATTTGCAAATGAAGCAATGCACAAAGGATTAATCTCCAAAATTTACAAGCAGCTCATGCAGCTCAATAACAAAAAAACAAACAACCCAATCCAAAAATGCGCAGAAGACCTAAATAGACATTTCTCTAAATAAGATATACAGATTGCCAACAAACATATGAAAGAATGCTCAACATTATTAATCGTTAGAGAAATGCAAATCAAAACTACAATGAGATATCGTCTCACACCAGTCAGAATGGCCATCATCAAAAAATCTACAAACATTAAATGCTGGAGAGGGTGTGGAGAAAAGGGAACCCTCTTGCACTGCTGGTGGGAATGTAAATTGATACAGCCACTATGGAGAACAGTATGGAGGTTTCTTAAAAAACTAAAAATAGAACTACCATACGACCCAGCAATCCCACTACTGGGCATATACCCTAAGAAAACCATAATTCAAAAAGTGTCATGTACCACAATGTTCATTGCAGCACTATTTACAATAACCAGGACATGGAATCAACCCAAGTATCCATTGACAGATGAATGGATAAAGAAGATGTGGCACATATATACAATGGAATATTACTCAGCCATAAAAAGAAACGAAATTGAGTTATTTGTAGTGAGGTGGATGGTCTTAGAGTCTGTCATACAGAGTGAAGTAAGTCAGCAAGAGAAAAACAAATACCGTATGCTAACACATATATATGGAATCTAAGAAAAAAAACAAAAAACGTCATGAAGAACCTAGGGGCAAGAAGGGAATAAAGACACAGACCTACTAGAGAATGGACTTGAGGATATGGGGAGGGGGAAGGGTAAGCTGTGACAAAGCGAGAGAGTGGCATCGACATATATACACTACCAAATGTAAAATAGATAGCTAGTGGGAAGCAGCCGCATACCACAGGGAGATCAGCTCGGTGCTTTGTGACCACCTAGAGGGGTGGGATAGGGAGGATGGGAGAGAGGGAGATGCAAGAGGGAAGAGATATGGGGACATATGTATATGTACAACTGATTCACTTTGTTATAAAGCAGAAACTAACACACCATTGTAAAGCAATTATACTCCAATAAAGATGTTAAAAAAAAAAAAAAGGCTTCATAGAGGTTATGTTTAAGCTTGGTCTTAAAGGCGTAATAGTTCCCAAATAAAAGGATCTTTGAGTCAAAAGGAACACTATGTTCTAAAGCACAAAGTAACAGTGACACATAGTTTAAGATTCTTGGGGCTGAAATATGGAAAATTCAATTAGTCTGGGACATAGAATATGAATATGCATGTAAGGACACAAATGTCTTGGGAATTACATGGGAGTGTGTATATGTGCTTTTGTGATATGAGTTCAGGTAGGAAAAAATGATACAAATATTTTTAGCCCTGAAATTAAGTACTGAAAGAACATGAGTACTGTATCTAATTTATGTTACCATAGCTAATATACATGTATATTTTCTCTACATAACTATACATATATAGCTATACACATACACTATAATTAAATATTTATGTCTATATAACAACAAAGACACAAAAGCTTCCAACTTTCAAGAAAGTTGGCTAGTAATTGAACACCTGACCTTTTAAAATAAGAAATAATAACATAATTCTAGCTAATGTGTTGAGCACTTGTAATTGCCCAGGCATTGTTCTAAACTATAGGCACTATTATCATCACCATATTTACAGATAAAGAAATTAAGGCACAGGAGACGGTAAGTAACTTGCCCAAGGGCAAAGAGCCAGTAAAGAGCAAAGCTGGGATTTAGCTCCAAACAGTCTTTAAAATCTAAAATTCTAGCTCTTACCCTCTATGTTAGTAACTTTCATTCTGATTTGACTGTGTCTCATAGAAAGATATTTTGCATTGTGAATTAGGATGTATACATAGTTTTGTGAAACATACTTACTCTTATATAATGCCCTCTGGTAGTTTCTATTCTAGAACATTCTACAATTATATTTCATTAAAAAATCCTGGTCACTACTCATTAAATCAATTTTATAATCCGCTAATGAATCATGACCAGTAGTTTAAAAAGTACTGTATTATGTTTATTCTCACCTATATGGGAATGCTAAATATGTTAAATGATAGATATGCTAAATGTTATAGTTTATAGTGAGATCATTTGGGCAGTATAAAGTTTTTGTACTGTTTTGTATGCTTGGAATTGTCTTCCCCTAAACCTTATAAAGTCTCTTTCTATTTTTGAACAGCTTTAAAAATATATTAAATAAATGAAAATTAACTTGGCCACATGAGTGCTGTATCAATAATTTTTCCCTTCCTTTAGCCCTGTTCATAAATCTTCTGGAGGCAAGATCTACCAATACTTTTGTACTTTCTTTATTTGTAGCATAATTGTTTTTGATTGTTCTTTGTGTAGATGTTCAGTTTTGTGGATTATAGACTGATCCCAGGAACAGATGAAGGGGAAGAACCTACAACCAAGATTACTCTACCAGCAAGAATCTCAGTCAGATTCGATAGAAAAATGAAAAGCTTTACAGACAAGCAAAAGCTAAGATACAAGTTTATGCTTAAAACTGTTCCACTCACATACATGCACTTAAATACTATTTACTAATTAATATAATAGCTGACAACCTTGGTATTTTTGCAAAAATAATATAGCTTGTAATGGCATCTCTGGCCAAATTTCTAGTCTCAATGAAAATTCTAAATATGGTAGTTTTACTACTAAAACTCAAAATAATGCTACTATTCTTTAGTAAAGTATTACATTTTTTTTTTTTTTGGTGGTACGCAGGCCTCTCACTGTTGTGGCCTCTCCCGTTGTGGAGCACAGGCTCCGGACGCACAGGCTCAGTGGCCATGGCTCACGGGCCCAGCCACTCCGCGGCATGTGGGATCTTCCCAGACCGGGGCACGGACCCGTGTCCCCTGCATTGGCAGGCGGACTCTCAACCACTGTGCCACCAGGGAAGCCCAAGTATTACATATTTTAAAATTTGCAATATTCTTAATTATAAACGAGGGAAAAATCTGGAGACATTCACGGAATTATATATTCAGATGAGATCTTAGACATTAACTAGTTCAACCACTTACTCATAGATCTAAATCACTCAGAGGTGAACTTGAATGCTTAGTGATGGGGAGCCATTACCCCATGTGGTGCCCTCCTCAGTTGTTGGTGGTTTAAGCTCAAACCCTTACTTATGCTGAGCTGAAAACATCCTTGCACTTTTTACCACTTCATCTTTTTCTATTTTCTCCTTCTTTTACATAATAAACCTTCAAACATTTGTACAGAGCTATCATGTCTCTTAGGCTTGAGCTCCTTTAATTGGTCATCAGACCGAACCCCTCCTTCCAGAGTCGTGGCTCACCCCAATGAGGGTGAGCCCAATTTTTATATGCAGCTCTTAAAATATATAGCCTAAAATAATGTAGAGTATAACAGTACTTCCAAAGATCTGGTTATTATAGCCTAAAATTATATTAAGTTTTTAACATATATATATATATGTTATATGTATATACATATGTTATATGTATGTACATATATATGTATATATGTAACATATATAAACTTTTTTTTTTGGTTTAGTTTTGTGTGAATTTTTTCTTTTTTTTAAAGAACAGTTGTCAAGATGGATATCTTTCTTCTTCTGTAAAATTAAAAAAACCCCCAACTAAATAGATACAAGCAAAATGCAAAATGCAAAAAAAAAAAAAACCCAAAAAACACATTAAAATGTGTGAGTTTTGGGCTTCCCTGGTGGTGCAGTGTTTGAGAGTCCGCCTGCCGATGCAGGGGACATGGGTTCGTGCCCCGGTCCGGGAAGATCCTACATGTCGCGGAGCGACTGGGCCCGTGATCCATGGTCGCTAAGCCTGTGCGTCCGGAGCCTGTGCTCCACAACGGGAGAGGCCATAGCAGTAAGAGGTCCGCGTACCACAAAAAAAAAAAAAAAAAAAAAAAAAAAGTGAGTTTTATTTACCAAGAAGAGAGAAACTACAAATCACAAATTGGCAGAAAATATATGCAACACATATAACTGATGCAGCATCCTAGAGTATACAAGGAACTTATATCAATAAGGGAAACACCTTCCCGCCCCAGAATCCAAGAGCAGACATTTCACAAAAGAGGAAATGCAAATAGTGCATAAACATATGAAAAATGCTCAGTTCATTAGTAACCAGGGCAATGCAAATCGTTATAATTAGACACCATTTCTCACCCATATGATTGAAAGTCTGATTATCGGAGTTTTGGTGAGCATGTAGTAAATGGGACTTTCATATATTGCTCTGGAAAATAATTTGGCATTACCTATTGAAATACACTTAACCTACTTAAAAATACACATACTCTATGACCCAGCAACATGTTTATCAGTAGATGTGCAAAACTGTTCCCAGAAGCATTATTCATAAAAGCAAGAAACTGAAAGCAACCCAATGTCCAGTAATAGGAGAATGAAAAATTTTTGTAGAATATAGCAATTTTAATGAAATGTAATACAAAAATGAATACAAATGAAATACAGTTAAACTAATGAATAATGGATCCAAAAAACAAATCTATTGAGAAAAGCAAATCATAGAGGTATATAGATGAAATGGCTCCATTTATATGAGTTACAAAACTAGGCAAAACTAAACAATATATTGTTTGAGATACATTTACACATGGTAAAATTATAAAGAAAAGCATAGAATAATTAACACAATTCTATGTAGTGTCATTTTGTAAGATAGGAGGGGGATGCAATTAAGGAGAGGCATGTGAGATTTCAACAATACTAGTGATTTTCTATTTCTGAAACTGGGCATTGGGCACAGGGTTCTTTTATTATTAGTCTTTAACTTGTTCTTGTACATTATGTACATTATTTGTATGTAAGACGTATTTCTCAATTGAGAAACTTTAAAAAGTATATTGAGTGCAAATACATGACTATAGTTATCTCTGCTAAACCAAACTTTATTAGTTTTTGTTTATCATTTCAGTTAGTAAAGATGATTTTAAATCTTCATGCCATTCTTCATTTTATTAATGACTTCCTTTGTTACTCTGTACTTTCCACAAACTGTATAGATGAATGTACTATTTTTAAAATGTGTATCACTGAAAAATCTAGTTATTCAGCATTTTAAAAATTAAATTAATTTATATTCTCCAGCTTTATTGAAATATTGACAATACAACATATTTTGTTTACAAGTTATACAATGTGATTAGTAGATACACATATATATTTCAAAATAATCACCACAATAAGGTTATCTCCATCTCCTCACAGAGAGAGTTTTTTTTTTAAACAAGCATAATAGCTAAGTAATTAAGACAACAGATGCTAGAGAAAGAATGCCTGCATTTTAGTCCTGGCTCTGCCATTTATACTAGTTATGTGACTTACACAAGTTATTAGCCCTCTCACTGTTTCAGTTTCCTCATTTATGAAATGGGGGTAATATTATTTACTCACAGAGTTATTGAGAGAATTAAATTTGTTTCCATATGTAAAGTGCTCAGAATAGTGATTGGCACACAGTAGATGCTATCTAATTTTTACCTAAAATAATTTGCTTCAGTGTCTCTGATTACATTTCTGATTCCATGAAAACTAGATTTATTCTAAGGTAAGAACACTGGAGCTGCAATACAAAATCCTGGCTTTGTTTTGAACTACCTGTGTCATCTTGAGCTATATAATCTCACTGTTACATGTGTCAATTTCCTCATCTATAAAATATGGGAGTTAAGCTCAATTGCATCTTTGATCTTTTCTAGCAATCAAAATTTTGATTCCTTGAAGGTATTTTTAATACTTCCTAGAAAAGAAAAAAAATACATTCTTTCTGAAATCAGGTTTCGAAGTATTTGATAGGCCAACATCATTTGGCTTTTTAAAAAAGTGAAGTATAACCACCTATAGAAACATGTGCAAATTATAAGTATACAGGTTATGTAGACACACCCAGATTGCACAGACACCCACTGAAAAAGCTTTCCTTATAACCTGTTTCCATATACCCCCATCCATAGTTGTACCTATTCTTCAACATGATAGAAATGGAATATAATATGCATTTTAATGACTGGCTTCTTTTGCACAATATCATGGTGATTCATCCATGTTACTGTTTCTTAGCAGTGGCCAATTCATTTTTTATTACGGTATTTCTCTGAATGAATAAATTTCACTTTATATATTGTAGTGTTGAAGAACATTTGAGATCATTCTAGATTATGGCTATAAAGCTGCTAAAGTTTTAGAACTTTAGAAAGTTCTTGTACATGTCTTCTGTTTTACATATGAATGAATTTCTCACACACACACACACACACACACACACACACACACACACACACACACACACACCTCTTGGTCTGGAATTGCCAGGTCAAAGGATATGCGTATATTCAAATTTAGTAGACATTGAGTTTCCAGGTGTTACACATCTTTGTTAATACTTAGTATTGTATTTTAAAAATTTTAGCCATTCTGATAATGTGTGTGTAGTTGTATCTAATTGTTTTAATGTGAATTTTTCTGAGGACTGAAGCTGAGATCTTTCCATGTTTATTGACCATTTGGCTATCCTCCTTTATGAGAAGCTAATTCAAATATTTTGCCTTTAAAATAAATCGGTGTGATGGTCTTTTGGATGTGTCATCTGTCTACTGTCCCCAGTTATTCAATCAAACACTAATGTGTTGCTGTGAAGGTATTTTGTAGATGTTATTAAAGTCTATAATCAGTTTGCTTTAAGTAAAGGGGATTATCCTAGATAATCTTAGTGTACCTGAGTCAATCAATTCAAAGGCCTCAGAAGCAAGCTTTCTTGAGAGAATACAAAATTCTGCCTGTGAATGGCAACGTTTGTCTATTCCTATGAGTTCCTGCCTTTCCTCTTGGCCTGCCCTAAAAATTTCAGACTTGCCTAGATACCCTCCTCCCCCGACTCCACACACATTTATGTAAGCCAACCTATTGAACTAAATCTTAATATATCTTACTGGTTCTGTTTCTCTGGTTCAAACCTGACTGATATAATTAGGTTGTCTTTTTCTTATTGATTGTAGGAGTTCTTTATAGATTCTGGATATGAGCTCTTTGTTGGTATTATGCATTATAACTATCTTCTTTCACTCTATAGTTTGCTTTTTTAATATCTTAATGGTGTTTTGGATGAAAAAGTTTCAATCTTCTCCTTAATGGTTAGTGCTTTTATGTCTGTGTAAAAAATCCCTGCCCATCCCAAAATCATAAGCATATTCCCTATGTTATCTTCTAGAAGCATTTCTTTTTCACTTTCCATATTCATATATACAGTTCACTTGGAATTGACTTTTGTGTATGGTGTGAGGTAAGGGTCATTTTACTAATTCCATATAATCATTCAATTGACTCAGCACCATTTAATAAAAAGACAAATATTGGGCTTCCCTGGTGGCACAGTGGTTGAGAGTCCACCTGCCGTTGCAGGGGACACGGGTTCGTGACCCGGTCCAGGAAGATCCCACATGCCGTGCAGTGGCTAGGCCCGTGAGCCATGGCCGCTGAGCCTGCGCATCCGGAGCCTGTGCTCCGCAACGGGAGAGGCCACAACAGTGAGAAGCCCGTGTACTGCAAAAAAAAAAAAAAAAAAAAAAAAAAAAAGACAAATCTTTTCTCCCTGCTATGCAGTACCACCTTTGCCAAAAATCAAGCATTCAAATATGTGGGTCTGTTTCTAGACTCTATTCTGTTCCATTGGTGTAAATATCCTGGTGCAAAAAGCATATTGTTCAGAGAGAAGGATGTAAATAATTACTGATTTTAGAAATAAGTTATTGATGTTGACCTGGTCCAGAGTATGACAAAAGGAATGGGTACTTGAGGCAGAATGGTAGAGAAATTCATTAGAGGTGAGAAAGGATTGAGAGAGATCAGGGCATTGGATTGTTCATTCACATCAATACTGAATCACCAGTATATTGGCAAAGACTTTTCCAATAAAGAATGACTGTGAACCAGATGCCAAAGTCCTCTTTCAGGGGAAAAATTACTTGAGAGATCAGGAGTTGGCATAGTTGAATGACTTGGGTCTCACGGAAATAGAGTTTTTACTGAGAGTTTTGCTGGAGAGTTCTGGATATGCTAATGGAGAGCAAGATGCCCTCCACAATTGTCAACTCTGGGTACACTGTGAGAATAAAAGTGACCTGGCAAATAGGAGAGTACAAAAAAAATGAATAGATGCTCACTGAACTATAATCCAGTATTAGCAAAGGGTTCATTTGAAATGTTTAATATTTAAATAGTTTTGAAAAAAAAAAGCTTGAATGACTGAACATACAAAGATGTTCAGTAATGTAATACTGAACAGATGTAATCCTGTTAGTATTAGATTTTCCAAGTATAATTACAGTATTAAGAAGTATAGACATGTACAACAAAACAGAGTGGTATTGGCACAAAAACAGACACATAGAACAATGGAACAGAATAGAGAGCCCAGAAATAAACCCATGCACTTATGGTCTATTAACCTACTTCAAAGGAGGCAAGAATGTACAATGGAGAAAAGACTGTCTCTTCCATAAGTGGCACTGGGAAAACTGGACTGCTACATGTTAAAGAATGAAATTAGAACATTCTCTAATACCGTATACAAAAATAAAATCAAAATGGATTAAAGACCTAAATGTAAGACTGGAAACTCCTAGAAGAAAACATAGGCATAATACTCTTTGACAGAAATCATTGCAATATTTTTTTGGCTTTGTCTCCTAAAGCAAAGGAAATAAGAGCAAAAATAAACAAATGGAATCTAATTAAACTTAAAAGCTTTTGCACAGCAAAGGAAACCATCAACAAAATGAAAAGACAACCTCATGAATGGGAGAAAATACTTGTAAATGATATGACCAATAAGGGATTAATATCTAAAATATATAAATAGCTCATACAACTCAACAGCAAAAAACCCAATCAAAAAAAAAAAAAAAAAAAGCAGAAGACCTGCACAGATATTTTTCCAAAGAAGACATATGGATGGCCAACAGGCATGTGAAAAGATGCTCAACATCACTTTAGAATTAGTAGAGAAATGCACATCAAAACCACAATGAAGTATGACCTCACATCTGTCAGAATGGCTATCACCGAAAAGTCTACAAATAACAAATGTTGGAGAGGATGTGGAGAAAAGGGAACCCTCATACACTGTTGGTGGGAATGTAAATTGCTGCAGTCACTATGGAAAACAGCATGAAGCTTCCTCAAAAAACTAAAAATAGAACTACTTTCACTCCTCAATATATGTCTGATGAAAGTGAAGACACGAATTTGAAAAGCTACTTCACCCCTTCATAGCAGCATTATTTACAATAGCCAGGATATGGAAGCAGTGCATAATGGAATATTACTCAGCCACAAAAAAGAATGAGATTCTGTCATTTGCAATAACATGGATGGACCTAGAGAGTATTATACTTAGTGAAATAAGCCAGACAGAGAAAGTCAGATACTCTGTTATCATTTATATGCGGAATCTAAAAAATAAAACAAATGAATCTATATAACAAAACAGACTCACAGATGTAGAGAACAAACTAGTGGTTTGAGGGAAGAGGGAATGGGGGAGAGGCAAGACAGGGGTATGGAATTAAGAGATACAAACTACTATGTATAAAATAGATAAGCAACAAGGATATATTGTACAGCACAGGAAAATATAGCCATCATATTCAATAACTTTAAAGTATAATCTATAAAAATATTGAATCACTATGATGTACACCTGAAACTAATATATTGTAAATCAACTATACTTCAATAAAAGCAAAACAATGAACAAAAAAATAAGTATAGACATATATAACAATTTCAATATTTCTATCTCTTTAAAAACATGGCAAAAAATGTTAAAATTCATTACATTTTCCAGTGTTCATCATACAAAGACCCATAAGAACTATTACCTACTTTGGTTAAATGTTAGAAAAATATTGGTGTTTTAGATTTTATATATATATATATATATATATTTCTTTTAGCAGAGAAGGAGATCATAATTTTCATATGTTACCCTTTTATGCTTGAGCTATTGGGAAACTATATTTCCTAATATTTTTCCTGATCAGCTCAGACTCTGATACATGTTCACTTAATAATTATATTTATTACATAGTTTTAGTAGAAAAACTATGGGACTTGGAGCCATAGATATTTGAATGAAAGTACCATTTTTGCTATTTCCTAGCTCATGACCTTGGGCAATTCTATTTCCTTCTTTGCAAAATGGGGTTTTAAAAAATACTTATTTGTCAGGGTTGCTGTGAGGTTTAAATGAGACAATAATTGTAAAGCACTTAGCACTATAACTGGCACAGAGTAGGAATTCAAGAAAGGCAACCATTATAATTTATTTACCATAATTTCCTTTAAAATATCAAATCTACATGATGCTTTCATTTTCTGGAAGGAGTGTGAAAACTGAAGTTACATTGTGAAGTGGCTGGATAAAAAGAAAATGAAACCTTTTAGTGAGAGAAATAATAGTTAAAAATCTAGGTTTAGATTAAGGTCTTTGCATTTAGCTTCCCATCTGCTAATCTGGCTTGTGTCCATTCAATTCAAGAAAAGACTGGATGCCTACTAAGTACCAGGCAGTGTTAAAACCTGGGGATAAGGTGAAGAATTATAAAAATAGTCCCTTGTCCTTAAAATTTCATGGTCTAATTGAAGAAGGCTTTAAATAGTTTAAATTTAAACTAACTACCTCATTATATCCTCTTTATATTTATTCATACCTTTGGGAGAAGAAAAGGGTTGCTTTTCTGATGTTTCCCAAGTCTTATCTATTTCTGAATAGGCAATTGATTTCTACTGGTAGGAAAATTTATGGGCCTATAGTCCATTTGCTTAGAGGAAAGTAGCTTCATGAGGCATCAACCAGCTACTAAGGGCAAAGGCATAATATAGAGAATTAATTTTCAAAAATGTTTAAAGGAATGCTATCATTTTTTCTCCATATGAAACCCTACATACATAACAGATAAAAGTAAAGTTGCCACTCTTTTGGAAAGAGAATGAGAGGGGTAGGCACACCTATTATTAGCTTATAACAATTAAATTTAACAAACATTTTAAAGAAGAATAAAGAAAAGTATTATAATCACATTTATTCACCTATTTAGAATATTTTAAACAACATTTTTCACTGTGCTTACTTGACAGAAATTTTGACTGTAATATTGGGATAATAACAGAATTTATTTTTAAACTAACAAGAAAAGTCATGGAAAAAATGGAGGTTGGCAAAAGTTTCTAGTTTTAGTTGAGCAAAGGTTGGGTCATTCGCTTAAAAGCAATAGCTACTAGATAGACAAGGGTACAATATTAAGGGTGATAAGTTATTTCTATAAAGCTGTTATTATTTAATATTAATATCTTATAAGGTGCATATTGCCATATCTCAAGAAGAGAAAGTTCACATGAATTTAAAAACTTGTACTTTTTACCTATAAAAATATATAAATTTATTCTTACCAGCGGCCTTTTCATTTTGACCCAGAATATTATGCTGTATTTTCCACAAGGGAACAAATTCTTCTTTAGTAGTTTTAAGAGTCACAGAGGAATGACTTTCTTCATATGCTGGACATCTTTGGGTGTAATATAATGTCCCATCTTGCTGGGCAACCATTTGATTGCCGTTTGAATGATTTATTTTTGCTAAAGTTTGGCACTCAGAAGAACAATATGGTAGAGATGGCATCGCAGTGACTAAGTCAGGACAAACATGTGAGAGTGGAAGACTACTTTCTTGATTCCACTGATTTAACTTGTGTTCTGTTGGAAGCACATGTTTTGAATTAACATAGTCACATGTACTGATGTTTTGAGAATTTTCAGGCATTACAGTTTGATACTGAGATACTTGTATATTTTTACAACTTCTAATATTTAATTGAGATTTAGGAGGAGGATGAGGCACAATTAATTTACCCTGAGCTTGTAAAAATGTGTTGGCTTTGCTCGCAGACTGTGGTCGAATAACAGCGCCTTTTCTGTTCGTATATATAAAGCCTGATTGAACTTTAGCAGATCTTGTTCTTCTAATTACTTTTGCTCCACCCTTTTGTGGATTAGTTTTCTGAGTTTTAGAACCACCACTATTTACAGGGGATTTACTTTCCTCTTCTTTTGAGTCTGGCCAGGCTTGTTTAGCAATGTTATAACCTGAAGGTATAAAGCAGTTCAAAGGCACATGGTCTATTCCAGATCCTCCTAAAGCAGTGACATTTTCAGAGATAAAATCATCCTTGGGCTTTTTCTTATCAGCAGAATTCACAGAAGAAGCAGGAATAATACTAGTAATGTTGCTGGCAGCAACACTTTTAGTTTGAATGTGGAATTGTTGAGACCACTGTTGAGTTATTCCTATTCTATTTTTCAGTGAATGATTATCTTCAACATGTTTTTCTGTATCTTCAGTTTCATCAATCCATCTCAGTTTTTTAATAATCTTTGGAATTTCTGCACTTTTCCCTTTTTCTTTTGTTAATTCAATACTATCTCTGATATCTGCTGCTTTTTGATTTCCTAACTTAAAGCCTTGGTTTGTAACCAGTGCCTTAAAATAATCATGTTCATATTTAGATTCTTTCTTTAAAATACTTTTAAGAAACCTCACACCATTTCTCTCATGAATATTGCATTTCATTTTCTTGTGCTGACCAACTAAGTCACAATTAGAAATTATACTATACAATGATGTTGATGCTTCAGCTATTTTCTGTTTTTTATCTTTTGAGTCAGAGTTGTAAGGTATACAGCCAGCTTGAAAATTATCTGAAAATAAAGACAACTCTTCCTCATCACAGTTAGAATATCTTATCTTTTCATCTTTAATGTCTTTCATTTCCCCTAACTTATCAGAACACTGCACTGGGTCAATTTCTTTTATATGTATACTTTTTTTGGGTAAAGGCCTAGCTGATAGTGTATTCGATGGCAAAACTAAAGGTTTTGCCACAGGTACAAATGAAGTGGGTACTGAAGTAGTTCTATTTTCTTGAGTCAATTCAGAATATTTCTCTTGGTCTGAAATTGTTGCCATTTCCTGGGTTGGAGAATCTGGATTGGCCTGGGCTTTGCTGAATTTAAATGTTGGGCTCTCAGTAACTAATGGTCTCTCCCTTTTGAATGATCCAGGATTGGTGTCAGTTGTCCTCATAGCACTAGTTTCAGAGGTCTTTTTGCTTTTTATATCTTTTACAAATATGGGTGGACTATATACAAAGGCTACTGAATTGTTAGCAGTATTTGTGGCTCTTTCCACAGTTCTACTCAGAGCAGATGAATTTTGTTCTTCACTATTAAGACATTTACGTGAAGGTAGAACATTAGGTTTACTTAAAATATCTGAGAAAGGTGTGACAGTCTGAGTGTTTGGATCATCTAAATTTATAAGCCAATTATTTATATATTGAGTTTTAGAGAATGACAGCTTATCTTCATCAAAGCAGCTTAGATTAGTTGATTGAAGATTTGCGGATTTGAGGGAAATAGAATTCTGCTGCTGGATTGGTGTAGAAGGCTCCTTATTAAGTTTTAAATATATTTCTTCACATTCCCTAGCCTCAAGACTGTCTATACTTGAGAGGGTTTCAGAATTTGTTATATGATTAACTTCATCACAAAATTTCTGAAAGAAAAAAAAGAACATTGTTTTATAGCTTAGAAAATTTTAAGTGCCAAAATTAATGATTCAACACACCATTGTTACTGAGCCCAATTCTATTTGGCATATAAAATAGAGTAGTACGACTACAAACCGTATAGGTATATAAATAATCTATATCCCTGGAGTAGTCCTCAGAGTGAAAAAGAGGGAGCCAACAAAGACTTACAATAAAGTGTGTGTGCCTTAATTTCTTCACCTTAAAGTATTGATAATTACTTAATTATCCTAGCCATAGTTATAGCTTAAAAAATAATTTTGCTATTGCTATTCCATTCAGAGAATGGAGTTTCTTGAAGATTTCATAATGGCATGTGAAATTCTGAAAAATAGTAATTTACAAATGGTATGTTTTTCCTGAAACCTTCACTGGACGTGAACGAGGCTCCTAAAAGCCCTATGACTCTAATATGAGCTTCCTATTGGTCAGGCTACATCTTTTTATAAAAGTTAATCTCATGGTCTGTATAATAGCGTTCTCAACTCTGGCTGCATATTAGAGCCACATAAGAAGCTTTGTAAAAACATGCCAGGTCCTGCTGATTGAATACTTGGATGGGGTCCAGGTACTGGTGGTATTATTATTATTTTTAAATTCCCCAGGTAACTCTAATGTGGATTTAGGATTGATTTTAATGACTCGTTTTTGGAGATTTAGCACAGTAATAATTTCTATGAATTCCTTACATGTTCTTATTGCTACTTCAATGAAATTTCATGGAAATTATCAGTTTTTAATAAAATTTCACGATCACTTCAAAGTATAGTCAATGTTTAAAACTATTTCTAATTTCTCACATATATGACATATGTTTAGAATGCATTAATCTGTATCACATATGTAGAAATAAATTCAAGAAGACTTTAAATTGTTAATCTAGTCAAGAAGACTCAAAGAAAATTAGTTCCCTTAAAATTTTAGAAAATTTAAATATTTTGGTATTAAACAAAAATTTATTATTTTTATAGCCCCCCAAATAAACTGAGAAACCAACGAAATCAGTTACAGATAAAATATTTTACTTTGTATAGTTCATGCTTATTGATATATTATTGTGAAATGTTTAGAAAATGATTCATAAGAGTTTGTTATTACTAGCATTTACTCCCTGCCTGTCACATCCTTCAGTACTGTGATATCTTTTTAAAGAGATGGTCACTCTACCTAACTAGAACAAATCAAAGCACAGCTTCTTCAGTGCCTGTTTTTGGAATTGAGTTGTATTAATTGATAATGAGGCTCCTAAAACCTCTATGACTCTAATATGAATTTCTTTGAGATTGCATCTAATGAGATATAGAAATCTGGGTTAGAAGGTCCTTCTAGCTGTAAGTGTGATGTTCATGGCTTTAAGATTTCTCTTCGCATATGTCTGTGATGGCTTCATTTCCCAAAGCACCTCAGAAGAAATTCATCAACTTCTGATTTCACTAAATTATACTATTTTTTCCCTCAGAAATTTTCTTATACTAAAAAATGAAACATTATGATCAGCTTCAAGTTTTGCTTGTAAGTTACTGATAAAAACTGTACTAGACTTAACATGCCTTGTGTTTTAGTCTTTAAATCAACTTTATTGAGATATACTTATCTACAATAAAATGCACTCATTTAAAATGTATAGTTCGAAACCATCATACTGAAATATTTTAGAACCTTTCCATCTGTTGAAATTTCCATCATGCTTCTTTGTAGTCAATACTTACCCATTAACAACCACTAATCTGTTTTCTGTCACTATAGATCTGAGTTTTCATCTGTTATCATTTTCATTCTGCCTGAAAAATTTCTGGGAGCATTTCTTATAGTGCAGATACTGGTGGTGGTGTTCAGCTGATGTTTGTTTGAAAATGCCTATTTTGCCTTCATTTTAGAAGGACATTTAGAAGGACATTTTAGTTAGATATAGATTATAAGTTGGTCATATGTTTTCTTCTCAGAACTTTAAAAATATTGTTTCACTGTCTTCTGGCTTGAAATTAGTATGGTCCATCTTATCTTTGTTCACCTGCACATAATACATCTTCCCCCCCCCAGCTTAATCTAATTTTCATGTGCTTTTATGAAGGGTGTGTGCGCACATGCACATGGGTGCACACTTATCCTTCTTGGAGTTTGTTGAGCTTCTTTGATTTGTGGATTCATAGTTTCATCAAGTTTGAAACATTTTCAGCCACTGTTTTCTTTAAAGGTTCCCTCTACCCCTTGTGAGATTTAAATTAAATGTATGTTAGATTTAGATATTGTTCCTCAGGTCACTAACATTTTGTTATATATTTTTTCCGTCTTTTTTCTCCCAATGCTTCAGTTTGGATGATTTCGGTCCACTGATCTTTTTGTCCATAATGCCTGCTCTGTTAAGTCCATCCAGTGTAATTTTAATCTCAGATAATATGTTTTCAGATCTAGAAGTTCTATTTGGTTCTTCCAAAAATTCCATTTTCATTATGTTCATTTTTCTTTAATTCCTTGAAAATATTTAAAAAGTTATTTTAAATTCTTGCCTAATAATTCTGTTATCTCTGTCATTTATGTGTCTGATTATATTGGCTAATTTTTCTCCTGGTTATGGGCCATACAGGTTTCTGCTTTTTCATATGTCTAGTAAGTTCTGATTGAGTGTTGGACGTTGTGAACATTATGCTGAATGTTTAGATGTCAATCTTCTTTAGAAAGGGTTGGGTTTTTTTTTTGACAGGTAGTTGGAATACCTGTGGAATTTTTTTAGGCGTTTCCAGAGGACATGTACAGGTAAAAAGCTTATGTAATCTTAGGGCTTACCTCATTTGTTTCCCTTATTTTTAGTGATCATATCTTATACTACCTGTTCTATACTGTCTAAAAATAATTGTTTCATATTATTTATTCAGAATTATAGAATTATAGGCAGGAAGGCACTTCATCATAGCCAGAAGTCTCCTGCTTCGCTTTTCTAGTCTTGCCATAATTGCTCAGTTATTGGATAAATTAGGCCAAGGTTATGAATTTAATCTTGATATCAGCCTACTAAGAATCTCATAACTGTGTGTAATTACTCATAAAAAATAAAGTGCATGAATATTTCAGGAAATGTAGTATGAACTCCATGCTCATTTGTGGGAAAAACCAAAGTAAATACCATATTAGAGTCAGAATAGAGACGCCATTTCTAGCTAATTGTGCCATATTTTCATTAAGAACCTTATGTCCATATGTATTATAATTTTCAAGTTGCTTTTTATAATCCAGTCTTTAATAATGTTACTTATATTACATTATACTTTCAAATAGCTTTCATGTTTTTCAGAAAATAGCATCCATAAAGCATATTTTTCTAAATATGAGAGATGGAAAAATAAGAATAAAAGCAGAGAGAAAAATGGAGTAAAAGGTTAAAAAAATATTAAAAACTTATTTCATTAGTATCTGTGATGAATTTGTGCTGATTCATCTAAACACACCCTTGGCTAGTGGTATACATTTCTTTAGTGGAGAACACTGCAAAAATGGGACAGAATTATTGCTAGATATTAAAATATTAATAATGTATTTAGAGTTTCATACTTGCAAACTGCTTAGATGCTGATCTTCTAGGAGTTTCTGAGTTTCCTCCAGTTTAAGCTGGAATGCATCTTTGTTAGTAGTCAAGTTTGCCTTGCTGTTTTCCTTCATTTCTTTATCAGAATTGATTTTGGATAGATGTTTCTGATGCTTGTGATCATTTTTTGACAATGATGAAGGCAAGGAATTATCTATGACTCTGTGAACCATACATAAAAAATGTTTAGTACATTTAAATAAAGTTAGCATACATATGATATATTCATATGTATGTGTGTGTGTGTGTGTGTGTGTGTGTGTGTGTCCAGATAATCACATATAAGGATATTGGAGAAATATATAGACATATTAGAATGGGAATTTCAAGGAGTCAACAGTAGAATAAAAGTGGATGTGAGATTACAGTGCCAATAAAGCACTCCGTCTTCATGTAGGAATATCCAATTATTCATGGCTCTGATTATTAAATCCTATTCCTCTATCTACTGTTTGGGATAGATATAGAAGTAATTCCTGTAGATGTATAGAGTTAGTCCTCAGCTCTTTAAGAGAATTCCTATCTGGATAATGATATGCTGCATACCCTTAGTTCTGAGTTGATGTCATGGATGGTAGGTATCCCTATAACCCTAATAGAGTTGGTTGAAGATTCAAGCAGATAGAAAATAAAATTTCTTGTTAGGGTAGACAGGAATTTCCATCTAACTTTACTAGTTTTGGAAGCTTGGATTTTATTGCATGGAGAAGAGTGTACATATTTATTTTCAGTTGTACCACAAATATAAGCATGGTTTTCATGCCACAGAGGGAGCTACCTTTACTTTTAGTGTGTTAAAGTGCCATCCGCAAATTATTAGTGGATGACATCATCTTCTTTTAGAATTTCACATCTTCTGGAAACTTATAGCATGTAACATTTCAATATATGTACAAAGTGAAAAGAAAAGAACAAAGGAATAATTTCTTTTTTGGGGGTGAAGTATATCAAATAGCTGACTGCTGTTGCATTAGGGGCAGTAGTGAGAACCCCAAGGGTATTTATTCCCAATTCATTGGAATTATTCCCAGTTCAATGAGGATTCAAATGTTTTGGAAGGTGACACTTGGCCACATGTGACATATATCTATCTCCAATACCCATATATATCTTTATTTGGACAGACTGGAATAGTCAAAGTCAATGATTACTAGATTCCTGACTACCATTTTTGTGACCACAGAGGGATCAACAAGAGCAAAAAGGTACCTAACACAAGTTCCTGAACACTGAGAATATGTTTTTCTCTCTTGCTTTTAGGTTTCCTACTCTTATACTCTTACATATTCCTTCCTCTTCAGTCACCCTTCCCAAATGAAGTATTGCTAAATCTACAAAATACCTAATAAACTAATTTTTTTTTACCTTTAAAGTTGTCATCTGTCAACTTTTTCTTCTCTATTTCTTTCTTCTCTACTCCACTTGCTTCTCTTCTCTACTTTCAATTCGTGAGGAGGATTGAAGGAATGGATAGGAATAAAAGGAGATGGGGAGGTAGAAAGAGAGGAATAGTGAAGCATGGGAAGAAGAAATCATAAAGGAAGAAGAAACAGGAGGAATTAGAGGCGGGAAATCTAAATTTGTTGGAGGCAAATACAGAGAGGGAGATGAATGCAAAGGAGAGGAAAAAGGGATAAATGAAAGCGGTAAGAATGGAGAGGTAGAAGTGGAAGGTGAAGGAGAGGAAAAAACAGATGAGGAGGAAGGAAACTGTACAGAGGATGAAGAAGAGGATATGGAAGTAGAAGATGAAGACAAAGAAGAGGATGGAGAATGACAGGGAGGGGGATGGGAGAAAACTGATGTAGGTGGATGATCTACAAAGGCCTGGGGCAGATTTGATAATGTTATGGTTTGTGGAACAGATTGCTGGACTGACTGAAAATGATCTAAGCTAGCAGGATATTCAGGCAATGGAGTGATAGAAGAAAGAGTGGGGATAGGTTGATGAGGGGGATGACTGGACAAACAGGAAGGCTTCAAAACTGGGAGACCTTCCAAAGGGTTTGGGGAAACAATCAGTTGAGCTGGAAGGGAATGATGAACAAGGGCCGGCATTAGAGTGGTTGGGGTAGAACGTTGTGCTGGAAGGAAATGTTTGGGTCTGAAAGTTTTGTAAAATAACTTACTCTGTGAGTCAGAATCAGGAATGACTGGTGAACCTCGGGGTGGGTGGGGTAAATAGGAATTGGGCAGAAGGAATTGGGGCTGGTAGACGAGGGAAACTGCTAGAAAAGCTGGAAGTAACTGGGGCTGGAGGGCGAGGAAGATATTTGATTGGGTAGGACAGTAATGGGGCTGGTAAGAAGTTCTTTGGAAGAGTAGAGGGGACAGATGGACAGATAGGCAGGGTATGGGGCTGGTGGGTGGGAGAAACAGTTGGATAGCTAGGAAGAATTTGGGAATGGTAGGACAGCAATGGGGCTCTTAAAGGAGACAGCTGATTAGGTAAGAGGGGATCAGGTATGGAGACAGCTGGACAGGCAGGAATGGATCTGCACAGGTGGAAAAGCATTTGAACAGGAAGTAGAGAGACAGCCTTATTAAGATGGTTTTTTGATTTATTGGGCTGCCTCGAGGCTTTCAATTCATATTATGTTTTGTTCTGAGGGTCCATGCATGATGTTCTTCTGATCACCCAGTGTCCTCTCATGAGCTGAGAAATGTACATAGCCTACTTATTCAGGTTCCTCTTTCTCATTCCTTGCTCTTAGAGTATTTTCACCTCTCAGAAGTCTGATAGTCATACAGATAATGAATATGGGCTAGAAAATCTGGTTTAAAGTACTGGTACAAAGGGCAAAAAGAGGTCAAATAGATTACTGCTTAGCTCTGGTCAGATTTCTCAGGGTAGCCTGTGGTTCAGGATCAACTGTCTCACCACAAATACATGGATATTGGAGATAGATATCTAATAACATCATTTTAAAGTATAAAAATATGGGGAAAATATAGCTTATTTTACCCTACATCTACCAGAAGAACGGTCAAGTACATTATCTTTGTGATAAGGATTTGGTTGTGATGGAAGGCTTTTATTTTATTAGTCATTTATTAATATTCTTATATCTCATTATTTCTTAAGTAGCTTTTATTTTCATATGGACATAAGTCTCTGATTTTTCTTGAGGCTTAAGCATTGAATGCCCTCCATTTTTTTCATACAACTTTTTTTCTCCTTTAGATTATCACATTACAACATCTTAAATTATTTTAATCTACAACTAATATTTTCTACATTAGAACAATCATTTGTGAGTACTGATATACCTCCCCTTCTTTGGAAGCTCCCTGTTTCTTGACATTACTTTATTTTCTAACACATTTTAGGCTTATATTGTACAGAAAATGTATTTTTAATGTGACAATAGCTTATAAGTATTTGTAGTTTAATTATATTTTCAATAACAGTACATATAAATATTTCTATTAACCTAATACTTGATCTTTAATATTCCAAGCTGTCATATTTATAGTATAGCATTTTATAGTTTACAAAGCATTTTCACATACATGATTTAATACTGTTAGTTATCTGTGGAGAGGAGTTCAACTTTTAAATAAGTAAACAATAGTGTTCTCTCTATAAATTATATACATTTGTTTTCCAAACACATAAAATTTATGTGTGTGTATGTATAGGTAGATATAAATATCATGAAGTCATAGTCATAATAGTATATTACAATAACAACTGAAAACTATGTATTCTAATTTAGAATGGAGATAATTTCTCATAAAACAAAGTTGATATAATGGTCCTAGCAAGATTTGGTATAATAACTATATGTTTGTTTGCTACAGGGAAATCAAAATTGTCTGACGCGTTATCTCTTCTAAGACTTTAAGGAAGTCTTAGAAGAGACATTGTTGAACAAAAAAGTCTATCTTTTCATTCATAATGCAAAAGAGCTTTTTTAATTGAAAATGTCTGATAACACAAAGGGTAATAATGCACAGAAAAAGAAATCTAATAGTGAAGAAAACCTGTATACAAAAATGCACATTACTTCTATACTAAATGATTTGGAATTTTTTATCACTCTAAATTCCCCTTGACCCTAACCCCCCATCCCCACTAATTGTCTGTCATCTTCCTTTTCAGATAAAACTTTCCACAGAGTACTCTAAAATTATACTGTGTTCACTGCCACAACTTCCATTTGATCCTTAACTTACTGCTATCTGGCTTCTACCTCTACTGTTCCAATGTACTGCTTTTGCTAGCGATTAACTAATTGACCTAATTGCAGACCTAGACACTTCTTCACCACTATCTTTCCTGACTTTAGTTCCCTTTATTTCCATATCATCATACATTTCTGGTTATTTTCTGACTTCTCTGGTTGTTTCTTCTCAGGGTCTTTTTGAGCTCTTCTTTCTTTGCTTGGATATGCTGGAATTTTTGAGAGTTATGTCATCCTCTTCTTTGCTTATATATCCATACTCTGTGTAATCTTATTTATACTGTCTGTGTGATCTTATCTGTATCTGTATCTGAGTGAAGGGTTAACAAAATCCATCCTCTGTGGACCAATTCAACTTTGGGTTAATTTTCTAACTCTGTTCCCTGGATTACTAGCAGGACTTGAACTGTGTTTCAGGCACATTGACTATGTAAAAAATGACCCTTTATTGGTAAACTCTATCTGTACTGGGACAACTGTGAATAAATCATAGATACCTGGTAGGAAGCTATAGCTTTAGGTTTCCCTGAGTGTGGTAATTCTTATAACTGGACATATCTCTTGCATGGAAACTATTCATATAGAGCCATTACAAGAAATATTGGCTTCTGTTTGGAACATGGGATTTCTAACCCAGGGTGGCTGTCTGCTCATTGTGATGTCATCACTTGTGGGAATAGGGGCACAGCAAAGATCAGCACTTTGACTGTTTTGTGGCATGCCATGAGAAGTCCTCCTGTTGAAGAATGTTGCCTATCGACATGCAATGTTTTATGTCTTCTAATTGAGGCAAACCTGGTCTATTGTAGTCATGGGAGTTTGATTGTTTAGCTGAACCAAGACCCCCACTGGTGGGTATTGAACCATGGCTTTAACTTTATCCATTCATTGACAGCTATCATATCTATATTCACGGCCCAGACATCTTACAAATGAGAAATTGACTCCAGAGTAGCCCATAAGTAACTCAAACTCACAGTTTATCATCATTCTTCCAGTTACTCTCTCCCTTAAACCTCTTTGTACTGAATGGTCCTTATTTTGTTACATGGTTTCACTATCCATTAACTGACCAAACTCCATCTCCAGAGTCATCCTTGATTCCTCCCATTCACTTTTCAGTTCTTAAAAAATTACCAAATCACATTGATTCTACCTCCTAAACAGGTCTTAAGAAGCCATTGTTTTCATTAAATAAAGTACCATTTTATCTGATTTTCCCACTTTTAGTCTTACCTTACTCTTTCTCATTCTGGCAATATTTCTAAAATGTAAATGTTATATGCTTTCTTCAAATTTTTCAGCAATTGTTTTTAGGACAAACTCCTTAACAAGGCTCTTCATGATTTAACTCATGGTTTCCTTTCTAAACAACCTAACTGCCTACAATTTCTCACTGTACACACTAGTCAAAATGAACTACCTATGAACTTATGGTTACCAGCGGGGAAGGGTGGGGTGGAGGGATAGACTTGGGATTGACATGTATGCACTACTTTATTTAAAATAGATAACCAACAAGGACCTACTGTATAGCACAGGGAACACTGCTCAATATTCTGTAATAACCTAAATGGGAAAATAAATTGCAAAAGAATAGATACATGTATATGCATGACTGAATCACTTTGCTGTACATCTGAAACTAACACAACAATGTTAATCAACTATGCTCCAATATAAAATAAAATAAAATTAAAAACAAACAAAAAACCCCACAAAATAAACGACCTACTTTCAGTTCCCTTAATACAACATGTCCTTTCATACCTTCTTTCCTTTTCATGCACTACTTGTTCCCTCTTTCTGGAGTTCCCTCTTTCTGGAGTTCCCTCTCAATGTCTTGATGAATATCTTTCTCATCTATTAAACTTCAGGTCAAGTTTATATCCTCTGAGAAGTTTTCATTATGCCAGTGATGTTTCTGTATTCAAAGTATTTATTGAATACCTCCAACATGCATAGCACTGAGCTAAGCACCATAGGGAATATCTGCATGTGTAAGATTTAGCCATTGTTCTCTACAATACTACAATCTGGTTGGGGAGACATAAGTACACATAAAAATTGAGCAACATACACAATCAGGACTTTAAAATTTATTTCCATAGCCTTGACCTCTTGTTTCATCTTAGGTCAAACTGGTTTTATACATTTCTACTTGGATATTTACTCCCTAAACTCAGAAGGCTCAAATGACGTTTAATAATATCTTGCCAAACCTGTACGTTTTCATTACATTCTTTTTAATTTTTAAATTCATCAAGTTCCCTCAATTATCAAAGACTCAAAATTTCAGGTTCTTTTGATTTTTCTGTTTTTTTCATTTTCATTATTCCACCATACACCAAAGTCATAATCTAGTCTTTCCATGAAATACCTTTTCCTTCTGTCTTTCTTTTCTATTTCACTACCACCCTTTTAACATAGGTCCTTTTAAACTCATGGCTGGATACCTCTTGATTTTCCTGCATTGTTTTATCCAAACTCCAGTTGTTTTTTTTTTACTATCAAGGGACATTTTATTCTATATGAAACCTATCACATTACTCTTATTTTTTAAAATTAATTTATTTTTTGTTGATCTATAATATTGTGTTAAATTCAGGTATATGGCAACTGATTCAGTATTTTTGCAGATTATGCTCCATTACAGGTAAGATAATGGGCACAATTTCCTATGCTATACAGTATATTCTTATTGTTTATCTATTTTATATATAGTAGTTTGTATCAGCTAATCTCATATCCCTAACTTGTCCTTCCCCCCCTCTCCTCTGGCAACCATAAGTTTGTTTCTCTATCTGTGTGTCTTTATGTTTTGCATGGACATCCATACGTATTATTATTTAGATTTCACATGTAGGTAATATCATACAGTATTTTGTCTTTGTCTGACTTACTTCATTAAGCATTGTATCCTCTAGGTCCATCCATGTTGCTGCAAATGGCAGAATTTCATTCTTTTTTATGGCTGAGTAATATTCCACCACATATATAAAACACATCTTCTTAATCCAATCATCTGGGAACCTGGGATGCTTCCATGTCTTGGCTATTGTAAACGGTGCTGCTATGAACATTGGGGTGCGTGTATGTTTTTGAATTAGTGATTTCATTTTTTCCAGATATATACCCATGAGTGGAATTACTGGATCATACGGTAGTTCTATTTTTAGTTTTTTGAGGAATCTCCATACTGTTTCCCATGGTGGTTGCACCAGTTTACATTCCCACCAATAGTGTACTAGGGTTCCATTTTCTCCACATCCTCTTCAATATTTGTTATTTGTATACATTTTGATGATGGCCATTCTGACAGGTGTAAGGTGATATGTCATTGTGGTTTTGATTTGCATTTCTCTACTAAGTCGAAAGTGATGTTGAGCATCTTTTCATATGCCTGTTGGCCATCTGTATGTCTTCTTTGGAAAAACATCCATTCAGGTCTTCTGTCTGTTTTTTGATTGGGTTGTTTCTTTTTGCTGTATTGAGTTGAGTTGTATGAGCTGTTTATATATTTTTGCTATTAACCCCTTACCCCTTGTAAAAAATATTTACAAATATTTTCTCCCATTGAGTAGGTTGTCTTTTTGCTTTGTCTATGGTTTCCTTTGTTGTGCAAAGGGTTTTATGTTTAATTAGATCCAATCTGTTTATTTTTGCTCTTATTTCCTTTGCTTTAGGAGACAGATCCAAAAAAATATTGCTATAATTTACATCAAAGAGCATTACCCTTACGTTTTCTTCTAGTTTTATGGTTTCCAGTCTTACATTTAGGTCTTTAATCCATTAAGAGTTTATTTTTGCATACAGTGTTAGAGAATGTTTTAATTTCATTCTTTTACATGTAGCTGTCCAGTTTTCCCTGGACTATGTGTCTTTTCTCCGTTGTATATTCTTGCCTCCTTTGTCATTGGTTAATTGACCATAAGTGTGTGGGTTTATTTCTGGGCTCTCTGTTCTGTTCCATTCCATTAATCTATGTGTCTGTTGTTGTGCCAATACCACGTTGTTTTGATTACTGTAGCTTTGTAGTATAGTCTGAAGTCTGGGAGGGTTATGCCTCTAGCTTTGTTCTTTTTACTCAGGATTGCTTTGGCAATTCAGCATCTTTTGTGATTCTATATAAGTTTTAGGATTATTTGTTCTAGTTCTATGAAAAATGTCATGGGTATTTTGATAGAGAGTGCTTAAATCTGTAGATTGCTTTGGATAGTATGTCTATTTTAATAATATCACTCCCTCCAACCCAAGAGCATGGGATATCTTTCCATTTTTTTGGATCATCTTCAATTTCCTTTATCAGTGTTTTATAGTTTTCAGAGTACAGGTCTCTCACCTCCTTGGTTAAGTTTATTCCTAAGTATTTTATTTTCTTATGTGATTATAAACAGGATTGTTTACTTTCTCTTTCTGATATTTCATTACTAGTGTATAGAAAGACAACAGATTTCTGTATATTATTCTTGTATCCTGCAACCTTTCTGAATACATCAGTTCTAATAGTTCTTCGGTGGAGACTTTAGGGTTCTCTATATAGAGTGTCATGTCATCTGCAAATAGTGACAGTTTTACCTCTTCCTCTTAAAATCTGCATATATTTTATTACTTTTTCTTGTCTGATTGCTGTGGTTAGGACTTCCAACACTATGTTAAACAGAAGTAGCAAAAGTGGGCATTCTTGTCTTGTTCCTGATTTTAAAGAAAAACTTTCATTTTTCATAATTGAGTATGATTTGGCTGTGGGTTTGTCATAAATGAACTTTATTATGTTGAGATATGTTCCCTCCATACAAACTTTGATGAGAGTTTTTATGATAAATATTGAATTTTGTTAAATATTTTTTCTGTATCTATAGAGACAATCATAATTTTTATCTTTCCTTTTCTAAATGTGGTGGATCCTAGTGATTGATTTGTGAATGTGAACAACTCTTGTGACCCTGGAATAAATCCAACTTGATCATGATATATGATCCTTTTTATGTATTGTTGGATTCAGTTTGTGAATATTTTGTTGAAGATTTCTGCATCTATATTCATCAAAAATACTGGCCTGTAATTTAATTTCTTTGTAGTGTCTTTGCATGGTTTTGGTATCACAGTAAGTGTGGCCTTGTAGAATGAATCTGGAGTGTTCTATCCTCTTAAAGTTTTGGAATAGTTTGATTAGGACAGTTATTAGTTCTTCTTTATACATTTGATAGAATTCCCCTGTGGAGCTGTCCCATCCTGGAATTTTGATTGCTGGGAGTCTTTTTTTAATTGCAAATTTTATTTCACATCTAGTGACTGGTCTGTTCAAATTGTCTGTTTCTTCTTGACTCAGTTTTTGTAAGCTCTATGTTTGTAGAAATTTGTCCATTTCTTCTAGGTTGTCCAGTTTGTTGGCTATAACTGATCATAGTATTCTCTTATGGTTTTATTTTTTTTAACATCTTTATTGAAGTATTATTGCTCTACAATGGTGTGTTAGTTTCTGCTTTATAACAAAGTGAATCAGTTATACATATACATATGTTCCCATATATCTTCCCTCTTGCATCCCTCTCTCTCTCACCCTCCCTATCCAAACACTCTAGGTGGTCACAAAGCACCGAGCTGATCTCCCTGTGCTATGTGGCTGCTTCCCACTAGCTATCTATTTTACGTTTGGTAGTGTATATATGTCCATGCCACTCTCTTTGGCACAGCTTACCCTTCCCCATCTGCATATCCTCAAGTCCATTCTCTAGTAGATCTGTGTCTTTATTCCCTTCTTGCCCCAGGTTCTTCATGACCTTTTTAATTTTTTTTCTTAGATTCCATATATATGTGTTAGCATACGGTATTTCTTTTCCTCTTTCTGACTTACTTCACTCTGTATGACAGACTCTAGGTCCATCCACCTCACTATAAATAACAATTTCGTTTCTTTTTATGGCTGAGTAATATTCCATTGTATATATGTGCCACATCTTCTTTATCCATTCATCCATTGATGGACACTTAGGTTGTTTCCATCTCCTGGCTATTGTAAATAGAGCTGCAATGAACATTTTGGTACATGACTCTTTTTGAATTATGGTTTTCTCAGGGTATATGCCCAGTAGTGGGATTGCTGGGTCGTATGGTAGTTCTACTTTTAGTTTTTTAAGGGACCTCCATACTGTTCTCCATAGTGGCTGTACCAATTCACATTTCCACCAGCAGTGTTCCCTTTTTTCCACACACTCTCCAGGATTTATTGTTTCTAGATTTTTTGATGATGGCCATTCTGACCAGTGTGAGATGATATCTCATTGTAGTTTTGATTTGCATTTCCCTAATGATTAATGATGTTGAGCATTCTTTCATGTGTTTGTTGGCAGTCTGTATATCTTCTTTGGAGAAATGTCTGTTTAGGTCTTCTGCCCATTTTTGGATTGGGTTGTTTTTTTGTTATTGAGCTGCATGAGCTGCTTGTAAATTTTGGAGATTAATCCTTTGTCGGTTGCTTCATTTGCAAATATTTTCTCCCATTCTGAGGGTTGTCTTTTGGTCTTGTTTATGGTTTCCTTTGCTGTGCAAAAGCTTTGAAGTTTCATTAGGTCCCATTTGTTTATTTTTGTTTTATTTCCATTTCTCTAGGAGGTGAGTCAAAAAGGATCTTGCTGTGATTTATGTCATAGAGTGTTCTGTCTATGTTTTCCTCTAAGAGTTTGATAGTTTCTGGCCTTACGTTTAGGTCTTTAATCCATTTTTAGCTTATTTTTGTGTATGGTGTTAGGGAGTGATCTAATCTCATACTTTTACATGTACCTGTCCAGTTTTCCCAGCACCACTTATTGAAGAGGCTGTCTTTTCTCCACTGTATATTCCTGCCTCCTTTATCAAAGATAAGGTGACCATATGTGCATGGGTTTATCTCTCGTCTTTCTATCTGGTTCCATTGATCTATATTTCTGTTTTTGTGCCAGTACCATATTGTCTTGATTACTGTAGCTTTGTAGTATAGTATGAAGTCAGGGAGTCTGATTCCTCCAGCTCCAGTGTTTTTCCTCAAGGCTGCTTTGGCTATTCGGGGTCTTTTGTGTCTTCATACAAATTTTAAGATTTTTTGTTCTAGTTCTGTAATAAATGCCATTGGTAATTTGATAGGGATTGCGTTCAATCTGTAGATGGCTTTGGGTAGTATAGTCATTTTCACGATGTTGATTCTTCCAATCCAAGAGCATGGTTTATCTCTCCATCTGTTTTTATCATCTTTAATTTCTTTCATGAGTGTCTTATAGTTTTCTGCATACAGGTCTTTTACCTCCTTAGGTAGGTTTATTCCTAGATATTTTATTCTTTGTGTTGCAATGGTAAATGTGAGTGTTTCCTTAATTTCTCTTTCAGATTTTTCATCGTTAGTGTATAGGAATGCAAGAGATTTCTGTGCATTAATTTTGTATCCTGCAACTTTACCAAATTCATTGATTAGCTCTAGTAGTTTTCTGGTGGCATCTTTAGGATGCTCTGTGTATACTATTATGTCATCTGCAAACAGTGACACTTTTACTTCTTCTTTTCCAATTTGTATTCCTTTTATTTCTTTTTCCTCTCTGATTGCCGTGGCTAGGACTTCCAAAACTATGTTGAATAATAGTGGCAAGAGTGGACATTCTTGTCTTATTCCTGATCTTAGAGGAAATGCTTACAGTTTTCACCATTGAGAATGATGTTTTCTGTGGGTTTGTCATATATGGCCTTTATTATGCTGTGGTAGGTCCCCTGTATGCCTACTTTCTGGAGAGTTTTTTAATTATATATCGGTGTTGAATTTTGTCAAAAGCTTTTTCTGCATCTACTGAGATGATCATATGGTTTTTATTCTTCAATTTGTTAATATGGTGTATCACATTGATTGATTTGTGTATATTGAAGAATCCTTGCATCCCTGGGATAAATCCCACATGATCATGGTGTATGATCCTTTTAATGTGTTGTTGGATTCTGTTTGCTAGTGTTTAGTTGAGAATTTTTGCATCTATATTCATCAGTGATATTGGTCTGTATTTTTTTTTTTTTTGGTAGTATCTTTGTCTGTTTTTGGTATCAGGGTGATGGTGTTCTCATAGAATGAGTTTGGGAGTGTTCCTTCTTCTGCAAGTTTTGTGAAGAGTTTGAGAAGAATAGGGGTTAGCTCTTCTCTAACTGATAGAATTCACCTGTGAAGTCATCTGGGTCCTGGACTGTTGTTTGGAAGATTTTTAATCACAGTTTCAATTTCATTACTAGTGATTGGTCTGTTTATATTTTCTATTTCTTCCTGGTTCAGTCTTGGAAGGTTGTACCTTTCTAAGAATTTGTCCATTTCCTCCACGTTGTCCATTTTACTGGCATAGAGTTGCTTGTAGCAGTCTCTTAGGATGCTTTGTATTTCTGCGGTGTCTGTTGTAACTTCTCCTTTTCCATTTCTAATTTTATTGATTTGAGTCCACTCCCTCTTTTTCTTGATGAGTGTGGCTAATGGTTTATCAATTTTGTTTATCTTCTCAAAGAATCAGCTTTTAGTTTTATTGATCTTTGTTACTGTTTTCTTTGTTTCTATTTCATTTATTTCTGCTCTGATCTTTAGGATTTCTTTCCTTTTACTAACTATGGGTTTTGTTTGTTCTTCTTTCTCTAGTTCCTTTAGGTGTAAGGTTAGATTGTTTATTTGAGATTTTTCTTGTTTCTTGAGGTAGGCTTTCATTGCTATAAACTTCCCTCTTAGAACTGCTTTTGCTGCATCCCATAGGTTTTGAATCATCGTGTTTTTGTTGTAATTTGTCACTAGATATTTTTTAATTTCCTCTTTGATTTCTTCAGTAATCTCTTGGTTATTTAGTAACGTATTGTTTAGCTTCCATGTGTTTGTGTTTTTTACAGTTTTTCTCATGAAATTGACTTGTAATCTCATAACGTTGTGGTCAGAAAAGATGCTTGATATGATTTCAGTTTTCTCAAATTTACTGAGGCTTGATCTGTTACCCAAGATGTGATCTATCTTCGAGAATGTTCCATGTGCATTTGAGAAGAAAGTGTAATATGTTTTTTTTGGATGGAATGTCATATAAATAGCAATTAAATCTATCTGGTCTATTGTGTCATTTAAAGCTTGTGTTTCCTTATTAATTGTCTGTCTGGATGATCTCTCCATTGGTGTAAGTGAGGTGTTAACGTCCCCCACTATTATTGTGTTACTGTTGTTTTCCTCTTTTATAGCTGTTAGCAGTTGCCTTATGTATTGAGGTGCTTCTATGTTGGGTGTATATATATTTACAGTTGTTCTATCTTCTTCTTGGATTCATCACTTGAACATTATGTAGTGTCCTTCATTGTCTCTTGTAACATTCTTTATTTTAAAGCCTATTTTATCTGAAATGAGTATTGCTACTACAGTTTTCTTTTGACTTCCATTTGCATGCAATATCTTTTTCCATCCCTTCACTTTCAATCTGTATGTGTCCCTAGGTCTGAAGTGGGTCTCTTTTAGACAGCATATATATGGGTCTTGTTTTTGTATCCATTCAGTGAGCCTGTGTCTTTTGGTTGCAGCATTAATCCATTCACGTTAAAGGTAATTATCCATACGTATGTTCATATTACCATTTTCTTAATTGTTATGGGTTTGTTTTTGTAGGTCCTTTTCTTCTTTTGTGTTTCCCACTTAGAGAATTTCCTTTAGTATTTGTTTCAAAGCTCGTCTGGTGGTGCTGAATTGTCTTAGCTTTTGCCTGTCTGTAAAGCTTTTGCTTTCTCCTTTGAATCTCAATGAGATCCTTGCTGGGGAGAGTAATCTTGGTTTCAGATTTTTCCCTTTCATCACTTTAAGTGTATCATGCCACTCCCTTCTGGCTTGTAGAGTTTCTGCTGAGAAATCAGCTGTTAACCTTATGGGAGTTCCCTTGTATGTTATTTTTCATTTTTCCCTTGTTGCTTTCAATAAGTTTCCTTTGTCTTTAATTTTTTGTAAATTTGATTACTATGTGTCTTTGCGTGTTTCTCCTTGGGTTTATCCTCCCTGGGACTCTCAGCGCTTCCTGGACTTGGGTGGTTATTTCCTTTCCCATGTTAGGGAAGTTTTCGACTATAATCTCTTCAAATATTTTCCTGGGTCCTTTCTCTCTCTCTTCTCCTTCTTGGACCCCTGTAATTAGAATGGTGGTGTATTTAATGTTGTCCCCAAAGTCTCTTAGGCTGTCTTCATTTCTTTTCATTCTTTTTTCTTTATTCTGCTCTGCGGTAGTTATTTCCACTATTTTATCTTCCAGGTCACTCACCCATACTTCTGTCTCAGTTATTCTGCTATTGATTCCTTCTAGTGTATTTTTCATTTCAGTTATTGCATTGTTCATCTCTGTTTGTTTGTTCTTTAATTCTTGTAGGTGTTTTTTCTTTAATTTTTCTAGGTCTTTGTTAAACATTTCTTGCATCTTCTCGATCTTTGCCTCCATTCTTTTTCTGAGGTCCTTGATCATCTTCACTATCATTTTTTTGCATTCTTTTTCTGGAAGGTTGCCTATCTCCACTTCATTTTTTTTTGTTTTTCTGGGGTTTTATATTGTTCCTTTATCTGGTACATAGCTCTCTGCCTTTTCATCTTGTCTATCTTTCTGTGAATGTGGTTTTTGTTCCATAGCCTGCAGGACTGTAGTTCTTCTTGCTTCTGCTGTCTGCCCTCTAGTGGATGAGGCTATCGAAGAGGCTTGTGTAAGTTTCCTGATGGGAGGGACTGATGGTGGGTAGAGCTGGGGGTTGCTGTGCTGGGCAGAGCTCAGTAAAACTTTAATCAGCTTGTCTGCTGATGGGTGGGGCTGGGTTCCCTCCCTGTTGGTTGTTTGGCCTGAGGCGATCCAACACTGGAGCCTACCCGGCTCTTTGGTGGGGCTAATGGTGGACTCTGGGAGGGCTCACGCGAAGGAGTACTTCCCAGAACTTCTACTGCCAGTGTCCTTTTCCTCACGGTGAGCCACAGCCACCCCCCACCTCTGCAGAAGACCCTCCAACAGTAGCAGGTCTCGTTCAGTCTCCTATGCGGTCACTGCTCCTTCCCCTTGGTCCCAGTGTGCACACTACTTTGTGTGTGCCCTCCATGAGAGGAGTCTCTGTTTCCCCCAGTCCTGTCGAAATCCTGCAATCAAATCTCTCTAGCTGTCAAAGTCTGATTCTCTAGGAATTCCTCCTCCCATTGCCAGACCCCCAGGTCGGGAAGCTTGACGTTGGGCTTAGAACCTTCATTCCAGTGGGTGGACCTCTGTGGTATGAGTGTTCTCCAGTTTGTGGGTCACCCGCCCAGCAGATATGGGATTTGATTTTATTGTGATTGAGCACCTCCTACTGTCTCATTGTAACTTCTCCTTTGACTTTCAATGTGGGGTATTTTTTCGGTGAGTTCCAATGTCTTCCTGTCAATGATTGTTCAGCAGTTAGCTGTGATTCCGGTGCTCTCACAAGAAGGAGTGAGCACACGTCCTTCTACTCCGCCATCTTGAACCAATCTTTCTGTCAGTTTCTTTTTTGTATGTAGATTCATTTGCATTATTTTTTAGATTCCATGTGTATGTGATATCATTATTTCCTTCCTTCTGCTGACTTTGGGCCTTGTTTGTTCTTTGTCTAATTCTTTTACATGGTAGGTTAGGTTGTTTGAGATTTTCCTTATTTCTCGAGGAAGGCCTGTTTTGCTATGAATTTCCTTCTTAGAACTGCTTTTGCTGTATCCCCCAAATTTTGGAAAGTTGTTTTCTACTTTCATTTGTTTTGAGGTATTTTCTGATTTACTCTTTGATTTCGTCATTGACCCTTGGTATTTAGTTGCATGTTGTTTAGTCTCCATGTGTTTGTTCTTTTCTGTTTTTCTTTCTGTAGTTGATTTCTAATTGATACCACTGAGGTTGAAAGAAATGCTTGATATAATGTCTATCCTCTTAAATTTGTTGAGGCTTGTTTTGTGACCTAGTATGTGATATATCCTGGAGAACATTGCATGTGCACTTGAAAAGAATGTGTATTCTGCTGGTTTTGGATGAAATGTCCTGAAGATATCAGTTAAGTCCAACTAGTCATGCTGTGTCATTTAGGTCCACTATTGCCTTACTGATTTTCTTTCTAGATGATTTGTCCATTGATATCCATGGGGTGTTAAAGTCTCCTACAATTATTGTACTATTGTCAATTTCTCCCTTTATGTCTGTTAGTATTTTCTTTATACATTTAGTTGCTCCTGTATTGGGTGTGTATATGTTAAAGAGTATATATCCTCTTCTTGTATTGATCCCTTTAAATCATTATATAATGCTCTTTTTGTCTTTCATTATAGCCTCTGTTTTATTTTGTCTGATAAGAGTATTGCTAGCCCTGCTTTCTTGTCATTTCCATTTGCATGAAATATCCTTTTCTATCCCCTTACTTTCAGTTTGTTTGTGTCTTTTGCCCTGAAGTGAGTCTCTTGTAGGCAGCATATTGAAGGGTCTTGTTCTTTTTTTTTTTAAACCAATCAGCTATCCTATTTCTTTTGATTAAAGCATTAATCCATTGATATTTAGAGTAATTTATTGATAGGTATGTACTTATTGCCATTTTATTACTTGTTTTCCAGTTGTTTTGTATTTTTTCCTCTGTTGATTTCTTCTTTTTGTTTCTCCCATTATGGTTTGATGATATTCTTTTGTAGTATGCTTGAGTTTCTTTCTTTTTGGTTGTTGTGTATCTATTGTAGGTTTTTGCTTTGTGGTTACCATGGGGTTCATATATGTTAACTCATAATTATATCTACTTGCTTTGAACTCATAGTCATTTAACTTTGAACACATTCTAAAAGATCTACTTTTTTTACTCCCCTCCCCCATATTTTGTTTTTGATGTATTTTTTACAGCTTCATGTTTATCCCATAAGTATTTATTGTAGTAGGAGTTGCTTTTACAACTTTTTGTCTTTTAATCTATGTACTGGCTTATTTAAGTGATCTTCAATCCCCATACATATGTCTTTCCTATTGGGATTTTTCCCTTTCTGATAGATTCTTACTTCTTTTCCATTTTGAGAAGACCCATCAACATTTCTTTTAGGGTAGGTTTAGTATTGCTGAATTCTTTTAGTTTTTGCTTGTCTGAGAAGTTCTTTATCTCACCTTCTATTCTAAATGATAATCTTGCTGGGTAGACAATCTTAGGTTGCAGGTTCCTCTGCCTTTTTACTGTATTTAACTTTCTGTATCTCTATGATTTTGGGTGAAACAGTTACCTATTGTGGTCTTGAAGGGGTGTTCTTATGTGGGTGTGTCCCTATGCAGACTGTGTGTGCCCAGTGCATTTGGTGGATTTGATGTGGATGCCAGTCATATCTTTCCTCATGGTACGCTGGCCTCTATCACCTTGGTAGGGAATGTGGCTAGTAATGGAGGAGTTAGAGCCTGTGTGGGGCATGAGATGTACTTCCACTCTGCTTAGTGGCCATCACTGCCCTGTCAGGGGTGAGATCTGCTCTGAAGTTGCTGAAGCAGAGGCCCTGAGATTTCGGCTCAAGCTGGTTCTGCTTCCTATAAGTGTGTGTTTTTCCTTCTTCTTGCACTGGGCCTTTGACCCAAAGGTGGGGAGTGCTGAAGCAAATGGGGCTCAGGTGCTTATAGAGGGCTGATATGCTGCCCTGTAGGCATCTGTGACTCCACTCAGATGTAGCCTAAGTTTGCATCTTTTCCCCTGTTGTGTTTGTCCCAGATCTAGTGTAAGGCTATGGCATGGAGTGGGAGGGGTTGGAGCGTTTGCTTGTCTGGAACTGGGGAGCATGGAATGGTGGTCATGGGAGTTCAAGCACCTGCACTGCCATCAGAAATCTGGGCTGCTTCTGGGGTGCTGTTTAAGTAACTGCCAACAATGGACACTATTCCACTTAGACCACACCCCAGACCCTAGGTAGCCTCTGCATCTTTAGATTGAGTCTTTTCCCAGGTCCTGTCTGGCCTAGATCCAGGGCCAAGCTGTGGCTTGGAGTGAGCAGGGCTTGACATTCACTCGGCTCAGACTGGGGGGTGTGGCAAGGCAGCAGCCATGAGGGCACACCTTTCTCTGCCCTGTCTGGTGGTAAGCTAACACTTGCACACTCCTCATGAGTGGAGTCTAGGCTTCTCTAGCCTTTCAGTGGTTCTCCAAGCAGCCAAAGGGGCTTGTCTCCTATATGTAGGACCCCAGGAGGGGGACGTCCAGTCTGTGGCTTGACCCACTCACTTCCCAGGGTGAATGTCTGCCTGTATGATCTCCATTTTCCTCTTAGTCCTCTCCCAGAGGCACAGGCCTCTTACCTGATGCTTTTCTTGCCATCCTAGCCAATTACATGTGTATCTTTCTTACAGCCTTGGTTGTATAGGAGTCCTTCTACATGTTTCCAGTTAGTTTTCCATTAGAATTGTTCCACATGTGGATGTATTTTTGAATTCTTTGTCAGGGGAGGTAAGCTCACATCCTCTTCATCTCCCACCTTCCCTACTCCAATTCTTACACTTCTATTTGATCAATATTCTTAAACCCTTATTTATGTCTCTTCTCTGCTGTGAAAAGGCATTTTCATTTTTTCTTCTCTCATCTTTTCCTTCTAACCACTGAAAATATTTTTATTCTTTGTCAGATTTATCCTTTTCTCACTATACAAAATAGTACTATTTTAGTTTAGGCAGTAATGATCTATCCCTTGGATTAGCCCATTAAGTTTTTTTAGTCTCCTTGCTTCCAATTTCTTTCCACTCTTTTCATTCTCCAACATTCATACCAATTATCTTTCAATAATAATAAAGAGGATTATATCACTTCATGCTTAAAAACCTCCACTGATTCTCTACTAGTTATAGGATAGAAATTAAAAGTTCCTAGACATACAAGCATTTCATATCTGATCTCAATCTACATTTCTAGATAATCTCCTGTCCTACCAGCAACACATACTACAGTCCTGCCACTCTGAACAAGTTCTATTTCCTTAGGTGTCTTTGTCTTTTACAACAATGTAGGCCTGAACATGCCTAAAATCAACCTATGCTACTTTAGAAGACAATGGGTACTCATTCTTTAAGTCTCCTCTCCAACGTCAAATTTCATAATTCTTTACCATTTTGCTAGTATTTCTGTAACTGTAACTACCATTAAAGAGTATTATAATGTAACTGCAAACCCTTCTTGGGCAGAGGACCATATCTCTTTCATATGTATAACCCTTGCTAATCAATGTCCAAATAATAGGTACTTAAGACACTTAACATTTTTATTCTCTACTTTTCTAGATTGCAATTCTGTTACTCATCAGTTTGACATCCATATTTAAACATGATAACATCTCTTCCATCTTAAGGGAAAAAGCCATATCTTGGCCCTATATCCCCTCTGACTATTGTTCTACAGTTCTTTTCCTTTCACAGCCAAGCTACACTTGGTATTTTTTCTTTCTTGCTCTCCATTTCTTTCCAACTCATCACAATCTCTTTTCTGTCCCTATCCCTCCACTTAAATTTCTCTGACAAAAGTTGCCAGTGTGACTTTTTTGTTGTGAAGTATAGTGGACACATTGCCTCTAAGCTGGATATTTTTTCTTTGCCCCTCCTGATTCACTTCCCATACTTCTCTACTTGTCTCTGCTAGGCAGAGACCAAATGATCCCTTGCCTTTTGATTTATGGCTGACTTTGTTCCTCTGGCTTCCTCTCTTCTGGGCTTGGTTTAGTAGTGGCAATGTTACTCTACCTAGCAGCCCTCTCGTATAGCTATAGCTCTTTTCAGTTCAGGTCTGTGGTGGTAATACTGACTTTGTTGTCAGTTCTAGGGTTGCTTCATCATCCACTGTTGGCTTCCCAGTCTCCTTACTAACCTTTTTTCATTACCCCTTTTAAACATTACATGTTTTCTGCCAGTATCCTGATACAAACTTTTTTTTTTTCAAACTTTTTATTTTACTGATTCCCTAGAAGCCATTTGATCTCTGTAAACTGCTTTTTTCCCCATGAAAGTCTGTATTTCCTTAGTTCTACCTTCTCTTACTATATAGTCCTGTATCAATCATTCTGTTCCTATCTGTAGGCTTCTCTTTTTTTCACTTCCTTAAATGTTACTGTTCTTTCGTGTTCTAACCTAGTTCTGTTGTCATAGTATATGATCTCCACAGGTGATCTCATCCATTGTTTTGGCTTCAAATGTCTTAAGCCTAGATCTTTCTCTTGAGCTCTAGACCCATATAATTTCAATTACATATATTGAAATAGCCTCCTGTTTTGTCCTCTTTCAATCAGTTATCAACACTTGTTCACAATAGATTGGAAAGATATGTTAAAAAAGAAAAGTTGATCTTATCTCCCATCTGCTCAAATCCTTAACTTCTCCTAAATGCTCAGGATAAAGTTTATATTCCTTAGCATGTAGGTCATTTACCTCTCCATTCTCACATCTAGTGAGCTATTGGTATTCTGCATTCTATTATTCAGCCATCTCTGACTCCTAGAACACATCATTCCTTCTGTTACTCTTGGCCTTTCCACATGCTCATCCCTCTGTCTGGAATACCAACTATCCACTTGTTTCATGATTAACTCCTATTTTCTTCAAAGTTTTGCTGAAGAGTTTTTTATTCCATGAAGTCTTTCTTGAACTATAATAAAGACTGAATGAATTTAATCGTTCTTAGATCTGATCAAGGGAACTATTTGCCACAGGTATTCTAAAAATGGAAGTACTTTAGTAAATAACATTATAAACAGGTAAAATATTAACATAAATTACATATGAATTGTAGACATCATTACATAAATTAATATTAAATATTATTATCATTACCCATTTGGTACTGTTCTATACTTTTTGAAGCATTATTTTACTTCTCTCCTAGATTATACTCTTGGGATTATATTTTTGAATATTACACTTCTCCATATCCCCTTCTCAATGCCTGATATAATGCTATGTACATAGTAGGTTCAAGAAACATTTATAATAAATAAATGGAAAATACAGGATGTCAGAGGGTACTCTCTGGTTGGTTGGTCCATCCTATTGCTTCAAGATAATTCATTTAAACTAACCTGGAGAGGAACCAGGAGGGACTGTAGCTTTTTAAAGATCTCCAGGAAAGATTTTCAGTGAGGAAAAACCCATTTCTACCATAAAGTTACTCCTCTTACCTAAATTTATATCATTACAACTCAAATTTTTTTTTCTCTCAGTAAAACCAATATCAATATTTTTAAATGGGTTTTATGATAATTCCCATAGAAAAGTACTAACATAGGCAGCATTGTAATACCAAAGACAACAAATTAAAATTCCTTACTCTTGAAGCAGCTTATATTGTACTCTACCTCAATTCAATGTGTGAAAATAAAATAGTAAACTCTAAAACAGAGGTAAGGAGTAACTGATGAAAAGGCCTACAAACTCAGCAACTAGAGAACTATTTAATTATTATATATTAGTAAATGACACATGATAATCATAAATTACTTACCTCCAGCCTATTATTGGTCTGTGGGAAGAGGGAAGGTTTACCTCTGATTTTAAGTTGGATTCCTGAATTTGTTTGAGGGCCTCTTCTAATGGAGGAACTGGTTTTTGAAAAACTAAGGGGATAATAAAGGTCAAATAGTACAGAAGCACTTCATCTTCAACACTCTCTTTATATATAACTTAATTGGTCAATGATAAAATACTACCTTAAAATTTTTGTAAAAAATATTTTTTAGAATAGTGTAAATATTTTAAATGTAGACACCCAATTCCCCAATAAGAAACAGTTACCTCAAAATTATCATCACCAATTTTAAGAATATTTATTTGGAAAAATGAAACATTGAGAAATGTCCAGCCTTTTTAGTGTGGCATGCAAACTCCATGATATCTGATTTCATAGTTCCATAAACTTCTGACAAAATTTATAAATATTCTTATGAAGAAAAGGGGAAGATATAAAAACACCATTTAACATTTATTGAGCATTTACTGTTAAAGACATTATTTTTAAGCACTGTATAAGTATTAACTAATTTAATTCTTACTAAGGCCTTTGAGGCAGATGCTATTTGAATCTCCATTTTGCATCTGAGGAAACTGAAGCATAGAGAAGCTAAGTAACTTGTTCAAGGTCATACATTATATGGACACTCCTCCACATACCACTCTGCACAACCTCTAATCCAACCCTAGATCCCATAAGTATCCACTTTCCCAAGAATTTCCATTGTGCACTTTGGTACACACCTTCTTGTTTCAGTTGAAACATAGCTTCTTTTTAAAGGATATTGCTTTTCCTTCAGCCCTCTTATGGGGAGGCACAAATAACTAAAAATAACTCAACGTCTGAAGGTAGAATAGGTGACTTTCTAGCTCTCCAATGACACTACCAAACTGTTTCCTCCTTTCTTCTTTAAAAAACCCATGTCCTCAGACTTTTCCACTATTATAGTGTTTGTTATTTACCTTAAAATGTTTAAGCAAAACCAGTATATTTTTATGAATGGGTTAGTTCAAACTTGAACTCTAGAGTCAAGGGGTGATTGCATAAAATACCAGTGAAAAATGCACAGTTACAAGATGGTTTGCTGGATATTCTAATCATAAATGGCCAATCCTCTTGAGGCAGAAACTATCAAGCTTTAGATTTTGATTGTTTTTCTAATTAGCATAATCAATGTCTCAAATGGTTCCTTATTGGAAAAACTAATGGCCAGTTGCACAGCCTGATGAATGTTAAAAATGGATTTTCTTTGTTGAAATTTAAGATACTTAAGTGGACTTTCCTAAAATATTTTAATCACTCTCTACCCTTGCATGAACAGAGAATAAGAATCTAGGGAGGTCTATACCCTATACCCTTACAGATGGTATTGAGGTTTGATCTCTGATTAGTCTTGGCTCCAGCTGTTAAACAGGAATATTTCTGATGGTCCAATACCAGAAGGCACGTAAATTTTGTCTCTGGAATGTGACTGTGTAAGTCTGAGTGAACCTTTCATATAAAGTGTAGTCAAAGCACCTAAAAGGACACAGAACTGGGACTTTATTGAGCTTAGCGAACAAGTAGTACCAATCGTTTTTTGTCTGCTTTGCTAAAAAATGTTTAGTTGTGCTAGACTATAGTCTGAGACTTTGCTTTTATTAACACTCACCACTTACTGTCTATCAAAGAGAACTTAAAAACTACCTTTAAAACTAAGGTAGTTTTACAAACAGTTTACAAACACCCATTACTCTTTCTTGTTGCTGTTGTCTAATGACCTTCTAGTCACTACCTCATACTCACTGATGAAAATTTAAGTTTACATTTTTTGTGTACTTATGGTGTATTCGGGCTTTATTATTTCATTTAAACCACTAGGCTCCTCCTTCCAGTTCTTTTGCTCTAATATTCTAACTCCAACATTCTCTGACTCCAAAAATTTTCTGACCTCATCGGAACTCCCAATCCCTTTTTCGAAGCAAGGGGAAGCATCAGCTATCATGCACATAGGGTGAACCTTTGGTTTAACTCTCATAATCTGGGAATAAACTAAACCAATAGACAATTAAATAAACAGTTATTTATCATAGCTTTGTTGTTGCTCTTCACTCATGGCATTACATTTTCTTAAAATTTTAATCTAATATTTTGTACAGGTAATATATTCATGTTCAGAAATCAAAAAAATAAAATACACATTTGGAAGTCTTGCTCTTATTGGTCATTTGTGTATTCTATCACTGTTTATGCGAATACAAACATACATAAGTATATATTCTATTTTAAAAAGTTGAAGTATAGTTCATTTACAACACTATATTAGTTTCAGGTGTACAACACAGATATTCAATATTTTTATAGATTATACTCCATTTAACATTATTAAAAAATAATGGCTATATTTCCCTGTGCTGTACAGTATATCCTTGCTGCTTGTCTATTTTATACATAGTAGTTTGTGTCTTTTAACCCAGCAGTCCCCAACCTTTTTGGCACCAGAGACTGGTTTTGTGGAAGACAATTTTTCCACAGATGGGGTTGGGGGGTATGGTTCAGGCAGTAATGCGAGTGATGGGGAGCAATGGGGAGTGGCAGATGAAGCTTCACTCACTTGCCCACTGCTCACCTCCTCCTGTGCGGCCCTGTTCCTAACAGGCTACAGACCAGTAGTGGTCCACGGTCCAGGGGTTGGGGACCCCTGTTTTAACCCATACCCCTATTTGTTCCACCCTTTCACCCTCCACACTGGTAACCACTAGTTTGTTCTTTGTATCTGTAAGGTTATTTCTGTTTTTAAATATACATTCGTTTTCTTTTTTTGATTTTGCATAAGTGATAACAGAGCTTGTCTTTCTCTGACTTATTGCAATAAGGATAATACTCTATAGGTCCATCCACATTGTTGCAAATGGCAGAATTTCATTCTTTTTTGCGGCTAATATTCCATTGTATATATTTTCCCTAATTCAGTTAGAATTCTTATTACTATTGCTTTGAGTTCTTTATCTGGTAAATTATTTCTGTTTCATTATTTGTTTTTTTCTCTTGCTCTTTCAATGGAGACAAATTCTTCTGTCTTCTCATTTTGCTTAACAGTCTCTGTCTCTATGAAATTAGGTGAAACAGCTACCTATTGCTGTCTTGAAGGGGTGTCCTTATGTGGGAGCATCCCTATACAGCCTGTGTGTCCAGTGGTTTTGGTGGGAGGGCTGGATTTGACATGAACACAAGTCATGTATTTCCTCAGGGTGTGCTGGCAGCTATCACTTTGGAAGGATGTGGGGCTGAAGAAGGGGGTGGGGGAGGGCCAGAGCCAGGAGTGAGCTGGGGCTTCCTCTCTGCTCAGGGACTGTCACCGCCTTATTGGGGCCAGGGTCGGGTCCCAAGTTGCTGGAGCAGAAGCCCAGAAGGGTTGGGTCTGAGCTAGCTCTGTTCCATTTAAGTGTGAGCTTCCCCTCTCCCAGCACCAGCACTCTTGCCCCTGACGTAAGCAGTGCTGAAACAAGAGGGGCCAGTGTGAGCTCTTGGTGTGTGACCAGGTGCAGGCTGCAACAGTTTGGCCACATACAGAGTTTGGGCTGCTTTTGATGTGCTGCCTGTGCAAGTGTCCATAATGGCTGCCCTCACCCAAAGGATACCACTTTGGTTCTGAATTGCCTCTGTGTCTCATGGCTGAGCTGTTTCTTTGGTTGTGGCAGCCCTAGTTCCAGTGTGGAGCTGTGACATGAAGTAAGCAGGGATTGAGCATTCACTTGGCTCAGGCTGCGGTGTGCTCCAGAGCAGTTTCAGGAAACCAGTCAGCCACCTGCGCAGTTTCAATATGCCTCTCTGCCCTCTTTTGGGAGTAAGCAAGTGTGCGTGTACTCCCCCCAAACTCGAGTACAGGCTTCCCACAGCCCTCCTGTTAGTCCCACCAGCCCTCCAACCAGCCTAGGGGCTCATCTTCCCTGTGTTGGAGCCCAGGACTGGGGCGCCCAATATGTGGCTGGAACAGAATCACTCACTCCCCAGGGAGGATTTCTGCCTGTGTAATCTCCCTTTTCCTCTGAGTACCCTTCCTGGAGCACAGGTCCCAACCTGATCGCTTCTCTTTCTTTCCTACCCTATTCCATGTGGATCTTTCTTTCAGCCTTGGCTGCACAGGAGTCTTTCTACCAGTTTCCAGTGAGAACTGTTTCACATGTAGATGTATTTTTGATGTGTTTGTTGGGGGAGGTGAGTTCTATGTCCTCCTACTCCACCATCTTGATCTCCTCCCTTAATATATATTCTAATTTCCCTCTTGTCTTACACAGAAGGTAGAATATTATGTATACTGATATGAATCTATGCAATTTGGGGGGCTTCATTAAGAAAAAATACTGCAAAACTACTAATATAAAATTAGATGTAGAGGCCATGACAGTGAAACTGAAACCTTATTGGCTTTATGGTAAATCTATCTCTGCTGGAGTTTGTTCCATATAAGTCCATAAAGAATTTCCCAGTTTTTTAATAGCTGCATTATATTCCATTGAGTGAATGTGTACGTCATTTGTTTTTACTAAAACTCCTCACTTTCTGTACGTAGGCCCTTGGGTAGTCAGCACCCCTTCTGGGGCAAATGATACTCATGAGTGGTGAGTACTCTGAGGCATTTAATACAACTGACCACATCCGCTTTCTTAAAACTACCTTTTCTTTTGCCTCTTATAACAATTTTCTTTTTTTGCTTTTGTTTCCCATTCTACTTTCTTGATAACTACTTTTCAAAATCCATTTTTAGTTTTCATTTCTCTACTTATAATAAATGCTACTGTGCACTAAGGTTCTATTTTAGGCCCTATCTTCAGTCTGCATCTATATCCAATATTTACCTTACCTTTCCACGTGGCTTCCTTTACCAACTATATATCTATTCATCAGTGACTCTTAAATGTAATTTCTATTCCATATCTTTTTCTTAAGTTTCAGATACATATTTCTAGTTGTTGATTTGATTTCCCTATTTGCATGAGTCATGGGAAGCTCAAAATCAATGCATTTAAAACTTAATAATCTTTATCTCTAACCTGATTCTTCTTCTTTACTTGCAACCTTGATTAATATCATCATCCACCAAAATAATTGATTCATTAACCAAGTCCTTACTGAGTGCTAAAAATTTGTGAGGCTATGCGCTAGTTCCTAGGGGCACTGTTCTCCTAGTCTTTCTTCCAGCCATCTTGATAAATTAGTAACTGAATCTATTGATTATATCTCTTGAATATATTACCTCCTGTCTCTATATCCAGTGCAGTGCTTTAATTTAGCAGCTTAACACTTCTTGCCACAAATACTGAAATAGTCTACTACTAGTCTACCTACTTTAATATGTCTCTACTTCAATTCACCTTCCATGTTGTATGGATAATTATCTTTCCAACAAATCTAATTTTAGCACAGACTCTTAGTTTCCTACCTAATATCCATTTTCCCTTTGTTCCTTGGTGACACACCCTATATTGTTAGGGGTGGCAATACAGCCACATTAAAAAAAAAACAACTATATTTTCCAGTCTCCCTTGCAGATGGAGTTGCCAATTAGATATAAGCAGATAGATGGGGGCTTCTATGAAAACAATTTAAAGGGAGCTCAGAGGTATACCCTTCTGTCCTTTCCATTTCTTCCTTCTTCCTGTCTACAACACTGACATTATGTCTGGAGCTTCAGCTGCTACCATATGAACATGAGGGTAAAGCTATGTAAATCACATACTGAGGGCAGCTGAGCTGAGAGACAGAAGGAGTCTGTGTTCCCAGTGACTTTGCATAATCATCAAACCAGCTCCTGACTGCCGAACTGAGGACTTCATATTACACTAGAGAAAAATAAACCCCTATGATGTTTAAGATATTATTATTTTTAGCAGTGTTACTAGCTGCCCTTACTTTCAGTAAGATCTTTTATTGACCCAGTTAACTGGCTTCTTTCCAGTTAAAAAACTTTAAGTGGACTGCATATTGGATAAAGACAAAATTCCTAGCATGGGATACAAAGTTCTTAGAGAATTGTTCTAACTCATTTTTCTAGCCTTATATCCATTTTTTTCCCCATCCTATGCTTTGGATACACTTTGTATTTGCAATGTATAATTTACTTGTAAAAGCTGTTCCTTATGTCTGGGATGTTTTTAAATTGTCTCTTTGCTTGGCAAAATGCTTATTCTTTAAGATTCAAAATTTTCCAGGGATGATATCCCTCATATCCCTGTATAAGTTTAGTGTTCTTTCCTCTGTGCTCTCATAGTACTTTACACATTCTGCTACCATAGCAATTATATTTATTGACATTAATTGTTTATATCACTCTCATCTCCAAAATAAACTGTGAGGTCTTTAATGGTAGAGTACAATTAGATTTCTCTGTATCTCAGCATCTCAGCTTAGCCCAGGGCTGTGTACAATGGAGCACAACATATGTTTGCTGAATACATAAAGGTTCTGCTTCTCCTATTTTTTTGAAGCTTTGACATTTTGTTGCTAATTCTGTGTTACTATGTAAGGCATAAAAAAATATAGATGTGATATTGAAGAATCAAACATAATCATTTAAAAATTCTGAATTGGTTTCAGTCTTAGATTGTTGGATTATGTCACTCTGTACTTTTGTTTTATTTTGCCAGTCTCTCAAATATGAATTTGAGCAAAAATGTGGACAAAATGCCAAAATGAATCTGACATTAATTTACTAAACCTAACGACTTCTCTGCCGGTCCAGTGGTTAAGACTTCATGCTTCCACTGCAGGGGGCACGGGCTTGATCCCTGGTCAGGGAATTAAGATTCCACATGCCGTGTGGTGCAGCCAAAAAAAAAAAAAAAAAAGGATATGTGTATATATATATATATGTATATATATATAAATTTACTAAACCTAAATGCTAAATTTTCTTTTTATGTTAAGCTATTTATTAAATCAGTTTTAAAAAGACAAAACACTGTAAGCCAGTATTAAGTAGAATCAAACTTGTGTGCTTTCCAAATTTACAAATAGAGCCAACAAAATATTAATTCTCCAAATTAAACCTATATCAAATTGCAATTTTTCATTTCATTTCACTTTAGTCCTGTTATTCAAAAGGCATAGTAGCCTTTTTAGTCTGAATTTCCACTTTGTTTCTTAATTTATTTTATTGTCTACTCAAGCTGAATGTGATTATAACTTTCATTTTTTGTTTTTATATTGTTCTAGAAATTAAGGCACCTGTTCTCTTCCGCTGTGAAAGAGGAATATGGGCCCGCTGGAATTTTTCAGTAACTTCTTCAAACTTTTTTTTTCGTTGTTGAAGTATTTGTTCTCTGATTTGGTGTTCTCTTTCTTCTTGTTGTTTTCGTTTCTCTTCAAAAGCTCTGTATTTAAAACACAAGGTAGACAACAGAACTGACAATAAGTTTATAAAATCGCAACACAGAAAATAGTTCCAAAACAATACATTTATTATATGAGTGTTTTCATATTTCAAAAGTTTAATTACTTAGAAAAAACAAGTTTTAAATAAAAAAAGGCCCTTTGCTAAGAATTTAAATACCTTTGCAAATAGTAATTTCAGAACCTTATCTAGGTCTTTTGCAACTAAGAGAAGGCCTTTAATGAAGCTCTTTCTAATTTTGGGCAGGCCTGCACACACGTCCCCCTTCCACTTCCCAAGCCCTGCTGTGGAAAAAGTCTTTTCTAAAAAGCTACACTATTTTCTATAATGTGAAGAACTAACTCATTGGTAAAAAGATCAGTCTTGCAAATTATGGAGTAACCAGGAAAATATTGTATATTTCTCTTTTTCTTTTAGCCAAAAGTTCAAAATTGGCAGTCATGTTGAGTCTGAACTGTGCTAAAAATCTGGACAATTTACATAAAAATCTTGATTCTTGACTTCTCTTGAAAATATGAAAGATTTGGCAACCCTGGACTCTTATTCACACATGGTTATAAACACCTGCCCATAATTCTTACCATCTCTATTTTTCTTAACTTTCCTGTTTCATTTATTTCTGATTGTCCCTAGGCATTTGAGTTTATATTCAAAGAATTAATTTCAAAGAATTAATTATGTTCATAAGAATGTGTGTGTTTGAGTGATTCAATAATTGTCTTCTGGATAATGAGAAAAATGAAGAAGCAAGTTTACAACTCACTGGTAGAGAAACCTCCAAGTACCTCTTTGGAATACATGGGGTTGGGAGGTGGTTGGTAAGAACTCTTTAAATTTTTCAGTGCCATAGGTTACTATTAACCATCCTTCCAAAGACCTCCACTGGCTGGAGCATTATTCTAGTTTAATAACTCAGATTTTAGGAACTATAATTCTGGGCAGTAGGGCCATAGATCTTCAAGTGGTTCAATCTCTGTGGTAGGTATGAGGTAGTGGTGTGGTGCCACAGGTGGGAGAGGATATTTTTACTTCTCAAAACAATATCCTTCAAGAATTACCCCAGAATCCATCAGTGGGTACTTGAACCGGCCCTGCTGTCCCAGGAGTGCACGGAAACCTTTCACTACTAGGAAATCCACCAGTGGCTTCCAGGACCAGCCAGGTGTCCTGGGAGTGTGTGGATAACGCCTCCCACTAGGAAATTTGCTAGTGGGTGCCAGGACTTTCCATGGTGTCCCAGGAGGGTACAGATAGTTCCCTGCACTAGGAAATTCACCCAGAGGAGGGGCTGAAACCACAGCTGAGCCCCAGGGGCTATGTGACTAAGAAATAAGAGCTTAAATCTCTCCTCGTGGCTGCACAAACTGTGGACTTACACCTCGGTTGACAGCTTCCTAAATTCAGTGTCTGCGAAACATCTGAAAGGACAAGTGCTCTTGCATCTGGGATGGGTTTGGCTTTACCAGCTGTGGGCTCTGTGGGCATGTACATGTGGGAGTAGGGCCAGACCGAGTTTGAGCTGCCTCCATAGTCCCCACAGTGGGTCCAGGTGCATGATTACTGCAGTACTGGGACCTAACCTCAGTAGACCTGCACTGGTGGCTGGGTGAAAAGAATGTCCGAGAGTTACCAGGGCCAATTACCAGCATACCCACAGTTAAGGTGGGACTGAGAGCAGTGCCAACAACAGATACTTTCTGACCCCACACAGTGGGTGAAAGGGGACACAACAGAGCATATACACAGGTGAACAGCTCTAAAGGAGGAAAACTCAGTGGCTTCTCTCCTAGTGGGAATGCTCCAATTCTTCCTACCTTGCACCATAGATCAGAATCACAGTGAAGAAACAGATCTGGGGGCCTCTACTCCAACAACTAGGGAGCAGACTCCACCCCTGACAGGGCAGTGACAACCACAGAGCAAAGGGGAGCCCCTGCTCAATATCTAGGGCAATATCTGATCACCACAACACAAATCAAAGCCCCTATCAAGGGGATAACAGCACAAGCCTCTGGACCAACCTCTCCCAACAGGGGGCAGACACCAGAAACAAGAGGAACTACAACACTGTAGCCTGCAGAAAGGAGACCACAAACACAGAAAGTTAGACAAAATGAGATGACAGAAAAATAAGTTACAGATGAAGGAGCAAGGTAAAAATAGACAAGACCAAATAAATGAAGAGGAAATAGGCAATCTACCTGAAAAAGAATTCAGAGTAATGATAGTAAAGATGATGCAAGATCTAAGAAATAGAATACAAGCATAAATCGAGAAAAGACAAGAAATGTTTAACAAGGACCTAGAAGAACTAAAGAACAAATAAACAGAGATGAACAATACAATAACTTAAATGAAACGTACACTAGAAGGAATCAATAGCAGAATAACTGACACAGAAGAATGGATACATGTGCTGGAATATAGAATGGTGGAAATAACTGCCACAGAACAAAATAAAGAAAAAAGAATGAAAAGAAATGAGGGCAGTCTCAGAACTTCTGGGGCAACATTAAACGTGGCAATATTTGAATTATAGGGGTCCTTGAAGAAGAAGAAAAAGAGAAAGGGTCTGAGAAAATATGTGAAGAGATTATAGTCCAAAACTTTCTTAACATGGGAAAAGAAAGAGTCACCCAGGTCCAGGAAGCCCAGAGAGTCCCATACAGGATAAATCCAAGCAGGAACACACCAAGACACATATTAATCAAACTAACAAAAACTAAACACAAAGAAAAAATATTAAAAGCAGCAAGGGAAATGGAACAAATAACACACAGGGTAATCCCCATAAGGTTAACAGCTGATCTTTCAGCAGACACTCTGCAGGCCAGAAGGCAGTGGCAGGATATATTTAAAGTGATGAAAGGGAAAAACCTACAACCAGGATTAGTCTACCCGGCAAGGATCTCATTCAGATTCTACAGAGACATCAAAAGCTTTACAGACAAGCAAACGTTAAGAGAATTCAGCATGACAAAACCAGCTTTACAATAAATGCTAATGGAACTTCTCTAGGCAAGGAACACAAGAGAAGGAAAAGACCTACAAAAACACACCCAAAACAATTAAGAAAATGGGAATAGGAACACACACATTGATAATTACCTTAAATGTAAATGGATTAAATGCTCCAACCAAAAGACACAGACTGGCTGAATGGATACAAAAACTGGACCCATATATATGCTGTCTACAAGAGACCCACTTCAGACCTAGGGACACATACAGACTGAAACTGAGGGGTTGGAAAAAGATATTCTATGCAAATGGAAATCAAAAGAAAGCTGGAGTAGCAATACTCACATCAGATAAAATAGACCTTAAAATAAAGACTGTTGCAAGAGACTAGGAAGGACACTACATAATGATCAAGGGATCAATCCAAGAAGAAAACATAACAATTGTAAATATATATGCACTCAACATAGGTGCTCCACAATATATAAGGCAAATGTAACAGCCATAAAAGGGGAAATTGACAGTAACATAATAATAGTGGGGGACTTTAATACCCCACTTACAGCAATGGACAGATCATTCAGACAGAAAATTAATAAGGAAACACAAGCCTTAAATGACACATTAGACCAGGTAGACTTAATTGATATTTATAGGACATTCCATCCAAAAGCAACAGAATACACTTTCTTCTCAAATGTACATAGAAATTCTTCAGGATGGATCATATGGTCAGTCAAAAATAAAGCCTCGGTAAATTTAAGAAAACTGAAATCATATCAAGCGTCTTTTCCAACCACAACGCTATAGACTAGAAATCAATTATAGAAAATACACCATAAAAAATACAAACACTTGGAGGCTAAACAATATGTTACTAAATAAACAATGGCTCACTGAAGAAATCAAAGAGAAAATTTTAAAAAGTACCTGGAGACAAATGACAATGAAAATATGACAATCCAAAACCTACGGGACTCAGCAAAAGTAGTTCTAAGAGGGAAATTTATACCAATACAATCCCAGCTCAAGAAACAAGAAAAATCTCAAATAAACAACTTAACCTTACACCTAAATCAATTAGAGAAAGAACAAACAGAACCCAAAGTTAGCAGAACAAAAGAAATCATAAAGATCAGACTAGAAATAAATGAAATAGAGGTGAAGAAAATAGAAAAGATCAATAAAACTAAAGCTGGTTCTTTGAAAAGATAAACAAAATCGATAAACCTTTAGCCAGACTCATCAAGAAAAAAAGGGAGTGGAATCAAATCAAGAAAACTAGAAATGAAAAAGGAGAAGTTACAACTGACACCACAGAAATACAAAGGATCATAAGAGACTACTACAAGCAACTACACGGCGAAACATGGTCAACCTGGAACAAATGGACAACTTCTTAGAAAGGTACAACCTTCCAAGACTGAACCAGGAAGAAACAGAAAATATGAACAGACAAATCACAAGTAATGAAATTGAAACTATGATAAAAAATCTTCCAACAATCAAAAGTCCAGGACCAGATAGCTTCACAGGCGAATTCGATCAAATGTTTAGAGAAGAGCTAACACCTATTCTTCTAAAACTCTTCCAAAAATTTGCAGAGGAAGAAAAACTCCCAAACTCATTCTATGAGGTCCCCATCACCCTGATACCAAAACCAGACAGATTGGAAGAATCAATATTGTGAAAATGACTATACTACCCAAAGCAATCTACAGATTCAATGCAATCCCTATCTAATTACCAATGGCATTTTTCACAGAATTAGAACAAAAAATTTTATAATTTGTATGAAAACACAGAATACCCCTAATAGCCAAAGTCTTGAGAAAGAAAAACAGAGCTGGAGGAATCTGGCTCCCTGACTTCACACTATACTACAAAGCTACAGCCACCAAAACAGTATGATACTGGTTCAAAAACAGAAATATAGATCAGTGGAACAGGATAGAAACCCTAGAGGTAAACCCACACACTTATGGTCACCTAATCTATGACAAAGGAGGGAAGAATATACAATGGAGAAAAGACAGTCTCTTCAATAAGTGGTGCTGGGAAAACTGGACAACTACATGTAAAAGAATGAAATTAGAACACTCCCTAACACCATACACAAAAATAAACTCCAAATGGATTAAAGACCTAAATGTAAGGCCAGATACCATAAAACTCTTAGAGGAAAACATAGGCAGAACACTTTCTGACATAAATCACAGCAAGATATTTTGACCCACTTCTTATAGAGTAATGAAAATAAAAACAAAAATAAACAAATGGAACCTAATTAAACTTAAAAGCTTTTGCATGACAAAGGAAACCACAAACAAAACGAAAAAACAACCCTCAGAATGGGAGAAAATATTTGCAAATGAAGCAACTGACAAGGGATTAATCTCCAAAATATACTAACAGCTCATGCAGCTCAATTAAAAAAAAAAAACAATCAAAAAATAGGTGGAAGATCTAACTAGACATTTCTCCAAAGAAGACATACAGATGGTTAATAAACACATGAAAAGATGCTCAACATCACTAATTATTAGAGAAACGCAGGTCAAAACTACAATGAGGTATCACCTCACACTGGTCAGAATGGTCATCATCAAAAAGCCTACAAATAACAAATGCTGGAGAGGGTGTGGAGAAAAGGGAACCCTCCTACATTGTTGGTGGGAATGTAAATTGGTACAGCTATTATGAACAGTATGGCAGTTCCTTAAAAAACTAAAAATAGAGCTACCATATGATCCTGCAATCCCACTCTGGGGCATATGTCCAGAGAAAACATGATTTGAAAAGTTATATGCACCCCAATGTTCATTGCAGCACTATTTACAATAGCCAAGACATGGAAGCAAGCTAAATGTTCATCAACAGCGGAATGGATAAAGAAGATGTGGTGCAAATATACAATGGAATATTACTCAGCCATAAAAAGAATGAAATAATGCCATTTGCAGCAGCATGGACGGACCTAGAGATTATCATACTAAGTGAAGTAAGCCAGACAGATAAAGACAAATATCATATATATCACTTATATGTGGAATCTTCAAAAATGGTACAAATGAACTTATTTACAAAACAGAAACAGACTCACAGACTTAGTAAACAAACTTATGTTTACTAAAGGGGAAAGGTGCAGGGGAGGGATAAATTAGGAGTTTGGGTTTAACACAAACACTACTATATATAAGACAGATAATCAACAAGGACCTACTGCATAACACAGGGAACTCTATTCAACATTCTGTAACATCTGCTATGGGAAAAGAATCTGAAAAAGAATGGATATATGTTTATAATGGATTCACTTTGCTGTAGACCTGAATCTATCACATCATTGTAGATAAACTATACTCTAATATAAAAGTTAAATTAAAAAAATTTCTATATTAAACATATATTACTTGCATGATTTAAAAAAATCTTAAAGGTAGTTACAGAAAAAAGACACATTACATATAGGGGAGCAACAATATGAATGACAGCTAATTCTCAGTGAGAAACATGAAGGTCAGAAGGCAAGAGAGTGGCATTTTTATAGTGCTAAAAGAAAATAGCTCTTAACTCAGAATTGTGTATTCAGTGCAACTCTCTTTCAAAAATGAAAGCAAACTAAAGTTATCTTCAGATAAACAAAAGCTGAGAGTGTTTGTTGCCAGATGTCCTCCACTACAAGAAATGCCAAAGGAAGTTCTTCAGGCTAAAGGGAAATTACACCAGATGGAAACATGGATCTCCACAAAGGAATGAAGAACACTGGAAAAATAAATTTGTGGGTAAATGGAAAACAGTATGTTAATTCTCTCTTCTCTAACTGTTAAAAAGACTACTGAGGGTTTAATACAAAAAAATACAACATTGTATTTTGGGTTTATAACATGTAAAGATGTAAAAGAAATGACAATAATAGCACAAACGATGCCAGAGTTGGGGTGGGGTAGACAGAATTATAATGTTAAAAGATCCTCATATTTTATGTGAAATGATCCAATATTAACTCTAAATAGTTAAGAATGGATTTTTTAATTCCTAGAGGTGCCACTGAATAAAGGAAAATTGAAAAAAAATTTTTTTTACTAAGCCAAAGTAAGACAGGGAAGGAGGAAAAGACAAACAGTAGAAAAAATACAGAATTAATAGAAAACGAAGTTAAATGATAGACCTAAATCAAACCATTTCAATAATTATTAAATGGAAATGGATGAAACACTCCATTTAAAAGGCAGAGTCTTGGTTTTGGGAGATAATTCTCTATGAATATTTCATGTTTCCACACAGTCCGGGTCCTCTGTGTGAAGGCATTTACAGCCCAGTTCAAAATGTTTGTATAAGGAGACATTCCAGGATAGTAAAGCTTAGAGAGGTTTCTCTTCCTGGAGACAACCTGGGGTAGTAAAGATAGAGATCTCTCCTTGCTTACATTCCAGAGTAAAGATAGGATGCCTCTCTCTCCCTCTCTGGAGGGGAGGATGGGCAGTAGCCATGCATAAGATCAGTTTCCCAATTCTGTGGTTCCGACTCTGTAATGAACCCCACTGCATGTATAACTGCTGTCTGGCCTTCAGTACACTGCCCTTTGGGGACTGGGGGTTGGGGAATTGACACAAGATATTGCTTTGGCTACTGCTTTTCCTGTGGAAACTCTTTGTCTTTGAATTAGGGGATTTATGTTTATGATATGAAGAAATTGTATCCAGAATACATTAAAAAAACTTACAAGAAGAAAATGACAACCCAATTAAAAAATGAACAAAATATTAGAAGAGAAACTTCACAAAAACCATACAGGAATGGCTAGTCAAGGAAGTGCAAAATATAACCATTTAAAACCTATTATATGGCTAAAATGAAACAGATTGGATTGGAAGGTTATAAAAGCCACTGGGGCTCATGTACATTGCTGGTGGGTGTGTAAATGGTTAGCCCTTTTGTAAAACTGTTTCACAGCTTCATATATGGATAAACACACACATACCCTAAGACCCAGCAATTCTACTTTTAGGTATTTATTGGGAGAAATGAAACACACGTCCACAAAAAAATTTTCTTAATTATTGATTCTTTCATGTGAATTATCTTTCAGTCAGCAGCTTTATTAATAGTCATAAATTGAAAAAACATAATGTCCATCAATAGGAAAATGGATAAACAAATTATGGTATTTTCTTACAATGTAATGTCACTCAGCAATAAAAAAGAATGAACTACTGATATATGTAATGACATGGATGACTCTCAACATTAAGAAAAAGAAGCCAGAAACAAAAGTGCAAAAACAGGCAAAACGAATTCTGATGACAGAAATCAGAGCAGTGGTTGTTATAAAGGTAGAAATTAACTACAAGGGATTTGAGGGTATATTCAAGGGAATGATAATGACAGATCATGGAGTGAGAAGCTCAGTTTGAATAAAAGTGCAGATATGAGGCATGGAATGAACAGAAAATGGGTGATAGGATAAGTGGACTGGGGTGTAGTCTTAGAATTGCTGAATTCAGAGTACTAGGAGGAGGTGATATGGAAAGATAGGAGGTATAGATTAGAGACTGAGATGCTTGAAATTTAGGTTTTGGAGGTGGAGGAGTAATTGGTAATAGCTGAGGTGAGGTGCCATTGACTGGGTGAAGTTCAAGAAAATAACAGGTCACCAGGTTGGATGGGTGGTCTAGGCAAATATTAAAATTACAAAGAACAATCACTGTAATAGTGGTAGGGAGACAAAAAGAGCCAGGTGCTGAAACTTTCAAGGGATGACATAGAGGATCTATAAGTGGCTACAATCAGAGAGGAAGTGGTGAGCAACATAGTTTGATGGGATTTGCTTCAGAAGAACTGGGGAATTTTAAAGAAAAGAGAGAGAAATTATTAGAAGTGATAATGAGTAGCAATAATGATTCCTTATACCTCATCCTCAACAATTTTTATATTGTTCCACAGTGGCCCTGTTCTCTGGGATAAAACATATATAGATAGTAATAATAATTTCACACAGCCCTTTCTTGGACCATAGGAAATAAAGCCTGTGATAGACTGAATCAAATTAAACCAGAGATGGAATGTGATCAAAAAGCAGACGTTTCCACTCCTAAACTAACAGGCCCAATAATAAAAAGTTTTGATAAGCAATTGTAGTGATGATTACTGTAGTTCCTTCATTATTCAGTTAATGACTAGTTACTGATTTTCTTTTATGCTAATAAGTGCCAGGCACTGTGGTAAGTGCTGTGGGAATAGAAGGATCTGGTGATAAAAATGAGAAAGACAGCTTCTCTACCATTGTAGAATGCAGAGTTGGAAGAGTATGTTGCTGCATCCCATTAATCCTGGGATTAGCCTTTTTCACAGAAGAAACATGGTCTGTCTTGGCAACAGAAAAACATTTTTTTTGATAAATAAAAAGTATATATATTAAAGGTTTACAACATATTTTGATATATATGTATACATTATGAAATGATTACAACAAGCAAAATAATTAACATATCGATCACCTCTCATAGTTACTTCTTTTGTGTGTGTGGTGAGATCACTTGAGCTCTACTCTCTTAGCAAATTTCCAATATATAATACATTATTACTAACTACAGTCACTGTGCATTAGATTTCCAGAACTTACTCATCTTATAAATGAAAGTCTGTATCCTTTAATCAATATCTTTCCTTTTAGCCCACACCCTCCCACCAGCCTCCATAAACCACAATTCCACTCTGTTACTATGAAGTCAACTTTTTTTTTTAGAGTCTACATATAAGTGAAAGATCATGTAATACTTGTCTTTCTGTGTCTGGCTTATTTCACTTAGTATAATGTCCTCCAGATTCATTCATGTTGTTGCAAATGACAGGATTTCCTTTTTTTTTAAGGCTGAGTAATATTCCATGGTATATATATTCCACATTTTCTTTATCCATTCATCCATTAACAGACTTTTAGATTGTGTATTGTGAATAATGTGCCTTACAAACATTAAAAGGGTCTATTTAACATGTACAATTTGCCTCATGAAAGATGTAGACCACCTTGGCTCAAAGCGAGACACCTCATAAAATGATGGCCATATACTAAACTGTTTGTTCTGGTTTCCTGGGAATTTACAGCTATGACATATAATTTTCTTCTGTTGGAAATATTCTTAAGAAGAGAAAAAATAACCACCATTGCAATAACTTTCTTTAACAATAGAACCCAAGCTGTAGTAATTAAGAGTAACTGAGGGGGAGACCTTCAAGATGGTGGAAGAGTAAGACGTGGAGATGACCTTCCTCTCCAGAAATACATCAGAAATACATCTACATTTGGAACAACTCCTACAGAACACCTACTGAATGCTGGCAGAAGACCTCAGACTTCCCAAAAGGCAAGAAACTCCCCACATACCTGGGTAGGGAAAAAGAAAAAAGAAAAAACAGAGACAAAAGAATAGGTACAGGACCTGCACTTCTGGGAGGGAGCTGTGAAGGAGGAAATGTTTCCACACACTAGGAAGGCCCTTCACTGGTGGAGACGGCATGTGGTCGGGGGGAAGCTTCAGAGCCATGGAGGACAGCGCAGCAACAGGGGTGCAGATGGCAAAGCACAGAGATTCCCGCACAGAGGATCAATGCTGACCAGCACTCACCAGCCCGAGAGGCTTGTCTACTCACCCACCGGGACTGGAGGGGGTTGGGAGCTAAGGCTCTGGCTTCAGAGTTCAGATCCCGGGGACAGGACTGGGGTTGGCTGTGTGAACACAGCCTGAAGGGGGCTAGTGTGCCACAGCTAGCTGGAGGGAGTCCAGGAAAAAGTCTGGAACTGCCTAAGAGGCAAGAGACCATTGTTTTGGGGTGTGCAAGGAGAGGGGATTCAGAGCACCTCCTAAATGAGCTCCAGAGATGGGTGCAAGCTGTGGCTATCAGCACAGACACCAGAGATGGGCATGAAATGCTAAGGCTGCTGCTGCAGCCACCAAGAAGCCTGTGTGCAAGCACAGGTCACTATCCACAACTCCCCTCCCGGGAGCCTGGCAAACCCACCACTGCCAGGGTCCCATGAACCAAGGACAACTTTGCCGGGAGAACACACAGCACACCTCAGGCTGTTGCAACATCACGCCAGCCTCTGCCACCGCAGGCTTGCCCTGCATTCTGTACCCCTCCCTCTCCCTGGCCTGAGTGAGCCAGAGCCCCCTAATAAGATGCTCCTTTAACCCCATCCTGTCTGAGGGAAGAACACATGCCCCCAGGCGACCTACATGCAGTGGCAGGGCCAAATGCAAAGCTGAACCCCAGGAGCTGTGCGAACAAAGAAGAGAAAGGAAAATTTCTCTCAGCAGCCTCAGGAGCAGTGGATTAAATGTCAACAATCAACTTGATGTACCCTGCATCTCCGGAATACCTGAATAGACAACAAATCATCCAAAAATTGAGGTGTTGGACTTTGGGAGCAACAGTAGACTTGGGGTTTGCTTTCTGTATCTAATTTGTTTCTGGTTTTATGTTTATCTCAGTTTAGTATTTAGAGTTTATTATCATTGGTAGATTTGTTTATTGATTTGGTTACTCTTTTCCTTTTTTTAAAAATATATACATATATATATTTTTCCTTTTTCTCTTTTTGTGAGTGTGTATGTGTATGCTTCTTTGTGTGATTTTGTCTGTATAGCTTTGCCTTTACAATTTGTCCCAAGGTTCTGTCTGTCTTTTATTAAATTACTTTTAAATATTTAAAAATTTTTAATATATTTTTAAAATTTTAATAACTTTATTTTGTTGTCTTTTTTTCTTTCTTTGTTTGTTTCTCCCATTTCTTCTGAGCCATGTGGTTGACAGGGTCTTGGTGCTCTGGCTGGGTGTCAGGCCTATGCCTCTGAGGTGGGAGAGCCAAGTTCAGGACATTGGTCCACCAGAGACCTCCCACTTCCCCATAATATCAAGTGGCAAAAGAAGCTCTCCCAGAGATCTCCATCTCAAGGCTAAGACCCAGCTTACACAACCCAATGAAACAACCTTACCCACTGGGGGCAGACACCAAAAACAACGGAACTACAAACTTTCAGCCTGAGAAAAGGAGACCCCAAACACAATAAGTTAAGCAAAATAAGAAGACAGAGAAACACACAGCAGATGAAGGAGCAAGGTAGAAACCCACTAGACCAAACAAAGGAAGAGGAAATAGGCGGTCTACCTGAAAAAGAATTCAGAGTAATGATAGTAAAGCTGATCCAAAATCTTGGAAATAGAATGGAGAAAATACAAGAAACGTTTAACAAGGACCTAGAAGAACTAAAGAGTAAACAAACAATGATGAACAACAAAATAAATTGAAATTAAAAATTCTCTACAAGGAACCAATAGCACAATAACTGAGGCAGAAGAACAGATAAGTGACCAGGAAGATAAAATTGTGGAAATAACTACCAGAGAGCAGGATAAAGATAAAAGAATGAAAAGAATTGAGGACAGTCTCAGAGACCTCTGGGACAACATTAAATGCAGCAACATTCGAATTATAGGGTTCCCAGAAGAAGAAGACAAAAAGAAAGGGACTGAGAAATATTTGAAGAGATTATAGTTGAAAACTCCACTAATAAGGGAGAAGAAATAGTCAATCAAGTCCAGGAATCCCAGAGAGTCCCATAGAGGATAAATCCAAGAAGAAACATGCCAAGACACATATTAATCAAAACATCAAAAATTAAATACAAAGAAAAAGTATTAAAAGCAGCAAGGGACAAACAACAAATAACATACAAGGGAATCCCCATCAGGCTAACAGCTGATATTTCAGCAGAAACTCTGCAAGCCAGAAAGGAGTGGCAGGACATATTTAAAGGGATGAAAAGGAAAAACCTACAATCAAGATTACTCTACCTGGCAAGGATGTCTTTCAGATTCGATGGAGAAATCAAAACCTATACAGACAAGCAAGCTATGAGAATTCAGCACCACAAAACCAGCTTTACCACAAATTCTAAAGGAACTTCTCTAGGCAGGAAACTCAGGAGTAGGAAAATACCTACAATAACAAAACCCCCATAAATTAATAAAATAGTAATAGGAACATACATATTGATAATTACCTTAAATGTAAATGGATTAAATACTCCAGCAAAAAGACATAGACTGGCTGAATGGGTACAAAGACAAGACCCTTATATATGCTGTCTACAAGAGTCCCACTTCAGACCTAGGGACACATACAGAC